>NC_066581.1:26496993-26802567 GCF_024323335.1 Lathyrus oleraceus | reverse complement strand
TAAGATTCATCAAGATTTGAGAGAGAAATCGTGAATTGAAGTTTTGATGTAAAATCTTTTTTCATTCGATCCGTTCAGCACAGTAGGAATTAGGAAATTTCATGTGGATATTGATGATGTACACGATTAGACGATTCCAACGGTATACGATTTGTTCATTTTGGTGCAAGATTCGTGCATTTGGATTTTCTGGTTTTATGTTGAAGAACATGTGAAATTCTGGAAAAATCGCGTGTTAGATCTTGTTTGCCACGGCCTGAATTTGAAAATGTGTTTCCCTCCAAACCGAGCCAATCACAGCGCGCCATGCAGTTTAATGAAACTGCATCGTTTTGGCCTGGCGCATGAGAATTACAGAAATGCCACTCGGATTAATTAAATTCATTTTAGGTTTTAAATGAATATTTCAATTTCTAATCAAACTTCAAAAAATCATAATAAATCCAATTTTGGTCCAAATTGAATGGGAGTTTTTGCATCCATCTCCATTTTTTGTCTAGTTTTTTTTAGGCATAGTAGTCAAAGTTGTGCCTGATGAATTTTTGACTTTGCCTAGTGATCTTGTTCATGTATGCATTTTTTGTATGTTTTACCATTTTAATCATGAAATCTTGATGCCTTAGCCAAAATGAATGAAATTTTATAGGCATGTTCTTGACTCTTTGCTGGTGATTTTGATGTATAGTTTGCTAATTTTGAGTCCCTGGTTAGAGAGATATGATGTGTTCTTCATGAGTGTGACAATGTGTGTCACACTATGTTATGTCAACTTCATGAATTTTGTTTCCATGCCTATGCATTGCCATTTGCTCCCAATTTTTGCATGAGATGCCATCTGTATGTCTAGTTTCACCATGATTTTTTGTAGGATTTGTTGAGCCATTCCCTATTTGATTGGGATTTTTGCTTGCTGTTTAGACATTTTAAGGGTTTTCTTGAGTGATTAACTTCCATGCTATGTGAAATTCTCATACCTTACCATATGAAGATGAAATTTGATGGAGTGATTCCTAACATGTTTGAGTTCACTTTGGCTTTGGTCCCATTAATTTCTCATTTGTTGTCACTGTTTACATTTGATTGAAGTTGATGTATGCTTGGTGACCTAGTTTGGATTGATTTTTGTATGTCCTGACTTCTTGGATTTAATTTCCCTACTTCCTCTTATCCAAATAGCATGAAATTTGACATGAAGCGCATTGAGTGTGTTCTGTTTAGACTTGAATTTTTTTGGAATTTATTGAGCTGTTTTGGTATTTGTTTTATGGTGATCATTCTGTTTGCTCATATGTGGTTCACACTTGCCTAGTTTGACTTAAATGGTGCATGAAATGAATTTGGTGTATAGTTTTGATATGAGACCAATTGGATTCTCTTCTTAATTGATTTATCTTGGTTTTGATCATTTTTCACTTGCTGTTTTGGATTTTTCATCTCCTTTTGACCCTAGTCTTGGACTAGTGGTTTGTGATCTCACTTTTGAGTTATGTTTCAGGTTAATAGCACAAATGGCCTTTGCTTGATGGTGTGCTTCCATTGGACTTGATTTGTGACTTGTGTATAGCTAATTTTGACTTTGTTTTGCAGGGATTGGTATTTGAGTTTGAGCCTTAATGGCTTGCACCTTTGTGCATTGGCTTGTGTTTGTCTGTATATAGCTAACTGTGAACCATTTGCTGTTTAATTCTGTGATTGGTATACTGATTGTATTTGATTGATTTCAGGTACATTAGTTGCTAAGTTTGCTTTGCTTTGCTTGATAAGCAATTTGCACTGAGGTATAACATTCTTGTCTCCATGTAGTCTGGAAGACCTGGCCTGTTACTTGGCCAGGCACCTGTCTGAAGTCCTCATTAAGAGGCGATGTTTGTGCTTGTTTATTTTTGTCCCCAAGCAGGTAAAGACCTCTGTGAGGCAATTGGCGGATATAAGAGATATGCAATCTATCTCCCTCTCTTCTGTTGAGTCATCCCTCTGCTCACACCAAGGTGTTGATGCATTGGGATACAAACCCAAGATCTTATACAATGTACAATTGTGTTAGTGTCTTAAAGTGTAGAAGGGTTCCCACTTTCTGGACCCACACTTCTTTGTCTAGAGCTCTCCCTGGCCAGGGATAAGAGCTGTGAAGTCTCATCTTCACTCACCTTTCATCTGCTTCACCTTGGCTCTCAATGTCAAGGTTAAGAGCAAAACTCACCCTGTACAGTTGGCTTGCCCTTGCAGCCCCACCCTTGTTTGAGCCTCACTTGTGTGCATATAGTGTGTGCTGTTTGTGACTGTTTGCTATCGCTTGTGCTTTAGGATAGGCTTGCTTCCTGTGCAAGTTAGCTAGAAACCTTGACTTAGGGATGATTTTGCATGATAACATCTAGGCTCGAGTCGTAGTCTCCCTAGTTGTGTCTCCCTTTGTTATCTGGTTAGGCTAGTCCTGTGTCCCTCCGTAGGGGAACTATGTCGCCCTGATCCTCATACCAGATGAGGTACGTAGGCAGGAGATGAGCAGATCTCTCCGGGCGCCTGTGTCTTTGTTTTGTCTTGTTGTGTGCTTGGAAGCTGATGTAAGTCCATCGAGTGGCATTCGGGTTCCAGTGTGCGTGTGTTTTGGTTCGGATGCTGATGTAAGTCCAGTGATTGGCATTCAGGCTCCACGTTTGCCTTTGCCTGTGTTTGTTTGTGTGCGTGTTAGCCGAGCTACGAATGCTCTGATTCTCCTTCGTCCAAAGGAGATACGTATGCATAGGATGCGACATCCTAGCGAGCATGTGTTGTTTCCCCAGTCCGAACTACTTTGACTCTGATGTCTATGCCTGATAGACTAAGTAGGCCCAGGATGCGATATCCTACCGAGTCAGCCTTATTTGTTTTCTTGTGTCTCTTTCAGCCAGTGTGTGTGTGTGAGCAGTGTTTTAGCAACCATTTTCCTTCCTTTTGTGTGTGGATCCCGTTGAGTACGACGGATGCGTAGGGGTGCTAATACCTTCCCTTCGCATAACCGACTCCCGATCCCATTTTCTTTGGTCGCGAGACCACGCTTTTTCCAGGTTTACTCTGAGCGTTTCCTTTCCCTCTTTTGGGATAAATAATGCACGGTGGCGGCTCTGTTGTTCTTGTTTTCCCGCCGGTTTTTCGCGTAATGCGACACTAAGGACTTGACAAGACACCTAAGAGTTTGGTTCAAAATAATTCTTGGTTGCATTCATCACAGGCCTATCACCAACAATTATGACTACATTAACACTCGTCAGAAGTTCATGTTGTTCTTTCTGGAGAAGGGTTTAATCAGTACATTTTGATGCACATTCTTCTACTATTGTACTTAGGCAACTCTATAGTTTATACTAATATTTTTACTATTTTAGTGTATTTTTATATTTAAGCTTATTTTTGGCTTTATTTTATTTTCATACTTTATTTTCAGCATAAACAATTATTTGATACCTTGTCGTTATGCAGATCATAACTTGAGCTACGAGAATCATATTTATGAGTTCTAATATGTGTTGGAAAGTTCTAATATATGTTGGAAAACTGGGAAAAAGAACTACAAGTTTCATGTTGAAGTCAAAAGTATATTCAGAATGAAGAAGGATCAAATAATTCGTTGTAGTTCCAGAGTTAATTAAAATAGTTAGTTTGGGCCAGTTTTTGTAATTTTCGTGTTGGATCCCATAAGGGCCCAAATTTCCCTTTTATTATATTAGATATTTTATTTCTACAGGAATCCTATTCTGAATTTTGATATCACAATATTGCTTATAAGATTTCATGGAGAACTAAAGTTCACAAGGTTGATTTGTTGTAATAATTTTCCTACGATACTTTGAGGTTTCTTAATTTTAAATCAAATGTCTTTTCCCTTTAAATACTTTGTTCTATGTCTTGTATGCCTTATTCAAGCTCTATATAATTTGTGTTAATTAATTTCTATTGATATATATTCCATAATCGCGTTTGCTTAATTCCTGTATGCTTAACCTGTTTGCTTAATTCAGAATTAGTTTGCTTAATTCAGGAATTAGGAACACATATCATATATTAGTATCAATGTACTTGCTATTGTTAGTGTAATCAAAAATGGATTAGAATCCGTTTAGGGCATGAAAATTATATTAACCAATGATAAGTTAGGAAACTAAATCAGTAGATCAACTTATTTTATAATCACTTTTCATAATCACTTATTCTAAATCGAATCGAAACCCCCCTATTTTGTTTTCTTATTTGGTTAATTTATCAAGAATCCTTGCGTTACGATACTCGAGGTGTCGCTTCCCATTTACTATATTTTATTATTCGTTTTTGACCCGTGTGCCACAACGGATCAAATTGGCGTCGTTGCTGGGGACTCTTGTAGATTTTAACAATTATTATAGTCATAAGTGTTGTGTTTCAACGTTCTTACTCCAATGTTCTTGCGTTCTGCCCTTTTCATGTTTTAGCATTAAAAATATCTATTTTAAAAGAAAATCATCTCAAACTAATCTGATTCTTTGTCGATTCATTAGGAAAAAATCAAGGATCGAAAACCTCTATTTAGAAACTAAATAGTGGATGTCATCCTAAAAATCTAAAATTTCTTATTTTTCTATTTTTTATGATTTTTTTCTTCTGTTTTGGTAGTTCAAGAATATTCCAAAAAAGTTCCCCAAATTCTTAAATGACTTTATTAGATTAATTTTTGTGTTTTTGTATTTTTTTTCTTTTCTTTTAATCGTGTTTTCCATATTTCAATTGTTTTTGCTTAATAGGGATATTGTTAGTATTTTCCTATTTATTGCTGCATTGCTGAATTAGTTATGTGTTTTCTCTCTTTTTGTTGATTTTCTTTTCTTTTCTATTGAGTTTAACATGACTGGCCAAAGAACTCTGAGAGAACTTGTTGCCCCTGATGTTAATTATAATGCTTTGTGTATTGAATATCTTGTTGTTGTTGTACCTTTCAAATTGAAATCTAGTTTAATACACTTGTTGCAAAGGTTTAATGGTCTTGCAGGTGAGGATCCGCATAGGCATCTAAAAAAATTTCAGATTGTGTGCTCTACATCATTGAGGCTTCAAGGAATTACTGAAGATCATGTCAATCTTAGAGGATTTTGATTTTTCACTCTAAGGTGCTGCAAAAGATTGGTTATATTATCTTGAGGCAAATTCTATTACAAGTTGGAATAATATGAAGAAAATCTTCTTAGAAATATTTTTCCCTGCTTCAAGAGCTTCTTCAATCAGAAAAGAAATATATGGTATTAGACAGGTTGACATGGAATCATTGACCGAATACTGGAAGAGATTCAAGCAGTTAGTGTCGAGTTGTCCTCACCACCAGATTTCTGAACAATTGCTAGTACAATACTTTTATGAGAGATTGTTGCCAATGGAAATAAACATTTTAGGTGCTGCTAGTGGTGGAGCACTTATTGATAAGACTACAACTGCTTCCAAATCCTTGATTGAGAACATGTCACTTAATTTCCAACAGTTCACAACAAGGGATAATTTTGTGGTCCAAGCAAAATATGTGAATGAGATTCGAGTTTCTTCTTCCAACAAAGCTCTAGAAACTAGAGTTGATGAACTTACCTCTTTAGTGAAACAATTGATGCTACCCCTGCCACCACCACTACAGAACCCTCCCCAAGTAACCACCTTTATACCTTATGGACCTTCACTTGAGGATCTTGTCAAGCAAATCGCTGTAAATAATCTTCAGTTTTAACGACGAATAAATTCTAGTATTCAGACTTTGCAAACACAAATTAGAAAGCTTTCCACTTCAATGAATTTCATGCAACAAGCTCAAGGATCGAACCAACTACCTGCCCAAACAGTAGTGAATCCAAAATGCCCAAATGTGAGTGCAATTTCCTTGAGATCCAAAAAAGTTGCAAAACTAGCCCTAGAAAAAAAAATTGTTAATGCAACATCTGAACCTTCTGTTGTTGTTGAGGCTGAAAAAGAGTATGTACCATCAATCCTTTTCCCACAAAGAGTTATGAAAAATAAGAAAATTGATGAGGAACACAAAGAGAGGGAGATTTTGGTTGTATTCAGAAAGGTGATAGTGAACATTCCACTACTTGATGTGATTAAACAGGTCCCAAAATATGCAAAATTTCTAAAGGATTTGTGCACACATAAGAGGAGGCTTACCGGAAATAAGAGAGTGAATTTGGGACAAAATGTTTCGGCCCTTATTCAGTCTAGCACTTCACTTACCAGTTCAACCCTCACTCAAGACATGCCACAAAAGTGCAAGGATCCAAGAACTTTTACTATTCCTTGTACCATTGGGGATAGTAAATTCTAAAATTGCATGCTTGATTTAGGAGCGGGCATTAATGTTATGCCTACTTCTGTGTATAATAATCTTGATCTTGGTCCTTTGCAGCATACAAGTTTATTCATTCAACTAACGAATAGAAGCAATGCCTGCCCCGCCAGAGTAGTGGAAGATGTGCGTGTTCAAGTTTATGACTTGATTTTTCCTGTAGACTTTTACATTATGGACATGTATGGAGAAATAAATTCAAGCAGATCACTAATCATTTTGGGTAGACCGTTCATGAAAACAGCTAAAACAAAAGTTGATGTTGATGATGGAACCATGTCCATGGAATTTGGTGACATTGTCGCGAAATTCAATATTTTTGATGCTATGAAACATCCCTTGGAAGAGCATTCTGTTTTTCAAATAGAGTTGTTTTCTGTAATTGTTGATGAAGCTTATTCTGATTTTTTTAGTTGACTTTCTAACTTTATCTGGTTTTGATGATATTTACTCATGTGATGATTGTACTAACACTAATCTTTGTGTTATTTGTGCTAAGATTGATGTTGCCTTGCAGGGTGACAGTGTAAATGAAGTTGTTTATGTAGCTGAAGCTCTTGACATCCCGACTTCCTCAAACATACCATCCATTAAACAACCACATTCTTTAGAGCCTAAACCACTTCCTGAGGATTCATATTATTCATCAAAGCTTCAACTTAAGCATAAACATAAGAAGTGAATTGGATGGACCTTGGCTGACACTCGTGATATTAGCCCATCCATATGTATGCATAGGATATCACTTAAAGATGAAACAAAAGTAGTGAGACAGCCCCGTAATCCTTTGATTCTTGATGTTGTGAAAAAGGAGATCACTTTCACGCGCCCATTCAACACTTTTACTTATCGAAGATCCTTCTTTGATCCTGGAATACAAGGTGAACGCACTACTCAAAATTTTAAGGTCAATGGACACTACCCAAAGCTACTCCATGAGAATCCGACTTTGGAAGAAGAGATTGTAGAAGAGCTCTCTTTGGGAAAGGTTGCTTATGCAATCATTTATCCGCCTTGACTCCTCGGGTGTGTTCTTTCCTTTATCTCACTCTTATTTTATATTTATGTTCTTTAATTGAGGATAATTTATGTTTTAAGTATGGGGAAGGGAACCGTTTATTTGTTTTGGTTTCAATTTTTCTTTGTTTTGGTTTTTGTTTGCTTTCTTAAATAAAAAATTTTTTGCATGCTTTTTCCTTTGGTTTTTGAGTTACAATTATGAGTATTTTTCTTAGTTCTCTTAACTAAAGTCTTGTGATGTGATGTAAAAAATTTATTGTGCATTTTTAGTATTATAGGTAGGACTAAACTCTAAATTGTAAATCATTTGTGGCAGATCAATTAACCTTGTGAGATTTTGAGCCTTTTAATGGATAACATTCAAAACTCCAGCTCTTTCTTCCTTCTGTGATTTCACTCATGTTTGTTAGTCTCTAGAACTTGAATTGACTCTCATTGAAATTTTTTGTTTACTTATACACATTGATATTATAAAGGCAACTTGTTTTTGTTTTGTTTAATTTTTTAGCCATTAGCCGAAAAGCCAATCCTGAATAATATCATCCCTTGTTTGAAATCCCCTTGAGCCTATTATCCTTTTTTTTGTTTAAAACTCATTACAAACCGAGAAGTGAAAAACAATGTTATCACCCTATTCGAAGAGTTGAAAGAGTCTTGTTTGGAGTTGTGTGAGGTTGAATAATTATGTTTGTAATATTTCAGAAATTGGTAGAAAAAGAAAAGAAAAAGAAAAGAAAAAGAGAAAATAGAAAAAGAAAAAAATGAATGAAAAAAATAGAAGAATGTCAATACATACTCCTTCTGAAAAAGAAAAAAAAGGAACAAAAAGAGAAAGGAGAAGAGAAAACAGTTGCTATAGAGTTGTTGAAGTGAATAAAATCTTTTGTAAATTTAACTCCCGCAGTTTCTTTCAAGTCTCTTTTGTCTCCTTGAATTTTAGCCTATTATCCCCTTAGGATTTATCTCACCCCTACCTTGGCCACGTTACAACCAAATAAAAGTCATTTTGATCGCTGTGTGCATGTATTTAAATTATGGATATTAGAGTATTTTCAAGCTTATGGTAGTATTAACTTTCATGTTATGCTTTGAGTGTAAACAGTTAACCTTAACACTTGAGAGTTGAGTTAATTTTATCCTGTGAGGATCTTACTGTTTTTTGATGTACTCTTTGGTAATTTGTTTTCGTATCTTCTTTGAATGTTACAAGAAGTTGCTCACTAACACCATATTATTGAAGCTTAGACTTAGAATTTTGCTTGTACCATGTATCTTGATAACCTTTGGAATTGCATGTTTTGTTGGTTCTTGTTTTTTCTGTTTTGAGTTTTAAATTTATAATTTTGCTCGGAGTGCAAAAGTTCAAATGTGAGAGAATTTGATCATTATATTTTGATGCACATTCTTCTACTATTATACTTAGGCAACTCTATAGTTTATTCTACTATTTTTACTATTTTAGTGTATTTTTATATTTAAGCTTATTTTTGTCTTTATTTTATTTTTTACTTTATTTTCAGCATAAATAGTTATTTGATACCTTGTCATTATGCAGATCATAACTTGAGCTACGGGAATCAGATTGATGAGTTCTAATATGAATTGGAAAGGTAAGAGAAAGAAATACAAGTTTCATGTTGAAATCAAAAGCTGTTTCAGAATGAAGAAGGATCGAATAATTCGTTGAAGTTCCAGACTTAATTAAAATAGTTAGTTTGGGCCGGTTTTTGTAATTTTCGGGTCGGATTCCATAATGGGCCCGAATTTCCCTTTTATTATATTAGGTATTTCATTGCTACAGGAATCCTATTCTGAATTTTGACAACACAATATTGCTTAGAAGATTTCATGGAGAACTAAATTTCACAAGGTTGATTTGCTGTAATCGGTTCCGACGATACTTTGAGGTTTCTTAATTTTCAATCAAATGTCTTTTTCCTTTCAATATTTTGTTCTATATCTTGTATGCTTTATTCAAGTTTGATAGAATATGTGTTAATTAATTTTGATTGATATATGTTCCATAATCACGTTTTCTTAATTCGTGTGTGCTTAACCCGTTTGCTTAATTCAGAATCTGTTTGCTTAATTCAGGAGTTAAGAACACATATCATATATTAGTATCAATGCGCTTGTTATTGTTACTATAATCGAAAATGGATTAGAATCCGCTTAAGGCATGAAAATTATATTAACCAATGATAAGTTAGGAAACCAAATCAGTAGATCAACTTATTTTATAATCACTTATTCTAAATCGAATCGAAACCCCCTATTTTGTTTTCTTATTTGGTTAATTTATCAAGAGTCCTTGCGATACGATACTTGAGGTGTCGCTTCCTGTTTACTATATTTTATTACTCGTTTTTGACCCGTGTGCGATAATGGATCAGGGTCTCAAGCTGAGACTTCCCTCCATCTTGGTCAAGTTGTTGAGGGATTCTATCCGAGAATCCAAAACTAGTGGATCTTCGAAGAAGAATAAAAGCAAGTTCATCCCCAATGGAAGGATGATTTCTGACATTCTCATTGAGAATGGTCTGGTAGATGACCTTCTGGTAAGTGGATTGATCGATGAACTTGTGAAGGATACTGGAAAGGTATTCTGGGGGGAAAATTTGAAGAGTATGAGTCTAATTTCTAGAATTGAAAGACCAAATTTCATTCTTTATAAGGATGATATATATGGAACAAGGACTCCAGTTGACAACTACCTAATCTTCACTAAGATTGATCCTCTAGAGGTTCCTATGGCTTATCTGGAAATCTGTCTGAAGGATGGAATTGACCAAATGGTGGATCCTGTCAATCTACCTGAGACCTATCTGGATGTTCATGGGAAGAGGAATAAGGAATCTAGAGGAGAAGGATCTTCAAGACCTTAGAAGAATAAGAGTTGATGTCTTTCTGAATGAAGATGATGTGCCTCTCAATGAGCTCCAGAAATCCATGCTTCTGAAGGATACTTCTGGAGATACCCAACACTCTTCAAGAGCTTCTGACACTGCATCTGGTAAGCTTCATAGAACTAAAACTCCAATTACTTCTGATTCTATTATTTCCAAAAGGATCTTACCAATCCAACCTCCTCCTTCATCTCAACCCATTATTTCTGAACCTATCTTACTTCCACCACCTCCTAAATCACCCACTATAAAACCTACCACAGAAACTTCTTTAGTTTCTAAACCTTTGTCACAACAACAACAAATACTATCACCACCATATCCTTCACAGTAAAAAACTTTACCCACTTCACCACCATGTGTTTATGCTCCCCAACCAACCAATCCAAATATCACAACTCCCATAACATCTCCTTCAAGAGTTTCTGATGGCCATGTGTCTGACGGAACTCCTGAGGGCATGTTCAACTTTGAACCCAAACCAATCTCATATTACGATGAATCACCTCCTATTATTTTCCATCATTTCCATCAATCTTTGGTCCCGACTTTGATGAATCTAAAATTAACCTCACTGTTAGCTACCCCAAACCACCAAAATCCTCTCCTAACATTGGTAAGATTCTGAGGAAGTTTAAGTCAGAATATAAAATATGTTTTCATGAAGCAATGAATAGCATTCGTTCTTCAGCAAATCCGGCTGTGAGTGATTCTCCTTGGGAAGCTTACGGAGGTTGGGTTGATTCCAAGATCTCTAAGTAGAAGAATTTTTGGTATAAACTTGTTGAAAGACAATTCCGTTCTGGGTTTATTCCCTTAATGGAAATATGGAAGTTAAGAAACTCTTAATTATGTCTTCCTGCTCCAGAGATCAAGGAAGTTACTCCTGAAGTTATTGAAGAGGAAGTTGCTCTAGAAACTATATATGTTCAGCAAGATGCGACTGCTTAAGAAGTTGATGTTGTTTTTGAACATCAAGACTGCAATATGGAAGAAGCTGATGCTCAAATTGTCATTCCTGAGACTCGTCAAATTGAAGCTTCTTCTTCTCAACCTTCTGCTGGTACTGGAGAACATAATGTTGGACTTATGAAGACCATTGAGGAAATCAAGGCTGAAAATGCGATGGTCAAAGAGCATCTGGACAAACAGGACATAATGTTTCAGTTGATTCTCCTCAAACTTCCTCCGCCTCCTCCTCAGAACCCCTAGCCGTTTTTAGTTTCTTAAAACTTCTGATTATTTTGTTTTATTTATTGTTGTATCTTTCACTGCTCTTTTGGCTTATCAATGAAAATCCTTTTGTTTCTATTTTTTTTTGTCTATGCATTTTTGATTGATGTCAAAGGGGAGAAACATAACATATTTAAAAGGAAGATTTCGTGGTTATTTTGATATACCTAAATTCCTAATTAAAAACCAAACATTGATTAATGTTTTCTGCTAATAACTACTTCGAAAAAGAGTTTGTTAAATGTTTTGCAAGGTTATATTTCAAGAATTAGAATGGTTTTGTTCAAACATCAGAGGTTCTTATGAAGATTCATAGATCAGAATATAAGCTACCAGTTTCTGACGAAATGGTCTTTTATCTAAGTTTGTACATCCTTCATACTGATGATTGATAATCAAATTCAAGGAACTAATATTCATGCTTTGAATCTAGAATATTGAGTAATAAGCATCAAAGTGCTTATGAAAGTTCTTTATGAAAATCATGGAATTGGTATACATCTATAAGTAAGAGTTTCCTCTATAGTAATCAGACTTGAAAAGTCAAGGTTCGTATAAGAAGATAACCAACTCTTATAAGAAGATAATTAGCTATTTTAAGAAGATAACCAACTCTAAAGGTTCTTCAAAAGAAATCAACAGAGCTTATGAAGTGAAGCTTGTCGGAATGATGATGTTATCAGCCCCAGTTCTCTGGACAACATCATTCAACTTCTGTTGATAAACCAAATTCTGATTGAAAATTCACTCTGGTACTTCAAAAAGGTTAATCATGAAAGTGTTATTTCACTTTGATTTTATCGATTATACATATCAGGGGGAACTTTGTGCTTCTGTAAGATGTATTCTTCTATGATTACCCTGTAAAAATCTGTTCATCAAAATGCATGTTTTGTCATCATCAAAAAGGGGTAGATTGTTAGAACAAGATTTGGTTCTACATTTATACCTTGAGTTTTGATGATAATAATAGCGTATTTTTGTTAGAATAATTTTGGTACCCTAATGGTTTGTCATTGTGTTGCTTTAACAACCAGTTCTGATTATGAATATATGATGTGCAACATCATCAATTTCTGAACGATGTGTTCCAAATCCGCTTCTGCGTTCAACTATTAGAAGTTCTGAAAGATGTTCAATATTACTGCTGCAATGTTCTTTCTGCTTATGTGATGATTTACTCCTGAGAAGCTTCTGAGGAGACACTATGTTGCTGCTGCAATGTTCTCTCAGCTTATGCTTCTGAAGGTGACTCTAATCACCAAACTTCTGGAGAATGACAATATTTTGATGTTGTGTTATGTAGCTGAAGATTCTGAAGATCTCAAACCAGACGATTGAAGTTATCAAGGTCCTGACTAATGATTATGAAAACTCTAAAGATTCTAAAGATATTGAAGATCTTAAGCTAGACTACTGACGTTGTCAAGGTCCTGCCAAAAGATTCTAAAGTTTCTGAATCCAGCTTTATGTTTCTTCATTTCATGCTTCATCAACTTTCATCAGAAGGCAATGAACTTGAAGATGCGATCAAATGGGAACGTGATCAAATAGTACATAGTACAAATCAAACATCCTTTCCACTACCTGATTTCGTGGGCAAGGATAATACTATACATCACACATGTCACTGATTTTGTGGGAGAAGGATAGTACATATTATCACTCCTCTCTCATCCCACAATGAACAACCACTCTATGAGCTTTCCCCATTTTCCCCTCCAACGGTCTTCTTCTTATGCTATATAAGTGAGACTTGGAGACTTGAAGAAAAACGTCTGTGACACAATATTTTGACAAGTTTATTTCTTTGTGGAAAGCTATCATTCTTTTGTACACAAATTTTCTTTAAGTGTTTGTTATTCATTTGTGTAAAATCTGCTTGTATAGAAGCATCTTGTAACACAAAAAATGTTATTCAAACTGTTTATTTTATTCCTTAAGGAGGTTATTCTTGAGAAGACAAAGAAGGTTGTTCTTTGTGAGTCCTTAAGGAGACTAGGGTATAGTTGGATCCTTGAGAAGAAAAAGAAGGTTATTCTTTGTGATTATTGTAATCTGTTGATTATAGTGGATTAAGTCCTTGTGTATAAGAAAAAATCACCTTGGCGGATTGACTGTGGTAGCTTTGAGTTTCAAGCGAACCAGGATAAAAATACTCGTGTTTTTATCTCGTTGTTATTAACTTGTTAGTGTTGTTCTTGTTTTGGAAAAAGCTTTTGCTTGTAAAACCCAATTCAAACCCCCATTTCTTATGTTTTTGACACCTTCAGAAAACGCAGGATTGTTAAGGGTATTTCCTGTCTGCAGATAGGGTGTAGTCCCCTGGGGTGGCATCGTTGCGACTGGTGCCGCTAATGCCTCTAGAACCGTTGTTCTAACTGGAGTAGAAAGAATTGTCTCTTCAATTGCCGTTACGACCGACTGTTGCACTATATTTTGAGGGTTATTATGGGGATTAATGTTATCTACAGGAGGACGAGACATACTAGACAAAGCCTTACCACTACTTAATTGCATACAAAATGCCTAGAAAAATCTTTAATAATATAACACTATTTTCAAATGTAAAGAAAAACAACTAGGAAAATTTAGCACAGGTCTCACTGGGTGTGCCGATTTGTTTACGCTAGGAAATGGTAAACAGTCACTGGTCTCCAAATATATGGGTTACTTGCAAGATCAACCAGTGAATCCTAGGATATATTTAGCACAGGTCTCACTGGGTGTGCCCAAACAACCGTTTCTTTGACCAACCTTATTCGCGACACTACGCCTGCCTGGTTGAAGCAATTGGTGTCGAACTGCTTCTTGCAACAACCAAAATTTCTCGAAGTCCCAAAACATGGTCGAACCATAACTCTTCCAAGACTTTCCCTTGTTTTCTGGGTCTTCCTCATTGGTTGAAAATCCCAACGAACAAGATCCTTTTGGTGAACCTTGATGTGATACTGCATGTTATTGAGAGTCATGCATCTTGGGATACGGACTTCGGTCCTGTTTTGGTGAGCCTCAATCTTATGGTGATGAATCAGGTGCAGGTAGCTAATTCCTATTATGGGAGATTATTAAATCGTTGCCTATGGTGATGATACCGATTTGATGTGCTCCGGTTCCAAGAGGCAATCTGATCCTATGGCGGGGATCGGGGAGCAAAATGAACCTGAGTGTTCATATTTGGTACCACATGCATGTCGAGTCGGTGTTAAGTACATTGCATAAGAGTATCTCTGTGTTGATTGTTTGTTGATGTGTTGTTCGATGAGAATACTTAGTATGTTGACATTGATTGAGTAATGCGTATAATGGTGATGTTATGCGATAATTTACTTCCGTTTGTTTTCATCGTTAATTATTGAAGTGTATTCTCACTCCTTCTGTTTGAATGTTACCTTTATATAGATATCGTGCAAATACTCAGGAGTAATTTGTTGCAGTAAGTAGAAGGTAGCTTTTCAAGTGACTTCCTATTAGTTATCGTTATTTTAGTAGGGTCTTGCTCTGATCAATGTAACATCGGCCTGAAAACGTTTGCTCTAATTTCTTTTGTCTGGTTGAAATTCCTATTTATGTTTGAGGAAGTTTTAAATGGTGATGAATTGAACATTATAACTCTTGTTAGGATGTTATGAAGTTTGAAGTTATGAGATTTAATTTTCTGATATGTGATTTAATTGGGTGATAATTCCGCTTTGATGATACCTTAAATGAAGATGAGTCGGCAATTATCGATATTATATGATATTTTGTATCACTAATTATGGAAACTGGAATAGTTTGCGATATGCGTGTGGATTTTATTAAATTATATGTTAAAATTACATGAGGAGTAGATGGGTGTTACAGTTACGCCTATGCCAGCGGTGATGATGATAATGGCGACTACCTCAAGTAAGCTCTCATCTCACAAGGAGATACCCTTCTGTTTTTGTGGGGACAATGACTTTCACGTGAGACGAACTCATAAAAATCGCCTGAAAGAAACCACCGCCGAGTAGAAACGTTGAAGGCTCCACTTGTGGCATAAATTCATCTGTGAGTATGGTCTTCTGCTTGCAATGATGCCAATGTCAATTTCACTCACACCATCGCCAGTGAAGTCTTCATCAATAATCTCTTGTTAGTCACCGATGCGACCAAACTCGATGATGATATTTTTGGTGGCCACGCCATTAAACACACCATCAAAAATTTAGCTCTTGTAATTCGGTTTCATGATAATATTGTATGTAATTGTATTTACTTAACTATTTGTTAACTATAAATTTTTTAGATTGACCTAATTGGAATACTAATGTACAATGGCTAATTAATTTAGTCCTCGTGAACATGGCTCATGTAAACTATTAATCTGTTGAATTATATTTCATTTAACATTGTTGGAAGAGGTATAAATCACTAATTATATAGACAAAAAAGTCTAATGATAATGGCAAGACGAACAAACATAGAACGTTTGAGAGAACTCAACTCATGGCCGAAAAACCGACAATGACGAGTCAGACAGTATTCATCCGACAACGTATCCAAAGCAGCCACCACTATTCGAAGCAATTCAATTTGTTCGAAACCGAAGGTCTACCCGGCATTGTCTTGTGAACTTTACCTTGGAGGAATTTAAGGTTGGAAAGCTATCAAATAAGGAAAGGTTCGTAGTAGACAAAGTCTGTAAGGAGGAAGCAAATCCATTTGTCATGTTTGATCCTGATAGCGTAAGGGATCTTTGCATACGAAGACCGGTCTATTCCGAAGTTCATATACATCCTGATGACCAGTTTAAAGTTTCTAGGCTTGACGGTTTTGTCTCAAATATGGAGCAGTCTTATGAAGATCCTATTGAAGATCTGATGTATGCAGTTTTTGTAGTCTCAAATGAAAATGCAATTGTTAATGAGTTGGCAACAACTCTACAGGCTGAATTGTCACAATTACAAGTTGTTGGTTCTTTTGTGTGTCATTTGGAATGGGCTACAAAAGTGATTGATCCCGAATCTATTATTGTAAATTCCAGCATAACTATGTCTCCTAGAAGAAGTACATTTAGTGACGAAGACGCTTCCGTTGTAAATTTCAGGAAACTGGTCCTCGTTTTGCGTTAACTCACGTGGCTTTAATGGTTGATGTTAACCATTATCTCAAATCACGTGTTGCTAATATCCTTAGTTCAAATAAAGAGTCATGGTAGGAAGTAGGTGAGATTATGTAGGTTAGTTTTTGAAAGAAATTATATCCTATCGAAGAATTCAAATATTCAGTAAAAAAAAGACATCAAATATTATGGTCAAGGAAAAAATGAAAGCAAGCATGGAAAGATTAGTCTGAAAAACTTCATGAAGCTTTGTGGGCTTATATGATAGCTTATAAAACTCTGATAGTGTAAGACCCTAATTTTGACCCTAAGATCCCTCATGGCATCATATCATTGCATTTGCATCTTGCCTCAAGGATCATAGCATCTTGGATCCTTACCTTTGGGTGGGATCTCTTGAGAGTTGGTTTGAGATCACCAAGCATGCTTGAATTGTATATTATTGCTTTTCTCATTGTATTTACTAACTAAAAGCACAAAAATATGTCACTAACATCTTTTGTTTGTAGCTTGAGCAGTCACAAGATCCAAAGCTTCTAGGAGATCCTAGGTGCATTGATATGGTCAAGGAAAAAATGAAAGCAAGCATGGAAATGGTTCCCAAAGCTCTAATCCTTCAAATATGCCAACCAAGTATCTCAATTCATCATTTTGGTCAAAGCAAACCAAAGGGTTTGAGGTTTGTTTCCCAAGGAAACCCTAATTCATTTGTTCATCAACTGTGCCTTGCTCATGAAGCAACCTCAACCTATGATCAAATGCAATCAAGGGAAGTTCTTTAAATCATCATTTCATTCATATTTGAACTTATTTGAGTGTCCTCAATCATCAATTCATCAAGATATGAGGCATGGATTTGAGAAGTTGATCAGTCAATTCATCTAACTATTTTAAAGTGCATTGAGACCTAACTTTTAATTTGTTTGTAAAATGGAGATGACCTTAAGAGAAACAATGTTCTTAAGAACCATATTAACAACTTTCATGTTCATGAAAAATTGATTTGAAGCTTGGAAGGTCATCATCCATTTCAAAACATTATAGGTCATTTTGACTGAAACCTTAATTTTAGGTCAACTTCCCAAGGACATAACTCATTCATTTTTCATGATTTTGAGGTGGGATCAAATGAATTAGAAATCTTAATATGTCTACTTCAAATGTTATGTTGAGAAAAATTTAAAAATCCTAAAATAAAAACATGTGATAATGCAAAACATTATAGGTCACTTTGGACCAAAAGCATTGATATGTGAAAAAGTCCAACTTCAAGTGCAAATAACTTCTTCATCAAAAATCAAAATGATGCAAAATTTAAGTCCAAATTGATTTCCTTGAAAAGATCTACAACTTTTATGTTGAAGATTTTGTCATTTGGAGCTTGCATCATTAAAATAAAGGTGCTTAATGTTTGGCCATTTTTGAAATTCTCACATGTACATGTTTTGCACCCTACACTTCATGATCAATTTTCACCAATTTCCAAGTTTCAAATGAAGTTTTGATCAACATAACAAATGATCCTCATGCGAAAATCTTTCCAACCATTACTCATAAGGTTGTGTTTCATTTATGAAAATGGCATTTTCGAAAGCATGAACATATTGGTGCATTTTTTAAAATAAATTAAATTTGCATTGCATGAGCTAAACATACACCATCTGCACGTCCAATTTACATCTGCTGATGATTAGCTTGCAAATCCAAGTGGAATTGGGCCCTCCATGCACCTGTACAGGCCCATGCATGGAGGCCCTTTCCATCCATGCAATGAATTGATCATGCTTTCAGCCATGCCTTTTGCTATAAATACATGCCTTATGCTCCTCATTTCAGTAACCTAAAGGCACCTTACATGCTGCACGAATTACTCCTCACCCATACTCAAAGGAACTCACCATTTTTTCTCTCAAATTTTTCAGAACTAAACTTCAATTGCATTGATTGATTTTAGATCTAAAGTTCCTAAGCCTCACCACCTTGATTCATAGAGTATAATGCAAGCATTAACATCAAGTGATCGTGCTCTTGAACTCTCCAAATCAGAGGTTTACTTCAGATTTTATTTTCTTCGAATCCACTAATATGTTGCTTGTTTCTGGTTGTTGCTGTGTTGTATGAAGTCCTCTTCATAGAGGCAACCTTTTAGAGCTTTGAATTTTCAAATTCTAACAAGTTCAGTTGAACACCACAAAAATTCATGCTCTGATTCCTCTTACTATGCAAGCCTAGAGCGAATTTGG
The DNA here is from genome assembly GCF_024323335.1 of Lathyrus oleraceus. Taxonomy (NCBI): domain Eukaryota; kingdom Viridiplantae; phylum Streptophyta; class Magnoliopsida; order Fabales; family Fabaceae; genus Lathyrus; species Lathyrus oleraceus. The sequence continues at coordinate 26,783,748 of NC_066581.1, read as the reverse complement.
TTGGTATAGGGGTGATGTACATCACCCCAGCTTTCGTTTGGTACCTGGATCGTGGCTTTTCATGCACTTTTATTTCTATGCAACTTTGACCTTCGTCGGAAGCTGGCCGGAGAAGACGGTGGTGCATACCACCGTCTGGTCTCCAGATTAGATTTTGGCCGTGCGTTTTGTTTTCCAGATCAGATCATGACCACACAATGTTATGACTTTTTAATTGGCAGCATGTGATGCATTGACTCACGTGTATGGTGGAAGCACGCTCAGGAGCCACACAATTTGCGTGCTCAATTAATGAGCCCTGCATCCAACGCTTCACGCTTTTTGTTATTTTTAAATTCTGATTTTAATTTTCTTTTATTTCTTTTAATTCCATTTCATTTTAAAAATGCATATCTCCTTCATTATTGGTCCAAAAAATGTGAGACCAATTGCATTTTTCTTCTTTTAATTTCTAGTTTCTAAAAAGTGATTTTTAATATTTTTTATTTTATCATTTGATATTTTTAAGGAATTTTCTCTTTTCTGGTTATTTTTAATTCATTTAAAATAGTTTTTGATATTCAAAAAATACAAAAATATTTTTCCAACCTTTTTGAATGATGATAGATCTATGAAAAATATTCTCATCAATTTATTAATTGATTTGAGATTTATTTGAGATTTTAATTCAATTAGATTATTTTTATGCATTTTTAATTGATTAAAAATAGTTTCTGATTTCTAAAAATGCTGATTTTTTTTGTCAAACTTTGTTTGACCTTGTTGAACTTAGGATAATTCACTTGGACTTTTCAAAGTTGATTTTAAGTGAGTTTGAAGTTTGACCTTTCTTTATTATTTTAATTCAAGTATTATTTTACTTTTGAAAAATACCAAAAATATTTTATTTATTTCTTGATTTCTAATCTTCATTTTGCTTCTGTTTACTATCGTTTGATCTTGATCTTCTCTATCTTTGGTCAATGCTTGTTGATTATTTCATTTCATTTCCATTAATGTACTTTAATATTCATCATCTTCTTCTTCTTCTTTTTTTTCTTTTTTTTGATCAATGAGTTAAAGATTGGTGGTTAGCCTTGATACATGGGAGGTTTAGCCTTCCTTGGTTCAAATCTAATTCAACTTGATCATGGGTCAAGTGAATGGCTTTGCATTAAGGATAGGTTGCTTCCTAATCAAGCAAAGAACCTAAATCAATACAAGATCATTTCTCATCTTCTTTTGGCATGGCAAGTTGTAGGAGCTTGATTCACTAATCAAGATCTCTAACTTGTGTTGTTGCCTACATTATTATTGACCGGCCTCAGATAGTTGTGACTTCTACATAAGTCCAATTACGATTGCTTAACATAACACTAAATTGCCTTATGGCACACTAACTCTAACACTAACCATTAACCATTAACATTTAATTCTTGCAATTTACATTTATGCAATTTACTATTCTTGTACATATTATTCATTTTCTTTTGCCCTTTGCTCATTTGAGCACATGTTTATGTTAATGCAATTTGCCTTTTGCTCCCTTGAGCACATAATTGTGTATATTATTGTGCTTGTGCTTTTGTTTTGATTGTTGTGGACCAAATGCAAAAATGGACAAAAAGGACTTAGATTCTAGGATATACCCTATGCAAAATGGAGTAAAAAAGCCTTAATGTTGAAGATGGATTAGAAGGACCAAATGTCTAAACTCACTCTTGTCCATTCTTGATTTACTTCATGGAACTTTTTGATCTGTGTGCTTTTGTGATAGGGAATCCTATTTGAGCCATATTGAAGAACCATTGTCATGAGCTTCTAAAGAGAGAGATCTAAGAGCCATTGGGGGTCTTCTAAGAGCTTGCTTGATTGATTTGATTGCTTGAGCTTACACTTATTTGCTTGCTTATTCCAAAGGATGGGAGCTACTTGGATCATCAATATGATCTCAAGAAGGGAACTTCATTTGTGGTCTTATTTCTTCTCCTTCATCTCTTATATGATTAGGACTTTAGCCATTCTTCTTCTTCCCTCCACTCTAACCCAAGCCAAAACTTTTGTGCAAACATTAACATTTGTTTTCAAACATTAGAAACCTAAGAATTATGCTTTTGATTTTCAAACTTTCTTTTCATAACACAAAAATACCAACCTACAACAAATGTGAAAAGGGCTCCCTAGGAGTACCTAGGATGTTTTGGGTGCTTAAAACCTTCCCTTTGCATAACCAACCCCTTTACCCCGATCTCTGACATTTTTATTAGTTTTTGATTCGATAAAACTTCTCGGTTTTTGTTCGCTTTCTAACCTTTCCATTGGATAAATAGAAGTGCGGTGGCGACTCGACTTGTATGGTTTACTTTTGATTTAGCCAATAAATCTAAAGGTAACGAATACCCCGCTACAGAAAAGTGGCGACTCTGTGATAACACTGAAATTTACCGTATTTTCGACACCGATTTCACATGCATTCTAGTTGTTTTATTGTTATTTTGTTGTGTTATTGCTATGTTTTCCTTTGTTTTCAGGTTTTTACTTTAATCGGAGCCCCGATCGAGAAAAGGAGCGAAAAAGAGCCAAAAACCCTAAAATTCAGCATTTTGTACTTGTGGCCTACCCCATGGCTGGCGCCATAGACCCTGCCATGACATGTCCAAGCTCAACTTCCCTCAACTGCCACGTTCCCCACTACTTCCACTAAGGCGCCTCATTTTGTGCTTGTGGCGGGCGCCATGGCCTTGTGGTGGGCGCCACAAGAGGAAAGTTTTTCCCTCCCATTTTCAAGTTGAAGGGCATCTTTGTCATTTCCATCTTTTTACTTGCTTATAAATAGAAACTCGAAATCACTTTTACAATCATCCAAACTTAGAGCAGAGGCAAAGTCAGAGCAACTTTGTTTCACTTAGGCATATATTCAGTATTTTAAAGTGGTAATCGCTTCGTATTGGAGTGTTACCACAATTGTGTAATCGAGTCTGTGATAGAGTCTGTAATCGAGTTTGGAGCACTTTGGAAGGAAGTTAATCCTGCCGCCATTTTCATTTCCGCTTTGCAATTTACTCAACCCTCCGATTGGAGCAGGTTTTTATTACTTGTCTTTATCTTATTTATTTTTCCGCACTCGCTTTACTTTATTTATTTCTCGCACTCGCTTTAAATTATTTATTTCTCGCACTCGCTTTACTTTGTTTATTTTTCCGCACTCGCTTTACTTTATTTATTTCCTCGCACTCGCTTTACTTTATTTATTTCTCGCACTCGTTTTAAATTATTTATTTCCTCGAACTCGCTTTACATTATTTATTTCCTCGCACTCGCACTACTTTTATTTATTTTCCGCACTCGCACTACTTTTATTTACTTTCCGCACTCGCACTACTTTTATTTAAATTAATGCGTTTTTACTTTACCTTGTCTAACTAAATTTATAAGGTTAGAATGTAAGGATCGTAATTGAACCGATAATCCGTACAATTGTTCGTAGAAGCACTTAAGGGCTATTTTAACTTTCAACTTAAGTTTTCCCGCACTTCAATTCCGTTGGGTAAGATCGAAAGCCGTCCAACGTCTATCTAAACTTAATTGTTTTTAACTATTTCAAAAACAGCGAAAGCGCTTTGTTTAGTTCATTAGGAGTTTTTAACTCAAGAAGAAAAGAGATTTTAAAACTATTTTCGGACGCGTTTATAAGTTTAGAGTCTGGTTCGTGAGAACCTCTTTTGGTTAAGAAATCCAGGTTATAATACTTTTCAACTTGGTCAAGATACTATATTTCTTAAAAATAGGTTTACTACTCTAACGCAATGCGCGCCTTTTTATAAGTGACAATAAGAGGGTTTGATTAGGGTGTACAACTCGGCTCTGAATACGCGAAAGCGACAATTCCTGTTAAATTAGTTCTTTTCATAGTAGGAAACATTGCCCATAAGTAGTTCTATTAGCAAGTACTTGGATTATTAATTGATTACGTGAATTACATTCGACCCTGTCTTTATTAATTAATCTTTATTCAACACTTTACTTTTCATTGCACACTCCAAAAACACCTATTTTGATTGCCTTTGATAAACACCATAACAATAGATAACGATAGATTGACACTTGGTCTCTATGGATTCGACAATCTTTTATATTACTCTGACGCGTTTGTATACTTGCGAAAAGCACCGCATCAAGTTTTTGGCGTCGTTGCCGGGGACCAATTTCATCAAATTTCATTTTCCCACGGGTCAATGCGAAGAACTCGCAGCACCGGGAGTTTAAGCTTAGTATACCCTCTGGCGGAACCTGAACGTTACGCTCACGCACGTTTATTCTTTCATAGAATTAAGAGAGTTATGGCCGAAGATCAAAACCAAAGACCTCTTAAGGATTTCGCTCAACCATCAAATGAAGAACCTAGTTCTAGTATAGTAAACCGAACCATCCCAGCTAATAATTTTAAACTTAAACCATCCCTGTTGCAACTAGTGCAACAGAGACAATTCGTAGGTCTCGCTACTGAGAACCCAAACCAACACTTAAAAATATTTCTTCAATTAGCAGACACTTTTAAAACCAATTGAGCTTCTCCTGAGGCAATACGTTTAAGATTATTTCCTTTTTTCCTCAGAGATAAAGCCCTATCATGGTTAGATTCCCTTCCACCCAATTCCATTAAGACTTGGGATAACCTTAGAAGAGTTTTTTTTGCTAGATACTTTCCCCCGAGTAAGACCGCCGTTCTTCGAAACCATATAACTAGATTTACCCAAAAACAAGGAGAATTGCAGTTCGAAGCTTGGGAGAGATATAAAGAGTTGTTAAGAGCATGCCCACATCATGGATTAGAAAATTGGTTAATCATTCAAACCTTCTACAATGGACTTCATTATAACACAAAGATGACCATCGACGCTGCCGCAGGCGGTGCTCTGATGAACAAACCTTATCCTGAAGCTAGTGCCCTCATCGAAGATATGGCTCAAAACCATCAATCATGGGGAGTCGAACGAGCGACAATTGAGAAGAAGGAAACCCAAGGAGGAGTGCATGAACTAAGCTCTATAGACATGATGCAAGCTAAAATGGACGCATTAGCCCTTAAGGTCGAGCATATGTGCATAAACCCGAATACTGTAGCCGCAGTTTCGTCGGATTGTGAGATATGTGGAACCAAAGGACACCAATCTGCAGAATGCAGTCTATTAAACGAAACCCACTCTGAGCAAGTGAACTACACCCAAGGGAACCCATACTCGAATACCTATAACCCTGGATGGAGGAATCACCTGAACGTTTCCTATAAAAACACTAACCCTATCCAAAATAATGCGCCTCCGAGACCTAGTTATCAAGCCCCTAGATCAAATCAACCTATGCAACCTATACCACCAAAGCCGAGCCTTGAGAAAATTATGGAAAGTTTTATCACTGATAAAACCCAACGAAACAAGGAGTTCATGAACCAAAACATTCATGTTAACGAATTGATTACTCAGTTAGGAACCAAGGTTGACCAAATAGTTACTCATACCAAGATGCTTGAAATCCAGATCTCTCAGGTAGCTTTAAACCAAGCCCCTCAGACTACACCTGGAGGACAATTCCCTGGACAACCTCATCAAAATCCGAGAGGACAAGCCAATGCCATTACCTTACGAAGTGGGAATGCTTATGATGAGCCACCAAACCCTATATTGAGTGAACCCGAAACTTCTAAGGAATGTACCAAACCCACGGACGAAGTAAAGGAACCAGAGGAACCTGAAAACCAGGAAGGTCGAGAAAAAGGAGAAGAACCTAAAGATAAAACTTACGTACCACCCCACCATATAAACCACCTATACCATATCCGCAAAGACTCAAACAAACCCAAATCAATAAACAATACCAAAAATTTATTAAAGTTATAGAAAAACTTAGTGTAGAAATCCCTTTCACAGAAGCCATCACCCAAATACCTTCTTATGCAAAGTTTCTCAAAGACATCCTTACCAACAAACGTAGACTTGACGATCCGAAGCCTTTGGAATGTAATGCTATTTCCGAGGACAAATTAGCAAAGAAAAATAAAGATCCTGGAAATTTCTCCATTCCTTGCCTTTTGGGTAATCATGTCATAGAAAAAGCTTTTCTAGACTTAGGAGCTAGTGTGAGCCTAATGCCTTTAGCAGTTTGTGAGTGGTTAAACTTAGGAGAATTACAACCCACTAAGATGTCACTTCAGTTAGCCGATAGATCTGTTAAATATCCGATAGGCATTTTAGAAGATGTTCCTGTTAGGATAGGTCATTTATTTATCCCTACTGATTTTGTTGTCATGGACATCAAAGAGGACAATGATATACCAATCCTTCTAGGTAGACCATTCTTATCGACTGCAGGAGCCATAATAGATGTCAAGAAAGGAAAGTTGACATTTGAAGTAGGTGACGAGAAAATAGAATTTATACTTTCGAAATTTCTTATGGCACCTGTGATGGGAGACTCGTGTTATGCCTTAGATATCATTGATGAATGTGTTAGAGAATTAGAACAAAAAGAAATTATAAAAACAATTAAGTTACCATCAACTCTCATAAGGGAAGATGATGACTTTAAGAAACCCTACATCGATGATAACCTTTACGAATGTTTATCCCTTACCCCAGATCCTATGCCATGCCCTAAGAAACCAACCTTAGAACTTAAGGAACTGCCTAAGAACCTGAGATATGAGTTCCTCGATGAAAAGATGAACCGTCCAGTTATAGTTAGTGCTGCCTTGAGCCAAGAGGAAACGAACCAACTTTTAGACGTTTTACGAAGATATCCCTCAACCTTAGGATATAATATCTGTGACCTGAAAGGTATAAGTACATCCGTATGCATGCATCAGATTCCGCTAGAAGAAGATTCAAAACCCTCCAGGGAACATCAGAGAAGAATAAACCCTATAATGAGTGATGTTGTTAAGAAGGAAGTTCTTAAGTTACTTGAGGCAGGTATAATCTATCAGATCTCGGATAGTAAATGGGTGAGCCCTGTGCATGTAGTACCTAAAAAGGGAGGCATCACAGTCGTGCAAAACGATAAAGGTGAACATGTAGCAAAACGATTAGAAGGAGGATGGCGGATGTGTATAGATTATAGAAAATTAAATAAAGCAACTAGGAAGGATCATTTCCCTTTACCATTTATAGACCAAATGTTGGAGCGTCTAGCCAGACACTCTTACTTCTGCTATCTAGATGGATACTCTAGATTCTTCCAAATACCTATCCACCCCGAAGATCAAGAAAAAACTACCTTTACATGCCCTTATGGAACTTTTGCCTACAGACGAATGCCATTCGACCTCTGTAACGCCCCAACAACTTTCTAACGCTGCATGATGTCAATCTTTGCAGATTACCTAGATGGTATCATGGAAGTATTTATGGATGATTTCTCGGTTTGCGGATTTGATTTCCACAATTATCTTGCTAACCTTGAGAAAATCCTGGAGAGATGCGTGGAGGTGAACCTCATGCTAAACTGGGAAAAATGTCATTTCATGGTGATCGAAGGAATAGTTTTAGGACATATAGTTTCCGAAAAAGGTATAGAGGTAGATAGAGCTAAAATAGAAGTTATAGAAAACCTAAAACCACCAAAAACCATCAGAGAAGTCCGAAGCTTTCTTGGACACGCTGGATTTTACCGGCGTTTTATTAAGGACTTCTCCAAAATAACCAAACCTTTAACTAGACTTTTAATGAAAGATGCTGAATTCATTTTCGATGAAAAATGTAATGACACATTTAATCTTTTAAAGCAAGCATTAGTATCAGCACCTATCATGAAACCGCCTGATTGGTTGGAACCTTTTGAGATAATGTGCGATGCTAGTGATTATGCAGTTGGAGTTGTTCTAGGACAAAGGAAAGAAAAAAATTACATGCCATTTATTATGCCAGTTGAACCCTAGATGCTGCCCAACTTAACTATGCAACAACTGAAAAAGAATTACTCGCTGTAGTTTTCGCTATAGACAAATTTAGATCTTATCTAGTAGGAGCAAAAATTATAGTTTACACCGATCATGCTGCCATTCGTTACCTATTAAGTAAAAAAGATGCCAAGCCCAGGTTACTCTGATGGATTCTATTACTACAAGAGTTTGATTTAGACATAAGAGATAAAAAAGGCACTGAAAATGTAGTAGCCGATCACCTTTCTAGGCTAGAACATCTAAAACCTGAACTAGTACCCATAAATGATGATTTCGCCTATGATAGACTGATAGCTAGAGTAGAAACCATTGAAGATAATAACCTAGATCCTCATGAGCACCCCCAAAATTCCTTAGCAATAAGTAACGTACCCTGGTATGCAGATTTCGTTAATTACCTAGCTGCTGATATAGTACCCCCTGATCTTGACTACCACCGCAAGAAGAAATTCTTCCACGATGTGAGAAACTTCTATTGGGACGAACCGCTCCTTTTCAAAAGGGGTAAAGATGGCATTTTTCGCCGTTGCGTTCCAGAAGAAGAGGTAAATAGTATTATCGAGCATTGTCATTCTGCACCGTATGGTGGACATGCGAGCACTTCTAAGACATACGCCAAGATTCTTCAAGCTGGCATATTCTGGCCTACCATGTGGCGTGATGTCTATGCTTGCATTGTCAAATGTGATAGATGCCAACGCATTGGAAACATTTCAAGACGTGATGAAATGCCTCTAAGAAACATTCAGGAAGTAGAACTCTTTGATGTATGGGGTATAGATTTCATGGGACCTTTCCCACCATCCTTAGGAAACAGGTATATCTTAGTAGCCGTAGACTATGTGTCTAAGTGGATTGAAGCTATAACTGCACCCACAAATGACACTAGGGTAGTAATCAAACTATTTAAAAACTATATATTCCCTAGATTTGGAACACCACGTTTAGTCATAAGCGATGGAGGATCACACTTTATATCGAGAATATTTGACAAACTTTTAAGAAAATATGGAGTTAGGCATAGAGTAGCAACACCATACCATCCACAAACTAGTGGCCAAGTAGAAGTATCTAATAGGGAGATAAAACAAATCCTAGAGAAAACCGTTTCTATTTCTAGGAGAGACTGGTCTCAGAAGCTTCAAGAAGCATTATGGGCCTATAGAACCGCTTTCAAAACCCCTATAGGAACTACTCCTTATCAACTAGTTTATGGAAAATCCTGTCACTTATCGTTCGAATTAGAGCATAAGGCCTATTGGGCCATTAAGACTTTGAATTTAGACTACCTAGCCGCTAGAGAAAAGCGTACCCTAGACATTCATAAACTAGAAGAACTTAGGCAATCGGCCTATGAGAATGCAAAAATATATAAAGAGAGGACAAAAGCCTATCACGACAAAAGAATAGTAAAGAAAAACTTCAATATAGGCGATCCTGTTCTCCTTTTTAACTCTAGGTTACAACTCTTCCCTGGAAAGCTACGTTCAAGATGGACTGGTCCTTTCGAAGTATCCAAGATTCTGAGATCCGGAGCCGTAGAAATCAAGAACGAAACCTGTAGTCCATTCATTGTAAATGGACAAAGACTGAAGCTCTACGAAGGAGGAGACATTCCAGCATACTACTCAAGCCACACTCTGATTGATCCACCAATTCCTACTACTACAGGTGTATAAATTCTAATCGTCAAGCTAATGACGTTAAACAAGCGCTGCGTGGGAGGCAACCCATGGTTTTTCTTTCATTTTACTTTTTCGCATTTATATTTATTTTATTTTATTTTATCATATTGATACTAAACTTTGAATGGTTTGTATTTTCAGGATCACTTTCTTAACCTTTACAGGATGCAGGATTTCGATGACATGCACGTGGCCTATAGAGATAATGCTCAGAGGGAGCGCTACATCGCTCTGTATCAGCGTCCTATGGCACCCACACGTTATCCTGATCAGCACTGTATGGAGGTACTGGGTATCGAGCCGAGTATCCGATTCCTTAGCCACCAACTTCACTGGGATGAGTTTGCTGATGACTTGAGTAACACCTACAGGAACCTGACATTGGAGTTCCTGAGTTCATTCGATTATGACCCATACTCTAGACCAGATGGGTATGCTGCTTTCAGGCTCTTTGGAGTTGAGTACTCTTTCAGCCAGAAAGAGTTCGGCGACCTATTGGGTTTCTAGACCACTCCTGATGCTATCCCGGAGACACCTATGGGATATTTTCTGGGTAAGGAGGTGGAGAAGTTTTGGAGTGATATATCAGGTGGCGGAAGCCAGGATCCATCTACGCAGCTGTCTCATGTTATACATAATCCCGCCTTTAGATACTTTCAGATGATATTAGCACATTCCTTCTTGGGAAGACCGGATGCGGAGGACAGACAGGTCCTACGACACTGTTCTACAGTCCCTGCAAACGATCACAGATACACAAGCCCGTCAGCAACACTACCACCAGAGACACATGGCACTCATTGAAGCCACTCAAGGTTCCATTATGGGTAACCTTCGAGAGGTGAGGACCGCTCAGGATGGCCTGCAGGCGAGGATGGATCAGAGAGACCGTCGTCGTACGCGATCCCGTCGTCCACCTCAGGATGGCGAGGGAACTAGTGGTCAGCAATAGGTTTTTAGGTAACTCTTCCCTTATCTTATTTCGAAACATTGGGGACAATGTTCGATTTAAGTGTGGGAGGAGACTCTATCGTCTTTTCTTTATTACCTTTCTCGTTTTTTCCTTTATCGCTTTTCTTTACTGTTTTTAGATAGTTTATTTATTGTTATTTCCTTTTAGTTGTTTGTTTTGCTTTTTAGTATAATGCATGAGTCTGACAAGTCACCAAATATATTATATCTTTAGTACAATCCTACCTCCCCATACCTTTAGCCCCACCGATTTTTTTTTTGCAAAAGAAAATAGTGTTATTCCGAAAGTTTTCAGGTTTTAAAGACATGTTTTGAGTAAGGATGCGGTGACTTGGGAGAACTTTACGAAACATCAGTATTATTTTAGCACCATAGAATTCGTAAATATAGGAACCACTCCCGAAACCCCATACACCATGGCCTTAATCATCATTTCCGTATATGTCCTCAGTAGTTTATCTCAGCAGTCAGCTCCGGCCTACGCATCCTCTACATAGGGGACCGATGCAAATAAGTGAATGATCCAGCAAAACAAAAAAATAAAAAATAAAAAATAAAAAATAAAAGAGAGCAAAAAGGCAACTCCGGTATTGGTGACCCTCACAAAGTCATTTAAACCAAAGAATTGTAAAAATTTGCTACAAAAAGAAAAAGAAAAAGAAAAAGAAAAACTTACCCACTGTTAGTTGGTTCAGAGGTATCTGGCACTGAACTCGGTAGGGCGGATTACGATCTGATCCCCCACAACTACAGTTGGGTCCAATAAAAGGGTTTACACATATTTATGTGCCAGAAACCCCATGCTCAGATCATAATCACTAACAGGCCACTCTACTACGAAGCATGTACGGATAACGGGCTTAATGTGATTGCGCCTGAATGAAAAGGACATAAAAAGAGATGAAGAGGCAGGCCTAGGTATTGTGGGATAATATGGGTTGGTTAATATAGGAATGAAGTTTATGTCCGTATTTGCGGATTAGTGTCATCATGATACCCTTAGTTCACTCAGTTAGTACCTATCACTGCATCCCGACTTGAACTTAGAATTTTTACCTGAAGCACTCGTTTACACAAAATTTTCTTTTATGAGCTTTTCAATGTTTTGCTTGAGGATAAGCAAAGGTTTAAGTGTGGGAGAGTTTGATAACACTGAAATTTACCGTATTTTCGACTCCGATTTCACATGCATTCTAGTTGTTTTATTGTTATTTTGTTGTGTTATTGCTATGTTTTCCTTTGTTTTCAGGTTTTTACTTTAATCGGAGCCCCGATCGAGAAAAGGAGCGAAAAAGAGCCAAAAACCCTAAAATTCAGCATTTTGTACTTGTGGCCTACCCCATGGCTGGCGCCATAGACCCTGCCATGACGTGTCCAAGCTCAACTTCCCTCAACTGCCACGTTCCCCACTACTTCCACTAAGGCGCCTCATTTTGTGCTTGTGGCGGGCGCCATGGCCTTGTGGTGGGCGCCACAAGAGGAAAGTTTTTCCCTCCCATTTTCAAGTTGAAGGGCATCCTTGTCATTTCCATCTTTTTACTTGCTTATAAATAGAAACTCGAAATCACTTTTACAATCATCCAAACTTAGAGCAGAGGCAAACTCAGAGCAACTTTGTTTCACTTAGGCATATATTCAGTATTTTAAAGTGGTAATCGCTTCGCATTGGAGTGTTACCACAATTGTGTAATCGAGTCTGTGATAGAGTCTGTAATCGAGTTTGGAGCACTTTGGAAGGAAGTTAATCCTGCCGCCATTTTCATTTCCGCTTTGCAATTTACTCAACCCTCCGATTGGAGCAGGTTTTTATTACTTGTCTTTATCTTATTTATTTTTCCGCACTCGCTTTACTTTATTTATTTCTCGTACTCGCTTTAAATTATTTATTTCTCGCACTCGCTTTACTTTGTTTATTTTGCCGCACTCGCTTTACTTTATTTATTTCCTCGCACTCGCTTTACTTTATTTATTTCTCGCACTCGCTTTAAATTATTTATTTCCTCGCACTCGCTTTAAATTATTTATTTCCTCGCACTCGCACTACTTTTATTTATTTTCCGCACTCGCACTACTTTTATTTACTTTCCGCACTCGCACTACTTTTATTTAAATTAATGCACTATTACTTTACCATGTCTAACTAAACTTATAAGGTTAGAATGTAAGGATCTTAATTGAACCGATAATCCGTACAATTGTTCGTAGAAGCACTTAAGGGCTATTTTAACTTTCAACTTAAGTTTTCCCGCACTTCAATTCCGTTGGGTAAGATCGAAAGTCGTCCAACGTCTATCTAAACTTAATTGTTTTTAACTATTTCAAAAACAGCGAAAGCGCTTTGTTTAGTTCATTAGGAGTTTTTAACTCCAGAAGAAAAGAGATTTTAAAACTATTTTCGGACGCGTTTATAAGTTTAGAGTCTGGTTCGTGAGAACCTCTTTTGGTTAAGAAATCCAGGTTATAATACTTTTCAACTTGGTCAAGATACTATATTTCTTAAAAATAGGTTTACTACTCTAACGCAATGCGCGCCTTTTTATAAGTGACAATAAGAGGGTTTGATTAGGGAGTACAACTCGGTTCTGAATACGCGAAAGCGACAGTTCCTGTTAAATTAGTTCTTTTCAAAGTAGGAAACATTACCCATAAGTAGTTCTATTAGCAAGTACTTGGATTATTAATTGATTACGTGAATTACATTCGACCCTGTCTTTATTAATTAATCTTTATTCAACACTTTACTTTTCATTGCACACTCCAAAAACACCTATTTTGATTGCCTTTGATAAACACCATAACAATAGATAACGATAGATTGACACTTAGTCTCTGTGGATTCGGCAATCTTTTATATTACTCTGACGCGTTCGTATACTTGCGAAAAGCACCGCCTCACTCTGCTGGGGAAATTTGCCTAGTGGGTTTTGCCTACTTTTCATATTTGTGTTGTATTGTATATTATTTTGTGACATATTTTTGTGCAATTTGGGATTACTGTATTGTATGTAATGATTGAATTGCTTGAATATTAATTCTTTGTATGCTTGGTGATCTTTGTGAGATGAGTTCTTTACCCGAACTCGAGCGTACTTAGGATAGGAGAATGGCATAGTCTTGTCAACTTATGTGGAGTTATTCCTTAGCAAGTTGACTTGCAAACTCATTCACTTGGTAGAGGTCATGTTGGGATCAATAATGTCACACGAGTAGTCGTGGTTAGGCATTACTCTTTCCAATATAGACCTTAGAAGCCAAGGACTTTAGTTTACCAAGCCCATCTTGGCCTATTTTTAGGACGTAGTGTGAAGGTCATTCAAATGTAAGATTTGATACGATTGTTACACGATACTACACTCATAAGAGTCTCTCTTGAGAATATTTTTGGAATACGAGTAGTCGTTTATCCGATAATATCCGAAAGATGGGATGATGACTATGGGAACCTCTTGTAGAACATGTTTGGCAGGTTTAAACCCTAGTACACTCCCTTTGGATGGTTCTTAACCGAGACTCCATGCTCGTGACTCGCAACAAACCCTTGATTCATGGTTGATCCGTTCTTGTGTATCCTTAATATCAATGGAACTTGGGTGTTGATAAAGTGTAAACCATAATCCACCAAAATGGATGATTCATATTGAGGATGACTTGATCCATCCCATGACCTTTGTGTGGTGTGTTTTGCTTGATCCTTGAGTGTGATTGTTGCATTCATGCATTCATGCACCCATTTGCATCCATATCATCAATAATGAGAAAATTTTCAAGGAACTTAAGAGGCCTATTTGCAAATTTTCATACATGGATAGACAAAGAAGGAATACGAAGAAGTACAGTTTCAGACAACCCGACTTGAAAGAGTTAAGGAATTTGACATCCTATGTATTAGATCCCTTGGGTTTCAAGGCTCGTCATGGAAAGTTTCTATCTATTCTGGCTACTCAAGTGGACGAAGGATGGATGAGTGTATTGGTGCAGTTCTATGATCCCTTGTACTGTTGCTTCACATTTCCGGATTTCCAGCTTTTGCCCATGCTTGAGGAGTATGCCTATCTTGTGGGTATACCTATCCTGGATCAGTTGCCGTTAAGTGGCTTAGAGAGGGTTCCTACTTCTCAAGAGATATCTGATATGTTGCATATAGATGAATCTCTGGTTGGTGCTCATATGACTAACAAAGGTGGAATTCAAGGTCTCCCTTATGAGTTCCTCATTGCTCAAGCTACTCTGTATGGGAAGGCCATGAGTGAGGACGCCTTTGAGGCCATATTTGTACTTCTCATCTATGGGCTAGTGTTATTCCCCAATATCGACAAGTTTGTGGATGTGAACGCTATTAAGATTTTCTCTACTCTTAATCCCGTTCCGACTCTGTTGGGTGACACTTACTTTTCTTTGCATATGAGGAATACAAATGGTGGTGGTACCATTGTGTGCTGTTTGCCTCAACTATACAAGTGGTTTATTTCGCACTTGCCACAGACGGTCGCCTTCAAGGAGAACAAAGGATGTCTACGGTGGTCCACGAGACTTATGTCTCTCACTAATAATGATATCTTTTGGTATAACCGTATATACGATGGTGTGCAGATTATCGACTCTTGTGGAGAATTCTCCAATGTGCCTCTTCTTGGTACATGTGGTGGGATTAACTACAACCCTATTTTGGCACGTCGTCAGCTTGGGTTCCCCCTAAAGGATAAACCTAATAACATTCTGTTAGAAGGTGTGTTCTTCCAGGAGGGTAAAGATCCCCAAGGCTTGAAGGGCAGGATGGTTCGTGCTTGGCGCAAAATCCATAGGAAGGGAAGGAAGGAGCTTGGTCCGAAGAACTGTATAGCTTTGGAACCCTATACCTCTTGGGTTAGGAGGAGAGCTTCCGAGTACCTCATGCCTTATGAGTATCCAAGACCTACACCTTTGGTTGTGGCTAGGACTTCAACCCTCCCTGACCAAGGAGTAGAGGAGTTGAGAGACGAAGACCGTTCACGTGCTTGGATCCGTGAACGAGAGGAGTTGCTTCAACAGCTTAGAGAGAAGGATGCTTTGATAGAGTTCCTTGAGCACCAGGTTATTGATGAGCCTGATGATGTGTTGACTTCTCTTCTTCCTCAGTCTTCCAAGTTCTGGAAGAGGAAGTACGATCGACTCGCCAAAGAGAAGGCAGATATGGAGGCAGCCTATGAGAGGGAGGTGAAGAGGCTTCATACAACTTATCTTCCAGTCTCCAGAGCTTTAGACGATTGTTTCAAGGGTTCCATAGGATGTTCATTTTCCTTCTCTCTTGTATTGTATTTGGTTACCAAGACTGTACTTCTTTGGTGTAAAAATATTTTCCAGATATTATTGATGTGATTTTTCCATATATGTCTAAATGATTAATATTTTCAATATTTTGCAAATAGAGCTCTAAAGTTCCTTTGATAAATAAAATAAGTCATATGAACAAGCATTTCATGCATCATGTGCATAAGCAGGTTTTGCTCCAGGCTTCTTGTTCAGTGGTCTAACTCTGTGTTCTTCATTTATTTTGAAGACAAGCTGACTCAAAGGTACTACACCCGAGCCAACGCTTCAAGACTGATGGATCATCTAGAGCAAGAGAACCGTGAACTCAAGGAGGAAGTGGCCAGATTGACTTCCCTAATGGAGTCTTTCATGGCCTCCCAAAGCCAGTCGTCTCCGACACCTTCAACTCCTCCCCAGAGGACAGTCATCCCCGAGATTGCCTCTTCAACATTGCCTGCGGCCAGCGCCCACTTTGCACCAACTGCTATGCCAACCGGGTTTCCTTGGGGGATACCTCCCAATTTTGTTCCTGAGGGTCTTGCCCCCATATTTGCTTCTCTGTCGGCATCTAGCCCGATCCTCGCCGTTCCACCTCCTGTCGTGCATACTACGCCAAGAGTAGACGACACCATCTACCACTCTGAGCTGTCTGAGGGCCCAGATGTCTATGAAAAGATGGATGCTATGAATGATCAGTTTCTTGAACTCCGCAAGGAACTCAAAACTCTAAGAAGTAAGGACCTCTTCGGCAAGTCTGCTGCTGAACTCTGCTTATTTCCAAACGTCAAAATCCCTGTAAAGTTCAAAGTACTTGACTTTGAAAAGTACAAGGGAAATACTTTCCCTCTCAACCACCTGGTTATGTACGCAAGGAAGATGTCAACTCAGACCGACAACGATAAACTTTTTATTCACTATTTCTATGACAGTTTGTCCGGTGCTGCCCTGAGATGGTATATGGGCTTGGACAGCGTGAACATCCGATCCTTCAATGACCTTGGCGAAGCTTTCGTCAAGCAGTACAAGTATAATGTGGATATGGCTCCCGATAGGGATCAATTGAGAGCCATGTCCTAGAAGGACAAGGAAACTTTCAAAGAGTACGCGCAGAGGTGGCGAGAGCTAGCAACACAGATTGTGCCTCCGCTGGAGGAGAAAGAAATGACCAAGATCTTCCTGAAGACCTTGAGCTCATTTTATTATGAGCTGATGATTTCCAGCGCTCCTTCTGATTTCACTGAAATGGTGAACATGGGGATGCGTTTGGAGGAAGGAGTCAGGGAAGGGCGCCTGACCAGAGAAGAAGGCTCTTCTGCCAAACGATATGAGGCGTTTGGAAAGAAGAAAGATGGTGAGGCACATGCTGTGACGTCCCATGTTAAACCAAGAAGACCCTCAGTAAGGAGGAAGACCGTGCGTCCTGCCGGTAATCAACATCAAGTGGCTCATATAGCACCTATTTTCAGAGAAAATCAGCACTATCAGCACAATAATAACCACCAACAGCAACATCAACAATATCAACAACAATAGCACCGTCCTCAACAACAGGCCTACCAGCCTCGAAACAACAATCAGACTAGTACCAGCTATGAGAGGAAGAGGGTCACCTTTGATCCTATTCCTATGGCCTATGCAGAACTGTGTCCCTCTTTGATAGAGAGGAAGCTGATTACTCCATGCGATCCACCGGCTATACCTACCAACCCTCGGTGGTGGTATAAGCCCGAGCTACGTTGTGTTTATCATTCCAGTGCCCCCGGACATGATGTGGAAAATTGTTACCCGCTGAAGAACAAGGTTCAAGACCTTGTGAGATGTGGTATCTTGTGTTTCGAGGATGTAGGTCCTAATGTAAAGAAGAACCCATTACCCGAGCATGGGAAATCATCTATCAACATGGTCCAGGGTTGCCCTGGTAAATTCAAAGTCAAATATGTCATCTATATTCGACAATCCTTGGTCGAGATGCAGAGACTGTTATGTGAATACAGTCACTATGAGCATGACCATGACAAATGCCGTGTCTGCACTATTAATCAGAGGGGATGTCGCCAACTCCGTAAAGACATCCAAGAAATGCTGGATGAAGGTGTAATTGAAATACTTTAGAATCGTGATGTTGCTGATGATGAAGTCAATGTGATATCTCCGGTATTTCGGATCCCCGAGCCTTTTGTCATTCGGTATGATGGCAGCAAGATGAAGGCTTCTCCCTCTTTGATTATTAAACCAGCTGGCCCTGTGCCATACTCTTCTGATAAAGCTATCCCCTATCGCTACAATGTTGTGGCATTGGAGGATGGGAAGGAGGTGCCCCTGCCCTCTACTTCTGTTGTTAATATTGCCAAT
The DNA here is from genome assembly GCF_024323335.1 of Lathyrus oleraceus. Lineage (NCBI taxonomy): Eukaryota > Viridiplantae > Streptophyta > Magnoliopsida > Fabales > Fabaceae > Lathyrus > Lathyrus oleraceus. The sequence continues at coordinate 26,765,514 of NC_066581.1, read as the reverse complement.
ATCAGCGGCCTGACCCATAGTGGTCGTGTTTTCTCGGCTCCGCCGAAACCCCAGGCTGACGTCCGAAGGGCCGATGTTGCTGATTGTGCTGTGCACCCGGTTGGGAATGCTGTTATTGCTCCGAATCCGGCACTTGTTGCCAATAAACCTGCCTCTGTTGAAAGAACTCCTTTCTTTGCTGGCCAGAGTGGTACAACGAAAGAAGACTGTGATGAGATGCTAAGGCTCATCAAGAGGAGTGAATACAACGTTGTAGACCAGCTTCTATAAACGCCGTCAAAGATCTCTGTGTTATCTTTGCTTATGAACTCAAAACCACACCGCGAAGCTCTGCAGAAGGTGTTGGATTTGGCATATGTAGATCATGATGTCACAATAGAACAATTTGATAGTATTGTTGCAAACATTATCGCTTGTAACAATCTGAGTTTTTGTGATGCTGATCTCCCTGAGGAGGGAAGAGACCATAATTTGGCACTTCACATATCTATGAGCTGCAAGGATGATGCCATGTCTAATGTGCTGGTAGACACTGGATCATCGCTAAATATGTTGCCAAAATCCGCTCTGGCCAGATTGTCATACCAGGGGCCTCCCATGAGGCAGAGTGGAGTAGTGGTTAAAGCTTTTGATGGATCCCGCAAAACTGTGATTGGAGAGGTTGAACTCCCAGTCAAGATTGGACCAAGTGATTTCCAGATCACTTTTCAGGTCATGGATATCCACCCATCATATAGCTGTCTGTTAGGTAGACCATGATTTCACGAGGCAGGCGCCGTGACATCCATCCTACACCAGAAACTGAAATTTGTCAAGAACAAAAAGCTGGTGGTGGTAGGGGGAGAAAAGGCTCTCCTGGTTAGCCATTTGTCTTCCTTTTCTTACATAGATGCTGAGGATGAAGTTGGAACGCCGTTCCAAGCTTTATCTATTGCTAAGCCTACTAAGAAAGGAGCTTCTTCATTTGCGTCCTACAATGATGCTAAGTTGGCCATTGAGCATGGCATAACTACCGGTTTAGGACAAATGATCAAGCTGGAAGACAACAAATCCCGGGTTGGCATAGGGTATTCTTCTGGCATTTTCAACAAGCATGGGATGTTTCAGAGTGGTGGGTTCATCCACGCCGTCTAAGACGAGGAAGCTGCTGCTATTGTGGAAGAGGATGCAGAGGAAGATCTTGGCAACTTTGTCATCCCTGGAGGGGTCTGCAATAACTGGGTCGCTGTTGATGTTCCAAATGTCGTTCATAAGTCAACTTAATGTTCATTTTGTTCAAAAACCCTTCTCCTATGCCAAAAGGAGGAGTGATGATATTGTTGGCTCATAAATACAATGATATTTTCATTCAATAAATTCATGTTAAATGTTTGTTTTTCCACTTATTTTTACTTTTTGCTTTTTTTGCATGAAATTGGTGATCACATAAAACCTTAAAAATAGAATAAAATCAATCTTTTCATCTGCATAATGATTTGTCTTGTTTGAATTCTAAAATCTCTTTATATCCCAAATCATTATGCAGGTTGATCAAACCCATTGAACATAACGATCCAACACCATCTCCCAACTTTGAGTTCCCTGTATTTGAGGCCGAAGAAGATGATGTTGAAGAGATTCCTGACGAGATTACCCGTCTACTTGAGCACGAAGAGAAGATCATTCAGCCACATCTTGAGAATCTGGAAACAGTTAACTTGGGGTCTGAGGATTGTGTGCGAGAAGTGAAGATTAGGGCACTCCTGGAAGAATCTGTTAAAAAGGGGTTGATTGAGTTGCTGCAAGAATACGTCGATGTCTTTGCCTGGTCATATGAAGACATGCCTGGTCTAGATACTGATATCGTGCAACATTTCCTGCCTTTGAAGCTTGAGTGTGTGCCTATGAAGCAGAAGCTCAGAAGAACTCATCCTGATATGGCAGTGAAGATTAAAGAGGAAGTTCAAAAGCAAATTGATGCGGGGTTTCTGGTGACTTCTACATATCCTCAATGGGTGGCCAATATTGTGCACGTGCCTAAGAAAGATGGAAAAGTCCGAATGTGTGTGGACTATAGAGACTTGAATAAAGCTAGTCCGAAAGATGATTTTCCTCTACCATATATTGATATGTTAATAGAAATACAACTAAATTCAATGTCTTCTCGTTTATGGGCAGATTTTCCGGAAATAATCAGATTAAGATGGCACCCGAGGATATGGAGAAGATAACATTCATCTCACCTTGGGGAACATTCTGTTATCGAGTGATGCCCTTCGGTTTGAAGAACGCCGGAGCCACGTATAAACGAGATATGACTACCCTGTCTCATGATATGATGCACAAGGAGATCGAGGTATATGTTGATGATATGATTGCAAAGTCAAGAACAGAAGTTGAGCATGTAGAGCACTTGTTGAAGCTGTTTCAGCGTCTGAGGAAGTATAAGCTTCGTCTGAATCCTAACAAGTGTACATTTGGAGTCCGTTCTGGCAAGTTATTGGGCTTTATTGTCAACGAGAGGGGTATTGAGGTTGATCCTGCAAAGGTCAAAGCAATACAAGAGATGCCTGCGCCCAAAACTGAGAAGCAAGTCCGAGGTTTTCTTAGCCGCTTGAATTACTTTTCCAGATTTATATCACACATGACTGCCACATGTGCGCCGATATTCAAGCTCCTCCGAAAAGATCAACGTCATGATTGGACCGAGGATTGCCAAAAAGCTTTTGACGGTATTAAAGAATATTTGTCTGAGCCACCGATTCTGTCTCCACCCGTGGAAGGGACACCATTGATTATGTATCTGAAAGTTCTTGAAGACTCAATGGGTTGTGTCCTTGGTCAGCAAGATGAAACAGGGAAGAAAGAATATGCTATTTACTACCTGAGTAAGAAGTTCACTGATTGTGAGTCTCGATACTCGATGCTTGAGAAAACGTGATGTGCTTTGGCTTGGGACGCTAAGCGCTTACGCCAGTATATGTTGAATCATACGACTTGGTTGATATCCAAAATGGATCCAATCAAGTATATCTTTGAGAAGCCTGATTTAACTGGGAGGATTCCCTATTGGCACATGTTGTTATCTGAGTATGATATTGAGTATCCAACTCAGAAGGCTATTAAAGGTAGTATCTTGGCTGACCACTTGGCACATCAACCAATTTAGGATTATCAGTCAGTTCAGTACGACTTCCCAAATGAGGAGATTATGTATTTGAAGATGAAAGATTGTGATGAGCCTAAGCTTGATGAAGGGCCAGAGCCTGGTTCCCGATGGAGCATGGTGTTTGATGGCGCTGTAAATCAGTATGGAAATGGTATTGGGGCAGTGATTATTACTCCTCAGGGCACACATTTTCCTTTTATAGCAAGGCTAACTTTCAAATTCACGAATAATATGGCAGAATATAAGGTTTGTATTATGGGTTTAGAAGAATGTGTTGATCTTAGGATCAAACATCTTGATGTTTATGGTGATTCGGCCCTTGTTGTTAATCAGATTAAGGGTGAATGGGAGACGAATCAGCCTGGCCTCATCCCATATAGAGATTATGTGAGGAGGATTTCGATATTATTTATTGAGGTTGACATCCATCACATTCCTCGAGATGAGAATCGGATGGCAGATGCACTTGCTACACTTGCCTCAATGATCGTGGTGAGACTCTGGAATGAAGTCCCCAATATCACTGTGATGCGCTTGGATAGGCCAACCCATGTATTTGCAGTGGAAGAAGTGAAAGATGACAAGCCATGGTATTATGATATCAAGTGTTTTCTTCAAAGTCAGATTTACCCGCCTGGGGCATCTGTGAAAGATAGAAAGAATTTGAGGAGATTATCTGGCAGTTTCTACCTCAATGGTGATGTGCTTTATAAGAGGAATTTTGACATGGTTCTACTTAGATGCGTGGATAGACACGAAGCAGACCTGTTAATGACGGAATTCCATGAGGGTTCATTTGGTACTCATTCCAATGGACATGCCATGGCAAGGAAGATGTTGAGAGCAGGCTACTATTGGCTGATAATGGAGTTTGACTACTGCAAATATGTTAAGAAATGCCATAAGTGTCAGATTTATGCGGACAAGATTCATATTCCCCCGACACTTCTGAATGTGATTTCATCACCATGGCCTTTCTCCATGTGGGGAATTGACATGATTGGCATGATAGAGCCAAAAGCGTCCAACGGTCACAGATTTATTCTCGTAGCAATTGATTACTTCACCAAGTGGGTTGAAGCTGAAGGAGAATTGCCATCCAAGGCGCATCGGAATTTAAAAATTTCTCCATTTAGTGATCCTTACGAATGGGCATGATCAGTGATAGAATCGTTACCTCTTGTGGCGATTCAAACCTTTGGTGCAGATCTCTTGTAACGATCAAAACCTTGGATACAAATCCACAGGGCGATCATGAACGTTGAACGATGGCAACGTCTCTACTCAGTCCACACGAACGGGTTCCTTCAATCTCAGTGCTAGCTGGTACGAATGTAGGCTTTGATTGAGAGAGAGAGGGAAACGAAATTCCAAGTCTTCACTTGAGTTGAGTCTGAGTGATAATGCTTCTACCCAAGGGGTCTATTTATAGAACCACTTGTGTGGACTTCAAGCTAAAAAGCCCACTTAAGGGCATTTTGGCCCATATCTTATAATATGCCCAAAATCACTTAAGTATTTGGTACCTTTCCATATTTCGTATTCCACTTAAGTGCACTGTACCTTACGGTGTTCCTTAGTTACTCTATCTCTCATCAATCCGTCCTTTGTGTGTGACCCTGTAGGTTTTCGCGACGTTGGGAATTATGTTAAATCACACATTTAACATAATAAATAGTGAGCGGTATCTAGCAACACATCACTGCTACCTAAGTCACGAAAATGTCATGTGATCTGACAAAACCTCCTGTGATAATAATTATGTGTATAATTACCTTTTTGCCCTTATTTCTATATTGAACACAAGGTATAAACCGTGTCATCCTTGTCCAGTTCAATATTGGGCCCATAGACATTTATCCTGTTACGCAGGATGGGCAAATTCCATCTAGGTCACTCATGTCCCTCATCATGCTTCGTGGAGTACCCATCAACTGTCTTTATGGTTATCCAGTTACGGACAACGTTTGATCAGCAATAAAGCACTTGACTCTACATCTAGGGTCCATAGTGGTTTCAGGTTGAAGAGTGGTATACACCATTATCACCATGAGAATAACTTATGACACTTTGTATAACTTTCTATATAGTATTCTCATAGCGGGTCAATCCGGTAAATATTACTCTTAATATTCATACCTATGTTTAAGACTTGATAACTCTTTATCCATGATCCATGAGATGTGATCATCAGTCTACAAACATAATAGTCTTAATGCTTTAATGTTATCCCACTTCACAATAAAGCTCGACTACGGATACTTTAAGAATAGTGTCCTTATGTTTAATGTGATCTCATGATTAAGTCATACTTGATACATTAAACGGACTAGCTATTCTAGGGACTTTATTAATCAAACATAATAAAGAAAAAGCCTTTTATTATTAATAAATAATTCGATACAAGTACCAAAAGTATTGGCCTCTAGGGCTTACACCAACAATCTCCCACTAGCACTAGAGCCAATCAGGCATACCCCTAATGCCCATTGATCTAGTATGGCCATCATGCTTCTGCTGCGCAAGAGGCTTTGTCAGTGGGTCAGCAATATTGTCAAGTGTAGGTATTCTGCATATTTTCACATCTCCTCTATCTATTATCTCTCGAATGAGATGATAACGCCTGAGTATGTGTTTGGATCGTTGGTGAGATCTAGGCTCCTTAGCTTGTGAGATAGCACCATTGTTATCACAATAGAGACCAATGGGATCCATAATGCTAGGAACTATGTCAAGTTCACTAATGAACTTTTTGATCCAAACAGCTTCCTTTGCTGCACTTGAGGCAGCAATATACTCGGCCTCGGTTGTAGAATCATCAACTGTATCTTGCTTTGAACTTTTCCAGTTCACAGCGCTACCGTTTAAGCAAAACACATAACCAGATTGCGATCTAAAGTCATCCTTATCTGTCTAGAAGCTAGCGTTGGTGTATCCAATTACAACCAACTCTTCCTGACCTCCATATATCAAGAATGAGTCCTTAGTCCTTCTCAAGTACTTAAGGATATTCTTGACAGCTACCCAATGGGCATCACCGGGATCAGATTGGTACCTACTCGTTACACTTAAAGCATACGAGACATCAAGTCGAGTACATAACATGGCATACATGATAGATCCTATTGCAGATGCATATGGAATCTTATTCATGCAATCCCTTTCTTCCTTAGTTGAAGGGGATTGTGTTTTTGATAGACACAGGCCATGTTGCATAGGTATGAATCCTTTATTGGAATCATGCATATTAAAGCGTCTCAGCACTTTGTCTATGTACGTACTCTGACTTAGGTGTTAGTTGTAAATTTACGTGTCGGGTTTTTGTTATCGTATCCACAGGGATTGTAAGATATCACCGCCGTTCGATGGTTGTATTAATTCTAACTCAATGTAACAATAAGGTTTTGGTTGGTTATCACGTTATCTTGCATAAAAAGGTAATAAATTGCGGTAAAAGTTATGGTTTGAATAAATGAGAAATATTGCCAAAGTTAGGGTTCGATGATCACTTTGCATGTATTTGTTCGGTCAACAATCTTATAAACTCCTTTAGATGATAAATCATTTCACAAAGTCCTCCCAATATGTTTCTCTCGAACACACATTGTGAGTTTTCCCATTTTGATCCATTGTTTCTCTCGAACACAATCTATCAAAATGACAACTTTTTGGTTCAACCTTATGGTGAACAAAATCATTCATTACTATCTCTAGCTAACAAACAAGATTGGATGAAAACCTAGGTCAAGAGTTGGTAAACATCTCTCGATCATAAACCAACACAAAGAGTTTTAAATAGAAACAAAGTCTTCATCATATATTCACCATTAAAGAGTTTACACATGAAGATCCTTACATTTACACACAAAGCTAGTAATCACCTACATCTAACCTTGACAAATGGAGGACTTAGCTACTCATTTTCATGGTAGCTTGGTCGGCAAGTTTCGGAAGAAGGTTGATCAACATCCAAGTCGGATAATCGATATTGGATGGGAATCCACCTTCTTTTTGTAGAAGATGGTTACAAGATGAAGAGAAATGAAATCTAGGGCATAAAAGATCCCAAGAACAATGCTGTAAAAATATCTAACAAAAGTACAAAAGTGGAAAAATAAGGTAAAAACTAGGTATGGCACTCAAAAGTGGCACCTGCTACTTATAGAGTAGTACTGGGCTGTCATGCTCGCTAGGCGAGCAGAAAGGCTCGCCTAGCGAGGGTCTAATTGTGGCACCAAAGGCACCTGCGCCCAGAGAAAACAGACTAACTCAAACTGTCATGTTCGCCTAGCGAACAAACCTTCGCCTAGCGAAGGACACGCTTCAACCTTCGCCCCAGCGAGGTTGAGAGGTTTTGCTACTGGAATGCTCGCTGGGGACTCGCTAGAGCTTCGCCTAGCGAGTGAGTGCTGGCTGCGCTTTTCAACAAAACTGAACGAACTCGCTACCACCTTCGCTATCAGCTCGCCTGGCGAATTTATTGACATTTTACTGGAGCTTTTCGCTGGGCGCTCTCCTAGCGAGCAGGCTTCGCCACAGCCTTCGCCTAGCAAGCATGCTGATGAATGCTTGTTTTCTTTGGTTCCTTTACCAACTTTCTTGTGTCTTAAATTTCAATTATTTCATGCCTTCTTCCTGCACAATAACACACAAATCAAAGGCACCAAGCTTGTTTATCAATGTAATGCATTTCATCTAAAACAAAGGTGATTTTGACAATTTAGCAAGGAAATAGAGTGAAAGATACCCTTAATTGATGGCTCAAATAAGCACTTTTGGGTATCTAACAACTCTCCCCAACTAGATTCTTGCTTGTCCTCAAGCAAAGTATGCCTCTTGAAGGACAAGAGGATTTGCTTTAAGAAAATGGTTTCTCCGAAGTTGGATTAACGATTCAAACACAAGCGAAATCAGCATATACAAGTTTCCAACGGTTCGAATAAAATAATACACAAGAACTAAAACTTAAATAGCAATGCAAAATATTTATCTATCTACAACAATACTATTCTGAATGAATCATCCTATCTCTCCTCTTCGAATAAGGAATGAAGATTTTACGCGTTTGCAACCGCGGGAATAATCTCACTCTCTAACAAACAATGAAGAAATCAAATAGATTCATACAATGTCTAACAATTATAAATGGTACTGTGGAAGCATAAAGATCACTAAGGGCTTTTCGGTTGAAGCTTGGTTAGGTTAACAAACAAGGGTCATTTCTAAGGCCATTGAAACGAAAATGCCGATGCAAAAGAGACATTCACAGTATTATTCACACATCTCGACTTTGTTTCATTTGTTTCTTATTTGAAACCTTCACAACACATATTCCACAACTCAATTTTTATTTTTCACTATTTTTCTTCCAAGCAAGCATTCATTTTCATTCTTTCTATTTTTGTTCTTTTCTTTCACATCAAATATACAAAACAGATGTTTCTTTTCTATATTTTCTATACATATATTTTTTTATGCTTGCTCGGTTTTTCTTTTCTTTTTCAAGAGTTGTGGTACTTACCGATTCTTTTTCGTTCTCCCCAACTTATTTCTTCCTCATCCTAAGTGAATGCTCTTAACTTTTTACGGCAAAAGAACAATAATCAAGATTTTCCGGGTTGTAAAAAAAAGATTTTTGAGATCTCGCTTTATTTCAAGCCGAGATTCAACTGTTTAAGCTCAAAGGGGTTAACAAATACTCTCTCTGCTCACAGGTAAGTTGTTTTTGGATGTAGTTGTGCTCAAAAGAAAACAAGTGCCTTGACCATTTCTAATTGCTTCCACAATTTCACAATAATAAAAGACAAAGCATGAATCACATGAATCAACAAAACTTATTAGAATCCAGCATTTAAGTGTACAATGGAGGTTTCCTCACAATTTGTGGTTTTAAGTTCTAGATGAAACATTCATTCAATTATGTTGCAAAAAGACAATATTCAATTTACCAAAAAGAATAAAGTTCCTAATGCATTCTAAAATTCTAGCCGGAGGTAACCATGTACCTTAGCTTCATTCACTTGTTTATTCTTATCATTGCCATCCAAGCTCGGATGCACCTTCATTGGGTACTTCTTGAGGAGCAACCAATCTAGAAGGTTTGCCACTTAATCACCCAAAAATTTATTAAACAAACAAAATTAAAAACATAAATAAATAACATTAACTGAAAATATAAATTTGTTCATGGGGGACAAAACACCCCAATAGTACAACACCAAAGTCAAGATACAAAATCCAAAAATACAAATAGAAATAAACATAAAAACTGAAAAGTACAAAAACTTAACCCTCTAAGGGCTCAGGACTCCTCCTCGCTACCGACATCATAACCGGTAGCCTCATCATCAACATCATCATCATCATCATCATCATCATCAGCTGCACCAGCGCCCACCCCCTCACTATACACTGGCGTGTCGACAGGCCAGTTGGCGTTAAGCAGAAACTGCTCACGCGTCATCAAAGCATGAGCACCACTTCCTTGCAGCTGCAACCGCTGCATAGAGTCGTGCATATCTAACATGGCTCTCTGGGATGCCGCCATCCATTCCAAACTGTAATTGCACACAGCTTGGACGTATGGATCTAGTCTAGGAGTAGAAGTACAAGGACCATCAGAAGCCCTGGTACTCTCTGTAGCAGCACTGCCTCTAGCATTCTTCGCTCTACAATATTTGGCCACATACCGGTCATCGATAGGTGGCGGGATCCTTACCCGACCCCGAGATGGAAGTCTCACCCTTGCCTGAATGCACAAACTCATGATCAAGCACGGGAAAGCTAGGGGACAATTTACACGAGCCCCCGACTTTAGCCCGCTCTCTATCACGGACTTAAGCTCATTGGCGATGATCCTCGCCACATCGATCTGGACGTTGGTGAGGATAGAATGGACCAAATGTGCCACTGGGATCGGCACTGTAGAGGTGTGGGACTTCGGCTGGATGTTGGTCAGCACCATCAGTAGAATCAGTTGAGCCAAGGGAGTCATGTCCTCCCTATGAAACCTCATTGGAACCCCAGATGGGTTCAGCTCAACAGATTTCCCTGGTAAGAGCAGGGCGGCAGAAATGGCTGGAACATCACGGTGAAGCCGTAAATCTGTATGGTATGTGTCCCTCTCTTCAGCTCCCAGCTGGAGCGGTTCCCCAAGGACTCGGTTGATGGCATCCCGATCAAATTCTACTGGATGCCCGGCCACTTTAGATACCCAAGTAAAGGGCTCGTCGTCATCGGGCAGTGCGTTAGCATAAAATTCACGCACTGTAGCTATGTCGTAATGCTCTAAGGGATTAATCAACCGATCCCATTTCTTCGCGTCAATCAACCCGGCAAAATTTCTGTTAGTGCCCTGTGGGTTGATCAGGAATCGCTTCTCTGGAAGAATTTTCCGCTTCTCCAGAGAAATGTACCTGGCGGCCAGCTTCAGGCCGACAAATTTGTCGTGGTCAAACTGGATAGGCACAGTCCGGGAAGTAGTCGCTCCCTTTCTTTTCTTAGGCGCTCCAAACCTTGATTCCATCTGCAAAATATGAGAGGAAACAACACACACCAAACAAACAGATTAGACATCAAAGCAATATTCAAAAGACTGACATGCTCGCTGCTGCTTCGCCTAGCGAAGTGGCAGCGAACGCTCGCCCCAGGTTCGCCTAGCGAGTGCTAGCGAACCTTACGGGTTTTGGGGTTTTTCAGCATGTTCAGAGATTCTCCCCCAAAACCCATACTCAAATGGTTCCAACATTAGAACCTAATCATTTATCAAGTAAATAACCGTTCTATGCTATTGGGGATTACATATTTGCTTCAAAATCTAAAATCCCCAATTCTAAAACCTAAAATCCCAATTTGCAAAACCTAAATTACCACATGCACACCTAATGTTTCCCATACTCCACTCATCCTAATTGCAATTCAAATTGGAAATTTAGAGTTCAAACAAAAAGAAAAATGTAGTAGGGCAAACCTTAGTTACACGAATTTGGAAATGTGAAGTGAGTAGAGTTTGCAATCGACCGAAAAGAGAGAGTGTTGGTGAGAGAGATGCAAATGAGAGAGTGTGAAGAGCTTTGCAAAAATTCCTCAGCAGAGTCGCACTTCAGAAAAATTTTGTGTTTGGGGCAAAATGGTTGCCCTGCTGAGATTTAAATAAAAACTGTCATGCAGCGCTCGCTGCTGCCTCGCCTAGCGAGCAGCCAGCGAGTGTGCTCGCTACTGCCTCGCCTAGCGAGCAGATAGCGAGCATGACAGCAAGTGCTTTTTTTTTTTATTTTTAAAAATGCAACAATTTCATGTTCATTCAGCATGGTTAGCATTAGGAAACCCCACACAACACAACACAAAAAAAAACAGTAAATACTTACAATGTTGGGGTGCCTCCCAACTAGCGCTTGTTTAACGTCGGCTAAGCTCGACGGTGTGATGCTCACTGAGGAGCATCAAGCGGTAGAGCACAGCTCTCGCGATCCACATGACCGCCGAGATAAACTTTCAAGCGTTGGCCGTTCACGGTCCAACTATCTTTCTTGTCTATGTCTTCAATGACAATAGCCCCGTACTCCTTCACCTCTTTCACCCGAAATGGCCCGGACCATTTTGATTTCAACTTCCCGGGAAACAATTTCAACCGGGAGTTGAACAATAGGACCAATTGTCCGGGCACAAATTCTTTGTTACGGAGCTTCTTGTCGTGATACTTTTTTGCCTTTTCCTTGTACAACCAACTTGAGTGGTATGCGGCATTGCGCATCTCCTCCAACTCAAGTAGTTGCACTTTCCTTTTGTCACCGACCAACTCATTTTCAAAATTTAAAAACTTTAGGGCCCACAAGGCCTTGTGCTCCAATTCAACCGGCAAATGGCAAGTTTTACCAAATACCAATTGAAAGGGAGTTAGGCCAATTGGAGCTTTAAAGGCCGTACGGTAGGCCCATAATGCTTCGTCCAATTTTTGGGACCACTCCTTTTTTGAATTAGACACGGTTTTTTCGAGGATTCTCTTAATCTCACGATTAGAGACCTCAGCTTGCCCATTAGCTTGTGGGTGATATGGAGTCGTCACCCTATGCGATACACCGTAATGTTTTAAAATAGTTTCCAAAGGTGCATTACAAAAGTGTGACCCTCCGTCACTTATCAACACTCGGGGGGTTCCGAAACGGGAAAATATGTTTTTCTTCAAAAATTTTATCACCGTTTTCGCATCCGCCCGAGGTGAGGCAATCGCCTCAACCCACTTAGAGACATAATCGACAGCAACAAGCATGTACTCGTTCCCATAAAAGGGTGGGAAAGGTCCTACGAAATCTATGCCCCAACAATCAAATACTTCCACTTCTTGGATATTTTGGAGAGGCATCTCATCTCTCTTACCTATCCCACCGCTTCTTTGGCAATTGTCACAATTTTGCGCATGGGAATGTGCGTCTTTGAAAATAGTGGGCCAATAAAATCCCGATTGAAGAATTTTAGTGGCCGTTCTAACCCCATTATAATGTCCGTCGTAAGGCGAGTTGTGACAATGCCAAAGGATGCTCTGCGCTTCATCGCCAGTCACGCATCTCCTTAATAGGTTATCACTACCCAACTTAAACAAGTATGGGTCATCCCAGACATAATACTTCGCATCCGAAAGGAACTTCCTTTTTTGGTTCGAAGATAGGTCGGAAGGCACAAAACCACTAGCCTTATGGTTTGCAAAGTCTGCAAACCACGGCCTAACTTGAACTTTAAACAGTTTTTCATCAGGAAATTCTTCCCGGATTTCCTTTTCAGATGCGGTAACCTCCACATTCACTAAGTGGGATAAATGATCCGCTACCAAGTTTTCCGACCCCTTCTTGTCTTTGATTTCTACATCGAATTCTTGTAACAAGAGGATCCAACGGATGAGCCTTTGCTTCGAATCCGGTTTGGTTAGCAGATATTTAATCGCCGCGTGGTCGGTATACACAACGACTTTAGACCCTATAAGATAAGACCTAAACTTTTCTAGCGCATACACTATTGCAAGTAGTTCTTTTTCCGTTGTGGCATAATTTATTTGAGCCTCGTTAAGAACCTTACTCGCATAATGTATCGCATGAAAAGTTTTGTCTTTTCTTTGGCCAAGTACCGCTCCAACAGCATAGTCACTCGCATCACACATTAGTTCAAAATTTTCATTCCAATCGGGAGCGACTATTATTTGAGCGGTAACCAATTTTTCTTTTAAAGCCTCAAAAGCTTGCAATCAATCTTCGGTGAAGAGAAATACCTGGTCCTTGGCGAGCAAATTGCTCAAAGGCTTAGCCACCTTTGAGAAGTCCTTGATAAAGCGCTGGTAGAACCCCGCGTGCCCCAAAAAGCTTCGGATGCCCTTCACATTCACCGGAGGGGGTAATTTTTCAATCACTTCAACCTTAGCTCTATCCACTTCAAGCCCCCTTCTAGAGACTTTGTGGCCTAGCACGATCCCCTCGGTCACCATGAAGTGACACTTCTCCCAATTAAGCACCAAATTGGTCTTCACACATCTTTCCAACACCGTTTTCAAATTTGCCAAGCATAAACTAAACGTCCCACCAAATACCGAGAAGTCATCCATGAAGACTTCCATTGTTTTCTCTATTAGATCGGCAAAAATGGCTTGCACACATCGTTGGAAGGTCGCCGGTGCATTGCACATCCCAAAGGGCATTTTTCGGTATGCGAACACTCCAAACGGACACGTGAAAGCCGTCTTCTCATGATCGGCCGGGTCAACCGCAATTTGGTTGTACCCGGAGTAGCCGTCCAAAAAACAATAGTATTGTTGGCCCGATAGTTTTTCGAGCATTTGATCCATAAATGGGAGCGGAAAATGGTCCTTTCGAGTCGCGGTATTCAACCGCCTATAATCAATACACATTCTCCACCCCGTTGCAACTTTAGTGGGGATCAATTCATCCTTGTCATTCCGGATCACGGTAATCCCCCCTTTCTTCGGAACAACGTGCACGGGACTAACCCATGGACTATCCGAGATCGGGTAAATCATTCCCGCATCCAATAGCTTTACAACCTCCTTTCGAACAACCTCCTTCATGGTAGGATTTAAGCGGCGTTGTGGTTGAGCTACCGGCTTGAAATCCTCTTCCATCAAAATCTTGTGCATACAATAGGATGGACTAATTCCTTTTAGATCGGAAAGAGTCCAACCCATGGCTTCTTGATTTGTTTTTAGCACAATGATTAGACGGGCTTCTTCTTCATTTGTCAAAAGGTTGCTTATGATGACCGGCTTTGCCTCGGTCTCATCTAGGAATACATACTTCAAAGTAGAGGGAAGCACTTTCAATTCAATTGGCGCTTTTTCGTCAATAACCTCCTTCTTCAAGTTTTCCTCCTCTACTTCCCATGGTTGTAGGTCGTCTAAACTATCAAGTTCCTTTAAGCATTCCTCAAGAGCTAGCTCTTCTTCAACAGTGAAAACCTCCAATGAGTCGTCAAGAGCTAACTCCATAGGAGATATCTCATGAATATGCTTTGAAACCTCCATAATAGCGTCTTCGATCACATCGATGCGGAAGCTATCATTTCTATCTTTTGAATGCTTCATTGCCTCAAATAGATCGAATGTAACTTCCTCATTTTGAACTCTCACCTTCATTAAACCGTCATCAACATCTATCATCATTCGCGCGGTCTTCATGAACGGTCGGCCCAAGATGAGCGGAGCATCATCATCTTCCTCCATATCAATAACAATAAAATCGACCGGGAAAAAGAATTTGTCGACCTTCACCAAAACATCTTGGGCTACGCCATGAGGATGGGTCGTCGACTTATCCGCCAATTGCAACGTCATTCGGATGGACTTAATCTCAATGTTGCCAAGTCTCTTGATAATTGACAAAGGTATAAGATTAATGCTTGACCCCAAGTCAATAAGTCCTTTCCCGACATAAACGTCACCAATTTTAACCGGCAATGTAACTCTTCCCGGATCAACCTCTTTCTTAGGAAGCGTCCTTTGAATAATGGCACTACAGCTTGCGTCAAGGACGATGGTCTCCGGTTCCGTATACCTCCGTTTTTTTGTTAGTATGTCCTTCATGAATTTGGCATACTTGGGCATTTGCTCCAAGGCTTCGGCAAACGGAATGTTGATTTGTAATTGTTTAAAAATATCCATGAACCGGGCGTAATGCTGTTCATTCTCCCTTTTGGACGGAGCATGAGGATAAGGAAGGTTTTGGATAGGGGTAGCGCTCACTACCTCCTTTCCCTTTGCAACTCTAGCACTCTTCCATCTAGGCTTTTTCACTACCTCCCTTATTACCTCATCACTTGTATTTTTCCCCATCTCCACACCTTTTTCCTTTTCAACTTCACCATTATTTTTATTCTTTTCAACTTCTTCACCCTCACTCCACTCTCCTACTTCACCATCAACATTTTCCTCCAATATTTCCTCCTCAATTTCTTTCTCTTTCTCTCTTTGTTCACTCTCAACTCCTTTTTTATTCTCACTACCCAACTCCCTCCCACTTCTCGTCATGATCGCCTTACAATGCTCCTTAGGATTTGTTTGCGTGTTTGCCGAAAAGGAAGGACCGGTTTGTTGTTCCGCGAGTTGCTTGGCAAGTTGCCCAACTTGAGTCTCGAGATTTTTTATGGCCGCGTCAGTGCTCTTTTGATTGGCCATTGACATTTGCATGAATTGCGTCAATGTCTCTTCCAATTTAGAATTGACGACCGGCGGTTATTGAGATTGATACGGATTTTGGGGAGGGTTTTGACGGCTAGAAGAACCACCTCCATAACCTTGGTTATGATAATAGTTGCTTCTAGGTTGGAACCCTTGGTTCCCTTGGAATTGTTGTTGTTGATTTTGAGGGTGCGGTTGATAAGGTTGTTGTTGTTGTTGTCTCGGTTGATAGTCCCGTTGATTGGCCATGTAGTTTACTTCGTCAAAACCGGGAGGTGGACAAAATCCGGTGTCATGTTCACCTTTACAAAGTTCACAACAAGCTATTTGTTTAGCTTTTGACGGTTCTCTTAACTCTTTGATTTGTTGCGTTAAGAGTTCCACTTGTTGTGAGATGAGCTTGTTTTGGGCAAGGATGGCATCATTCGTCCCTAGCTCAAGCACTCCCGCCTTCTTCAAAGAATTTCCTCGACTTTGACTCTGAAGATCATTTAAAGCCATTCGATTTATGATGTTTGTGGCTTCTTCGGCACTTTTTGACAATAAAGAGCCACCCGAGGTAGCATCCAACAACGTTTTGCAGTTTGGTTGAAGTCCATTTTTGAAGATATGGATTTGAGTCAATTCATCAAATCCATGCCCTTTACATTTCCGAAGCATGGACTTGAATCTTTCCCACGCTTCATTCAAAGATTCACTGGTTCCTTGTGAAAACACCGAGATGGCCGTCTTGGATTCCATGAACCGGTTATGGGAGAAGAATCTTTCGATGAATTTCTCTTCTAACACGTTCCAGTCTGTCATTACGGCTGGTGTTTGATCTAGGTACCAATCCTTTGCTTTACCGAGCAAAGCGTGGGGAAATAATCGTCTGAACAACGGAAGCTCCTGAGCCTGATCCACTCCGGCAGCCAATGCTATCTCATAAAATTTTGTGAGAAAAGCAAATGGGTCTTCATGGTCCATTCCGGTGAATGGACTTCCATATAATAAATTTAGAGTTCCCGTTTTCATCTCAGCTTGCCTTCCTGTGTGGTTGGCAAACTGAGCGGTGTTCCTTGGACTATTGATGCATGGAGTAGAAATAGGTGGTGGTGGTTGTGGCTCCATGTTTGGTATGAATGGTGGTGGATTTGTGGTCGAAGAACTTTCTCCTTGCTCTTGGTGTTGTCTAGCCTGTTGCCTCCTACGTCTCGTTTTGCTATTGAGCCTCCTTGCGGTTCTCTCGATCTCAGGATCAAAAAGAAGTTCGTCCACAGGGATTTGCCCTCGCATAAAACGTAAGCTGCACACTAAACCAAACAGATTACAAGCACAAGTCAAAAATTCACAAGCTAAAACTTAAACAACCATTGCGATGCTCGCAATATCAATTTACAATCCCCGGCAACGACGCCATTTTGTTAGTTGTAAATTTACGTGTCGGGTTTTTGTTATCGTATCCACATGGAT
Organism: Lathyrus oleraceus; assembly: GCF_024323335.1. Taxonomy (NCBI): domain Eukaryota; kingdom Viridiplantae; phylum Streptophyta; class Magnoliopsida; order Fabales; family Fabaceae; genus Lathyrus; species Lathyrus oleraceus. Next base: position 26,748,241 of record NC_066581.1, on the reverse strand, counting down.
TGTAAGATATCACCGCCGTTCGATGGTTGTATTAATTCTAACTCAATGTAACAATAAGGTTTTGGTTGGTTGTCACGTTATCTTGCATAAAAAGGTAATAAATTGCGGTAAAAGTTATGGTTTGAATAAATGAGAAATATTGCCAAAGTTAGGGTTCGATGATCACTTTGCATGTATTTGTTCGGTCAACAATCTTATAAACTCCTTTAGATGATAAATCATTTCACAAAGTCCTCCCAATATGTTTCTCTCGAACACACATTGTGAGTTTTCCCATTTTGATCCATTGTTTCTCTCGAACACAATCTATCAAAATGACAACTTTTTGGTTCAACCTTATGGTGAACAAAATCATTCATTACTATCTCTAGCTAACAAACAAGATTGGATGAAAACCTAGGTCAAGAGTTGGTAAACATCTCTCGATCATAAACCAACACAAAGAGTTTTAAATAGAAACAAAGTTTTCATCATATATTCACCATTAAAGAGTTTACACATGAAGATCCTTACATTTACACACAAAGCTAGTAATCACCTACATCTAACCTTGACAAATGGAGGACTTAGCTACTCATTTTCATGGTAGCTTGGTCGGCAAGTTTCGGAAGAAGGTTGATCAACATCCAAGTCGGATAATCGATATTGGATGGGAATCCACCTTCTTTTTGTAGAAGATGGTTACAAGATGAAGAGAAATGAAATCTAGGGCATAAAAGATCCCAAGAACAATGCTGTAAAAATATCTAACAAAAGTACAAAAGTGGAAAAATGAGGTAAAAACTAGGTATGGCACTCAAAAGTGGCACCTGCTACTTATAGAGTAGTACTGGGCTGTCATGCTCGCTAGGCGAGCAGAAAGGCTCGCCTAGCGAGGGTCTAATTGTGGCACCAAAGGCACCTGCGCCCAGAGAAAACAGACTAACTCAAACTGTCATGTTCGCCTAGCGAACAAACCTTCGCCTAGCGAAGGACACGCTTCAACCTTCGCCCCAGCGAGGTTGAGAGGTTTTGCTACTGGAATGCTCGCTGGGGACTCGCTAGAGCTTCGCCTAGCGAGTGAGTGCTGGCTGCGCTTTTCAACAAAACTGAACGAACTCGCTACCACCTTCGCTATCAGCTCGCCTGGAGAATTTATTGACATTTTACTGGAGCTTTTCGCTGGGCGCTCGCCTAGCGAGCAGGCTTCGCCACAACCTTCGCCTAGCGAGCATGCTGATGAATGCTTGTTTTCTTTGGTTCCTTTGCCAACTTTCTTGTGTCTTAAATTTCAATTATTTCATGCCTTCTTCCTGCACAATAACACACAAATCAAAGGCACCAAGCTTGTTTATCAATGTAATGCATTTCATCTAAAACAAAGGTGATTTTGACAATTTAGCAAGGAAATAGAGTGAAAGATACCCTTAATTGATGGCTCAAATAAGCACTTTTGGGTATCTAACATTAGGCCAAGCAATTTTTGTGATCTATCTCTATAGATTCTGATTCCTAATATATAGGCTGCTTCACCTAGGTCCTTCATAGAAAAGCATTTCCCCAACCAAGACTTTACTTGTTGCAGGGTAGGGATATCGTTTCCAATGAGTAATATGTCATCTACATATAATACCAAGAAAACGATCATGCTCCCACTAACCTTCTTGTAGACACAAGGTTCATCTTCGTTCTTGATGAATCTGTATTGTTTTACTGTTTCATCAAAACGAAGATTCCAGCTTCTGGAAGCTTGCTTCAATCCATAGATTGATCTTTGTAACTTACATATCTTTTGGGCTTCTTCTGGTATGTCAAATCCTTCAGGTTGTGTCATGTACACATCCTCAAGAAGATTCCCATTAAGGAAAGTAGTTTAGACATCCATCTGCCATATTTCATAATCATGATATGCAGCAATAGCAAGTAAAATCCGAACAGATTTAAGCATTGCAACTAGTGAAAAGGTTTCATCATAGTCAACCCCATGAATTTGTTTATATCCTTTTGCAACCAGTCTTGCCTTATAGGTATGTACCTTACCATCCATGTCAGTCTTCTTTTTGAAGACCCACTTGCATCCTATAGGGTTAATTCCTACAGGAGGCTCTACCAAGGTCCAAACTTGGTTTGTGTACATGGAATCCATTTCATATTTCATGGCTTCTAGCCACTTCTCAGGCTCGGGACCAGTTATGGCCTCTTGGTAGGTCACAGGCTCATCTTGATCCATGAGTAATACATCACCTTGATCTGTTATGAGATATCCATATCTCTCAGGTAGGTGACGTATCCTACTTGACCTAAGCCGGTCTTGTTCTACTTGAGCAGGTTGCTCTTCCACAACTACTTATGTTTCCTGCTCTAATTCCTCCACAGGTGTATCGATGCTTTGTGATTCTTGAATTTCTTCAAGCTCTACTTTCCTCCCACTGATTCCTTTGGAAATAAAATCCTTTTCTAGGAAAACTCCAGTTCGAGCGACAAACACTTTGCCCTCTGAAGGATTGTAGAAGTAATACCCTCTTGTTTCTGTAGGATACCCCACAAATAAGCATTTGTCAGATTTGGGCTCAAGCTTAGTTGAAATCTGTCGTTTCACATAAACTTCGCAACCCCAAATCTTCATGTAAGACATATGTGGTTTCTTACCATTCCATATCTCATATGGTGTCTTTTCAACCTTTGTGGATGGAACACGGTTAAGTGTGTGAGCTGCTGTCAATAGTGCATGTCCCCAAAAGGAGTTTGGAAGATCGGTGTGACTCATCATGGATCGGACCATGTCCAACAGGGTTCGATTTCTTCTCTCAGATACACCATTCCATTGGGGTGTTCCAGGAGGAGTAAGTTGGGATAGGATCCCACACTCTTTCAGATGGTCATCAAACTCTAGGCTTAAATACTCACCACCTCGATCTGATCGAAGAGTTTTAATATTATTACCTAGTTGGTTTTGTACTTCATTCTTGAATTCCTTGAACTTTGCAAAGGACTCTGATTTGTGTTTCATTAAATACACATAACCATATCTACTGAAATCATCAGTGAATGTGATGAAGTACTGAAAACCTCCTTTGGCTGGTATGTTCAGTGGTCCACATACATCAGTATGTATGAGGGCCAAAAGATCATTAGCTCTTTCACCTTTTTCCTGTGAATGGAGACTTTGTCATCTTTCCAATTAAACAAGATCTGCACGTCTCATATAATTCATAATCAAAAGAGTCCAAGAGTCCATCTTTATGGAGTTTGGAAATGCGTTTCTCATTTATGTGGCCTAATCGACAATGCCAGAGGTAAGTTGGATTTAACTCATTAGGTTTAATCCTTTTAGTAATAATGTTATAAATAGGCATTTCAAGATCAAGGACATATAGTCCATTGTTCATTTGTGCAGTAGCATAGAATATATCATTCAAATAAATTGAGCAACAATTGTTCTTTATTATGAATGAAAAACCAAACTTGTCCAAACAAGAAACGGAAATAATATTCATGCTAATTGCAGGTACATAATAACAGTTCTCTAACTGAATTATTAAACCACTAGGTAAAGTCAATACATAAGTTCCTACGGCTAAAGCAACAACCTTTGCTCTATTGCCAACTCGTAGGTCGACTTCACCTTTTGCCAATTTTCTACTCCTTTTTAGTCCCTGCACATTTGTACAAATGTGAGAACCGCATCCAGTATCTAATACCCATGATGCAAAAGTGGATAAATTAATTTCAATAACAAAAATACCTGAAGTTGAAGTCTCTACTCCATTCTTCTTATCTTCTAGATACTTTGGGCAGTTTCTCTTCTAGTGTCCGGTCTTACCGCAATGGAAGCAGGTGCCTACTTTTGTTATGCCTCCACTAGGCTTTAAAGTAGCAACGATGGGTTTGGGTTTGGCAACTTCCTTGCCTTTCCCTTTATCACCTTGCTTAGTGGGCCTTTTGTTCTGTCTCTTTCCATTTTCGATCATCAGAATGGACTTCCCTTTTGACTTCAGATTCTGCTCGACAGTTCTTAACATGGCGAGCAGTTCAGGAAGAGATTTGTCCATATCAATCATATTGAAATTTAGGACAAATTGACTGAATCTATCTGGCAACGATTGCAAGATCAAATCAGTCGCAAGTTCCTTTTCGAGGGGAAAACCCAATCTCTCAAGGTTTTCCACATACCCAATCATTTTGAGCACATGGGGACCTACAGGGGCTCCCTCAGATAACTTGCTTTCAAAAAGGGCTTTTGAAACTTCAAACCTCTCATGGCTTTCTTGCTCTTGATAGAGCATCTTCAGGTGTTCGATCATATCGAACGCTGACATGTTATCATGTTGCTTTTGCAATTCTGAGTTCATAGTAGCTAGCATGAGACAAGCAGTCTCATTGGCATCATCGACATGCTTCTTATAAGCATCTCTTTCTGCCTTAGGTGCAGAACTAGGAGGTTCCTCTTCAGGAACAGGTGTCTCCAAGACATACAACTTTTTATCATGTTCGAGGACAATCCTCAGGTTTCGGTGCCAATCCAGAAAACTTGTCCCAGACAATTTTTCTTTGTCAAGGATCGATCGCAAGATGTTGTTAGAGGTGTTTGTTGTCATGGTAATCTACATAAGAATTAATGAAAATATAAGTATCATTGACATATTTAATTAGGCCTTTAATTAAATATGCTCCCACTATTTTACTCAAAACAAATGACCCTCATCATTTGATTCGGAAAATACCGTTGGAAGATTTTCTAGTGGGTCGAGATCCATGTTTCACTTTGTTCTAAGTCCGTGTAGGATTACACAAAACTAGGTTATTTAGGTAGGAACTCCTTCCAATTGTATCTCATACAACTCTCGAAAATTTCAGTTGGGTGAATAACTCCTTATTCCAATCCATCATATGGATTATTCCCAACTCTTGCTTTTAAACATATATAATCTTATTATAATTTGTTTAGTTAAGTTTGACCCATTGTTTTAACAGTTGGATATTACAATTATCCCATCGCACCTTACTAATACAGAACATGCACCTCGCGTAGGCGAAACCTACATTATCCGATACTAGTCTTGATGAGTGTTAAAACTTGGAAAGCATAAACTTAATGTTTAATTTGAGGGAATTTGCAATTACTCTGATCTCACCGGCTTATTTATCATATAAATCGTCTCTCATATGCAACAACATACATTCACATGCATCAACATACATATATAATGAAACAGTTATGGCCCCTAGCGCAATTGTTCTCCCAAGCCAATGAGAGAACCTAAGCTAACCTACAACGATCTAAGCTTCTCCAAGCAAGATCTTCAAGGTTATCCTCCTTTGGCACTGACTTCTTTTCTTTCTTCATAACATTACATTACATAAAGAAACTCGTTTTACATACGAGGGAGTGAGATGAGAAAAGAAGTTACATTTGGGAGATTAAGAGAGAGGCACGACACGCAGGTCGTATTTTAAAACCCAAAACAAAATAAAGGAAAACTAAGGCCATAACCGATCACCACAAGACAATAATAAACACTTTATTATTATTAATAATTCTTTTAATTAATTAAAATCAAATTAAATCTCGACGACCGATCACCACATTTTAATGAACAATTCATTTAAAATCGATGTCGCTTTTCGCATCAACACTTGATACTTTTAAAGCACTGAGTTAGCCGAACGAGTGAATTTTGCCTTACGTTAACCGGTTAACCATATGCGTTAACCGGTTAACACTGTTTGAGATCTGTTCAAAAAATTGTTTTCTGCCTTGCGTTAACCGGTTAACACTGTTTGAAAATCTCTTGGAAAACTGTTTTCCGTCTTGCGTTAACCGGTTAACCAAATGCGTTAACCGGTTAACACTATTTGAAAAACTTAAAAAAATTTATTTCGTATTGCGTTAACCGGTTAACCATATGCGTTAACCGGTTAACACTGTTCTAAAAAGTGTTTAGAAAGCACAACTCTTGTGCAGTCATAACCCCAATTGCATAACTCTCTGACAACACAACCCTTGTGCCGTCACTAATCCTGATGCACCAATTTCAGACCGTCAAACACATCTCGATTGTTGATTCAGTATGATTGATCAACATGTCATTGCTTCACCATACTAATGTCGGATCAAAAAATAAACGACCATTGATCGCTCAAAGGAAAACAACGATTGAGTGTTTGAATGAACGAAACAAGAACACTATATCATATATAATGTATTTTGCATCAGGATTATATATATCATATATATAACTTGATCGATCTCAATTTAATTTTTGATTCATTCTGTCTTTTAATCATATTAATACAAAACAAAAACAGTTATCAGATTCATGGTTTCGTAAGTGGCTCTGATACCACTGAAGGAGAATTGCCATCCAAGGCACAGCGGAATTTAAAAATTTCTCCATTTAGTGATCCTTACGAATGCGCATGATCAGTGATAGAATCGTTACCTCTTGTGGTGATTCAAACCTTTGGTGCAGATCTCTTGTAACGATCAAAACCTTGGATACAGATCCATGGGGCGATCACGAACGTTGAACGATGACAACGTCTCTACTCAGTCCACACGAACGGGTTCCTTCAATCTCAGTGCTAGCTGGTACGAATGAAGGCTTTGAGTGAGAGAGAGGGAAACGAAATTCCAAGTCTTCACTTGAGTTGAGTCTGAGTGATAATGCTTCTACCCAAGGGGTCTATTTATAGAACCACATGTGTGGGCTTCAAGCTAAAAAGCCCACTTAAGTGCATTTTGGCCCATATCTTATAATATGCCCAAAATCACTTAAGTCTTTGGTACCTTTCCATATTTCGTATTCCACTTAAGTGCACTGTACCTTAAGGTGTTCCTTAGTTACTCTATCTCTCATCAATCCGTCCTTTGTGTGTGACCCTGTAGGTTTTCGCGACGTTGGCAATTATGTTAAATTACGCATTTAACATAATAAACAGTGAGCGGTATCTAGCAACACATCATTGCTACCCAAGTCACGAAAATGTCATGTGATCTGAAAAAACCTCCTGTGATAATAATTATGTGTATAATTACCCATTTGCCCTTATTTCTATATTGAACATAAGGTATAGACCGTGTCATTCTTGTCCAGTTCAATATTGGGCCCATAGACATTTATCCTGTTACGCAGGATGGGCAAATTCCATCTAGGTCACTCATGTCCCTCAGCATGCTTCGTGGAGTACCCATCAACTGTCTTTATAGTTATCCAGTTACGGACAACGTTTGATCAACAATAAAGCACTTGACTCTACATCTTGGGTCCTTAGTGGTTTCAGGTCGAAGAGTGGTATACACCATTATCACCATGAGAATAACTTATGACACTTTGCATAACTTTCTATATAGTATTCTCATAGCGGGTCAATCCGGTAAATATTACTCTTAATATTCATACCTATGTTTAAGACTTGATAACTCTTTATCCATGATCCATGAGATGTGATCATCAGTCTACAAACATAATAGTCTTAATGCTTTAATGTTATCCCATTTCACAATAAAGCTCGACTATGGATACTTTAAGAATAGTGTCCTTATGTTTAATGTGATCTCATGATTAAGTCATGCTTGATACATTAAACGGACTAGCTATTCTAGGGACTTTATTAATAAAACATAATAAAGAAGAAGCTTTTTATTATTAATAAATAATTCGATACAAGTACCAAAAGTATTGGCCTCTAGGGCTTACACCAACAGAAGCGGCGTCATATGCAAACGTGACCAGGCAGGTGGTTGTGAAGTTTATCAAGAATCAACTCATATGCCGTTATGGTGTGCCATAGAAGATCATTACCGATAATGGATCCAACTTGAACAACAAGATGATGAAAGAGCTGTGTGGTGAGTTCAAGATTGCACATCATAATTCTTCTCCTTACAGACCTAAGACTAATGGGGTTGTTGAGGCTGCTAACAAGAATATCAAGAAGATTATTCAGAAGATGGTTGTTACATACAAAGATTGGCATGAGATGCTGCCATTTGCTTTGCATGGATATCGTACATCTGTCTGCACTTCAACAGGGGCAACCCTTTTCTCTCTTGTTTACGGTATGGAGGTTGTGCTCCCAGTAGAGGTGGAGATTCCATAAATGAGAGTCTTGATGGAAGCCAAGTCGACTGATGCTGAATGGGTTCAGAGACGTTATGACCAGTTGAACTTAATTGAAGAGAAGAAATTAACTGCCATGTGTCATGGTCAGTTATATCAGCAAAGGATGAAGAAAGCCTTTGATAAGAAGGTCAAGCCTCGTGTGTTCCGAGAAGGTGACCTCGTGCTCAAGAAGGTTTTGTCTTTCGCGCCCGATTCCAGGGGCAAGTGGACTCCAAATTATGAAGGTCCATATGTTGTTAAGAGAGCCTTTTCAGGAGGTGCTTTGATACTTATAACCATGGATGGGGAGGATTTCACTCGTCTTGTGAACTCAGATGCAGTCAAGAAATACTTCGCCTAAAATAAAAACAGAATGGCTCGCTAAGTTGAAACCCGAAAGGGCGACTTAGGTAAAAAATGAGCGTCTCGGTGGATTAAAAACCCGAAAGGGCGATCCACGCAAAAGTTAGAGACATAAAAAATGAATATGTATCCCGCTAGATTGAGTAATTCACCCTGGGGAAATCTAGGCAAAAAAAATTAGGGATTTGGCAAGTAACTGCATCCTGACAAGACTTTGTTCTACAATTGTCATCTGTCAAAGATTCTCGCTTAGTCATCGTCAACTGAAGCTTCAAATACATCGGATTCAGATTTGGTGGAGAAATGGTCATTATGTTCAATGTAGGCCTTTTCCAATATATATCACCAATTTCAAATTTGTAAAGATCCATGGAGTCTTGCCATTTGCAGACTACCATTCCATCAAATAAATTTGAGCCTTTATCCAATTCTTTGCACTCTTATTTGTTCCTGTTCAACAAATATTTTGCATGTTTTAATTGAAGAATATCATTGTTTTAAATAAATAAATTTTTCATAAATTGTTTTCAAACAAAGTGAACATTCACAATGATAAAAGGATATTTGGGACGTCTTCAGTGCTCTCCCAAGGATGGTATGATCTCCAAAAGGGTAAGACATTTGTTCATATTCCCAGCATACTCGTATCCTCTTCATTATCTTTCAGGTTGTCTCCTCCGCAAGTGCAAAAGAAAATTGTACATCCCACCAAATCCCCAAAGAGTTTGGAGTTTTGGATGCGGTCTCAATCTTCTGATTCCCTAGTGCGTCTGGATTTAGCATTTGTGTTATCAATTATATGATTGTCATCCCTTGCGTGGATTGACCTAAAATCCCTTGTAGATTGATAAATTGAATATGCTAATCTTTTTGAAGAAGTTGGTTTTCCCCCCACTTCGAGTTAGAAAATTCTCCACCAGAGTGAGCGGGAAATCCCTAGCATAAGCGAAGTTATCATCAAGTTTGGTTTGTAGCTTTCCCCTGTGGACTTGTCTACTTTTGATCTCCAGCAAATATGATCCTCGACCATCCTCAGCAGGGTTGATCCCACTTTTACTCCCCAGTATGGTCACCAGCAGGGTATCCTTAGTAGTTGCCTTTGGGTAATCCCTAGTTCAGTCGTCAGCAGTGTTTCCATAGTGGAATTGTCTGATCAGAGCCCGTTTGTGGTTTCCTCCCGAGCAGAGTGGTTGATAAAGATGTTTATCTCTCCTTCCCCAACGGAGTAGTGTCCCTTTCTCCTCGACAGATATGATTTATCCAGCAGCGCAAGGAATTCGTAGGTTTTGGAACTTTTGATTGGTGGTTGTTCCCCACAGAGTTTCATTTCTCTCGTTGATAATTTCCCCGGTAGGGTCGCTTCTACGGTGGATTTTATCCATGGTTAGATTCCCTAGCCAAGACTTTGCCTGATTGCAGGAAGATGTGTTGATCCCTTCCCCAGCGGGAGTAACTGGTTCTCCCTTCCCTGTAGAGGTCTTTGTTTTCTTGGTATCTGTTGCCCCCATCAGATGGGATATTCTCCAGTGGGTCTGGCTTTCTATTTTGTGATGTAGTACTGGATGTTTGTCCATCAATTCTTGGACCTGGTTGTGTTAGATATATGTCTATTTGTCAACATTCATCATACATAAACCACGCATATACATGCATATTCTTAACATTCAGATATTCATGTTGCATTCTTTGCCATATATCTTTGTCTGTTATCTCCTGCTATTTGGTGATACATATTTCCCCAAGCAGATGTTGGTGTCTGATCTCTCCATATAGAGTCAGCCCCATAGGCAGAAAGTGTCTATCCTTTCTTCCATATTCCCCACTGAGTTATGTCCTCGTGGATGACTGTTATTTCGATTTCCTCGCAAAACATGTATTGGGATGGAGTTCTCCCCTGAGATATATCCTCATTGGGTTGAGTCTTGTTTCGGTGTGTCTCTCTAGTTTGTTCCTAGATTGATCGCTCTTGTTATTCCCCTGTACTTCCCCGCAGTTCAGATGAATGATTGCTCAGTAACCAGTAATTGTCCATCTCTTCCCTGGCGGAGTCTGTGGCCTTCTACCCAGTAATCAGTAGTTGTAAGTCCTATCTTTGCAGTTTTCTACCCTCATACCGGTAGATGTAAACCCAATTTTTATCCCCTTGCAGAGTTAACCTTATTTTTTTTCATCCTAAATGATGGTGGTTACTCTTCTGTGGTTTTCTACCTAGTATCTGGTAGATGTAATCCTCTCTTTGTTGGTTATCTTTATCTAATATTCGGTATTGATATTCCTTCACTTTTTGAGTATATCTCCCAGTAACCGGTGATATATCTCCCAGATCATTGCCTTTGTCAATGAATCCCCAGCGAGTTATCTTTCATTTACGCTTGATTGGTAATGACTGTTTATCCCTTTGATTGGTCATTTTATACCTAGTATTCGGTATCCCGATGCCCTTTCCTTTTGGTCAATTTATCCTTTATTAACCCAGTAACCGGTTGTGGATGATCTTCCATGCGAGTATGTTATCTATGTTCTGACGGTAATAGATAATATATCTCATGCGCTCTTTGGTCGAAGTCTTTTGTTCTTCCCCAATCGAGTAAGATTCGTATTTCCTTATGGAATCGAATGCCCATCCTGTAATTGAGTTGGCTTCTCAGCCCTCCTTTTGGATGATGAGTGTCTTGGAAATTTTCCCCAATTCACGCCTTGGTTGGTCACCTATTATATGCCTAGTAACCGGTATCCCTGGTGTTCCTTCCTTTTCTGCTCCCTATTATGACTTTTGTCCCCTGTGGAGTCAGATTTCCTGAGTTGAAGTATACCTTTTTAAGGTCTTCCTCAGATGTTTATTTTGGATGTTTGATATCTCTCGCCCTCATACCGGTCTTAGATATTCATTATCCCCGAGCGTGTTGTTCTCTCACCCTCATACCGGTGTTTTAATCACATGTCTCCTTGAGCTTATTACCCAGTAACCGGTAATACCTCATTCTGTTGTTTCCTCAGATGAGTCATGTTTGGACATTCCCTAGTGAAGTTCCTTAGTGGATCTTTCCCATCTGAGTCTGAATTTTCATCCGAAGTATCCTTTGTGGATAGTTTTTGCGGTGTTGGCATATTCCCCAATACATGCATCTCTGAGTCAGCTCGAGTCTTTCCATTGATTTATTTTCATGGAAATCCTTTCGTGCCCTAGCAAGTTCTAAGTCGTGACTTGCTCACGCAATTTATTCCCTTTCTTATCCCCATAAGAACCCCCGGAGTCTCTGTCCCATTTATGAGTGTATAATTCATATGGATTTTCAGTCTCCTCTGATTTCTTTTCTTCTTTGTGGACACATATCTCCCCAGAGTATTACCTTTTTTGCATACATACATTTGCATCATGAGGTCTCTTAGGGACCAAAATTCGTCTCTTCGTTATTATTTAAGCCCATTATACCTCGTCGAGACGAAGATTTTAACCATAACTTCTCCGGCTAGAATGGACTTAAATAGGGGCATCTGTAAGACCCTAATTTTGACCCTAAGATCCCTCATGGCATCATATCATTGCATTTGCATCTTGCCTCAAGGATCATAGCATCTTGGCTTCTTACCTTTGGGTGGGATCTCTTGAGAGTTGGTTTGAGATCACCAAGCATGCTTGAATTGTATATTATTTCTTTTCTCATTGTATTTACTAACTAAAAGCACAAAAATATGTCACTAATATCTTTTGTTTGTATCTTGAGCAGTCATAAGATCCAAAGCTTCTAGGAGATCCTAGGTGCATTGATATGGTCAAGGAAAAAATGTAGCAGGCATGGCAATGGTTCCCAAAGCTCTCATCCTTCAAATATGCCTCCCAAGTATCTCAATTCATCAGTTTGGTCAAAGTAAACCAAAGGGTTTGAGGTTTGTTTCCCAAGGAAACCCTAATTCATCTGTTCATCAACTATGCCTTGCTCATGAAGCAACCTCAACCTATGGTCAAATGAAATCAAGGGAAGTTCTTTAAATCATCATTTCATGCATATTTGAACTTATTTTAGAGTCCTCAATCATCAATTCATCAATTCATCAAGATATGAGGCATGGACTTGAGAAGTTGATCAGTCAATTCATCTGACTATTTTGAAGTGCATTGAGACCTAACTTTTAATGTGTTTGTCAAATGGAGATGACCTCAAGAGAAAACATGTTCTTAGGAACCATATGAACAACTTTCATGTTCATAAAAAATTGATTTGAAGCTTGGAAGGTCATCATCCATTTCAAAACATTATAGATCATTTTGACTGAAACCCTAATTTTGGGTCAACTTCCCGAGGACATAACTCATTCATTGTTCATGATTTTGAGGTGGGATCAAATGCATTGGAAATCGTAAGATGCCTACTTCAAATTTTATGTTGAGCAAAATTTCAAAATCCTAAAAGAAATACATGTGATAATGCAAAACAGTATAGGTCACTTTGGACCAAAAGCATTGAAATGTGAAAAAGTCCAACTTCAAGTGCCCATATCTTCTTCATAAAAAATCCAAATGATGCAAAATCTGAGTCCAAATTTATTGCCTTGAAAATAACTACAACTTTGATGTTGAAGATTTAGTCATTTGGAGCTTGCATCATTGAAATAGAGGTGCTTAAAGTTTGGCCATTTTGAAATTCTCACATGCACATGTTTTGCACCCTACACTTCATGATCAATTTTCACCAATTTCCAAGTTTCAAATGAAGTTTTGATCAACATAACAAATGATCCTCGTGCAAAAAGCTTTCCAACCATTACTCATAAGGTTATGTTTCATTTATGAAAATGGCATTTTCGAAAGCATGAACATATTGGTGCATTTTTGAAAATCAATTAAATTTGCATTGCATGAGCTAAACATACACCATCTGCACGTCCAATTTACATCTGCTGATGATTAGCTTGCAAATCCAAGTGGAATTTGGCCCTCCATGTGCCTGTACAGGCCCATGCATGGAGGCCCTTTCCATCCATGCAATGAATTGATCATGCTTTCAGCCATGCCTTTTGCTATAAATACATGCCTTATGCTCCTCATTTCAGTAACCTAAAGGCACCTTACATGCTGCACGAATTACTCCTCACCCATACTCAAAGGAACTCACCATTTTTTCTCTGAAATTTTTCAGATCTAAACTTCAATTTCATTGATTGATTTTAGATCTAAAGTTCCTAAGCCTCACCACCTTGATTCATAGAGTATACTGCAAGCATTAACATCAAGTGATTGTGCTCTTGAACTATGCAAATCAGAGGTTTACTTCAGATTTTATTTTCTTCGAATCCACTAATATGTTGCTTGTTTCTTATTGTTATTGTGTTATCTGAAGTCCTCTTCATAGAGGCAACCTTTTAGAGCTTTGAATTTTTTCCAATTCCAACAAGTTCAGTTGAACACCACAAAAATTCATGCTCTGATTCCTCTTACTATGGAAGCCTAGAGCGAATTTGGTTGGTATAGGGGTGATGTACATCACCTCAGCTTTCATTTGGTACCTGGGTCGTGGCTTTTCATGCACTTTTATTTTTCTGCAACTTTGACCTTCGTCGAAAGCTGGCCGGAGAAAACAGCGCTACATACCACCGTCTAGTCTCCAGATTAGATCTTGTTCGTGCGTTTTGTTTTCCAGATCAGATCATGACCACACAATGTTATGACTTTTTAATTGGCAACATGTGGTGCATTGACTCACTAATGTAATACCCCTTTTTATACCCCAAAATACTTAACATATAATCAGAATGAATAAGCACGCATATAAACGAAAGGGCGTCACATCGATGTTTCCAAAAATTAAAAGCTTTCAAAAACCAAACATCATTCATCATCAATATACAATACACCTGGTCATTTAAAATAACACATTTCAAATATCATGAATATACAAGTATATACGTTCGCAGCGGAAAATAATGTATACTCATGTATTTCATAAAATGATTCATGTCCCATACCATGATCATCTCTCAATAATCTCCTCAAGATAAAATAAAATCATATCCAGACTATTTGGCACTATGGCCTCTCAAACAGCAATTGCAATTAAACATGTTAACAAGTAATAACATAATACATATCCAAACAAGATATAATTTCAATACTACTAATCTACCCCGTGTTACATGACCAGAGCATTGACTCACTACCTAATCTCTAAACCAAAACACAGAAACTCTCCGGCTAAATCTCGAGTGAGCTACCGTCCACTTACTTCAGCAATACTACTCTTGAGTATCTGCATGATGCCCATGTAAAGGAAACATTCAAACAGAAGGGTGAGAATTCAAATCATTATGAAGAAGTATAATAAAGCACAATGATTAAATCAAAAATTAACGAAATTCATCACACCTTGTATAACCATGTAAATAATACTAACCAACATTTATTTCACATGTTTCAAACATCCATCAAAACTCAAGGAGTATAATATTAAAATCCAATACTATATTCCCAAATATACACATAACTACAATTATCACATAATCACATATTTTGCCAAGTTATGTATCCAAACATCACCAAATTCAATTACCATATCTCATACACACATCACAATCACATCAATGCATACATTCAATTATCACATAATTCTAATGTGACTCAATGCAAGACATGTGACTCTATGCATGTGGTACCGCAATATGAACCCAACGTTTCACTGTTTTCCGATTCAATATCTAGAATCCAAGCCACGCTTCCGATCCGGACAAGATCAAAGCCACTACGTCTATTTCCAATTAAGGATCAACGTCTGCTACGCCTATTTCCGGTCAAGGATCAACATCTATTACCATGTGAACCCACAGTTTCACCGCTTTCCGATTCAATATCTAGAATCCAAGCCACTACGTCTATTTCTAATTAAGGATCAACGTCTGCTACGCCTATTTCCAATTAAGGATCAACGTCTATTACCATGTGAACCCACAGTTTCACCGCTTTCACCATAAAGTCGACCATGCCATGAATGAATGTACAAATACCAACAACATATGCAATTAAGATCATCTCTACCATCTTAACATTCCACATATCACCATAATTCAACTCTATGAATTATCCACCAATGGTACATATACACATTCATAATAAATATACTATTCACATATATAAACGAATTATCAAATACGCACACTTAGATTTCATTTCAAAATGATTACAGCATTTAAAATCCTCAATTTTCCCTTTTTCAACAACAAGTAACCGATTAACGTATTTTGGGTAACCCGTTACTCAGTTTAACAGAATTCAATTCCTAGGCAGATTTTTAACTAAGTAATCTGATAACGTATTTGGGGTAACCGGTTATCCTGAAAACAGAATACAATTCTGGGCAGATTTTTAAGTAAGTAACCGGTTAACGCTTTTAGAGTAACCCGTTACTCAGTTTACAGAATTCAATATTGGGCAGATTTTCAACATGGTAACCGGTTAACGCTTTTAGAGTAACCGGTTACTCAGTAAACAAAATTAAATTCCTGGCTCATGTTTCGCATGTAATCGGTTAACACCTTTGGGGTAACCGGTTACTCAGCCTAAAACTGGAATTTTCTTAACGTTACCTGTATGTAATAGAATTTAATAAAATAAGTGGCTTCTCAATCTATCACACAATTCCATCCATATATCCATTCCAAACGCAATTAGTCATCACAAATCAAAAATTACTTATCAAAACCTAACAATTCCCAAAACCATAAAAATTAGGGATTTCAACCTAAGCATATTTCTATCCATTGACCCAATTATACTAACCCATAATAATAAGGATTCTCCCCCTTACCTCTTCAATTTTCTGGAAACCTTAGCTTCTCTCTTGCTCTTCCCCTCTTCTCCTTACTTTTCCTCTTTTCTATCTCTGTTGCCGTCAAATGACCAAATGAATCCTACTTCTCACTCTCCTCACCTCTTACTATTCTAGTATTATATATGGGCTTAAAGAATGATACTTCTAATTTAATTATTAGGCCCAATAAGACCTAGTATTATAATATCTCTATTTAGTTCAAATAAATTAAACCAACACAGTATACACACCAAGTTAATTAATATAATCAATTATTATACTACCTAACAACCAATTAATTAATTAACACTCCAAATAAATAAAATAAAATATAATAATAATAAAA
The DNA here is from genome assembly GCF_024323335.1 of Lathyrus oleraceus. Classification (NCBI taxonomy): domain Eukaryota; kingdom Viridiplantae; phylum Streptophyta; class Magnoliopsida; order Fabales; family Fabaceae; genus Lathyrus; species Lathyrus oleraceus. Next base: position 26,731,649 of record NC_066581.1, on the reverse strand, counting down.
ATATAAGAAATAAATACTAAAATTGGGTTGTTACAACTCTCCCCCACTTAAAAGATTTTCGGCCTCGAAAATTACCTCAAACGAACAACTCCGGATACGATTCCTTCATCTTATCCTCGAGTTCCCAAGTGATATTGCCATTGGCGGCTCCGCCCCATATCACTTTCACCAAAGCAATCTCCTTACGACGAAGCTTCCTCACTTCTCGATCTTCAATTTGCATAGGTGATGTATCAACCGTCAAATTATCCCTCACTTGAACATCATCTAACCGAACAACATGCGATGGATCCGCAATGTACCTCCTCAATTGAGACACATGGAACACATCATGAAGATTAGAAAGTGATGGTGGTAATGCAATCCGATATGCCACTTCACCTACCCTCTCGGAAATCTGATAAGGACCAATGAAACGCGGCGTTAACTTACGCGACTTCAAAGCTCTACAAACACCCGTTATTGGCGTAACTCGAAGAAACACATGCTCATCTTTCTCGAACTCAAGAGCCTTCCTCCTCTTATCATGATATCTCTTTTGACGACTCTGAGAAGCCTTCATCTTCTCTTGAATCATCTTAATCTTATCCGTAGTCTCTTGAATCAACTCGGGTCCAACCACAACACTCTCTCCCGATTCGTACCAACACAAAGGAGTTCTACACCTTCTACCATAAAGAGCCTCAAAAGGTGCCATTCCAATACTCGAATGGAAACTGTTGTTAGACGTAAACTCGATCAAAGGCAAGAAACTATCCCAATTTCCTCCTTGTTTCAAAACACAAGACCTCAAAAGATCTTCAAGTGACTGAATAGTCCTCTCCGTTTGACCATCAGTTTGCGGATGATATGCCGAACTCAAACGCAACTTCGTACCCAAAGCACTTTGCAAACCTTCCCAAAATCTCGAAGTGAACCTCGGATCTCTATCCGAAACAATGCTCGATGGAATACCATGCAAACACACAATCCTCTCGATGTACAACTTAGCAAGTCTCTCCATCGAATAATCCATCCTTATCGGAATAAAATGAGCACATTTCGCCAACCTGTCCACAACGACCCAAATCGCCTCACAATTACTCGATGTTCTCTTCAAACCCGAAACAAAATCCATAGAGATACTATCCCACTTCCACTCGGGAATAGATAACGGTTGCATCAAACCAGACGACTTTTGATGTTCAATCTTTGACTTTTGACAAGTCAAACATGAATACACAAATTCCGTTACATCCTTCTTCATACCTTGCCACCAAAACATCTTCCTCAAGTCTTGATACATTTTAGTAGCACCGGGATGAATACTCAGACCACTTCTATGCCCTTCCTCAAGAATCCTCTTTCTCAAATACGCAACATCCGAAACACAACTCGATCACGACACCTCATGATACCATTCTCATCAATCCGAAAGTCACCACCTTTTCCTTGATTAATCAATGTCATAACATCGACTAATTTCAAATCTGACTTCTGACCTTCTCTAATCTCATCAAGAATGCCACACTTAAGCTTCAACATACCAAGCTTAACACACGAAGACGTCGCTTCACAAACCAAACTCAAATCTCTAAATTGTTCCAACAATTCAAACTCTCGAATCATCAACATAGACATGTGCAATGACTTCCTACTCAATGCATCGGCTACAACATTCGCCTTTCCCGAATGATAATTCAAACCAAAATCATAATCTTTCAAGAATTCCAACCATCTTCTTTGCCTCATATTCAATTCCTTCTGATCGAACAAGTACTTCAAACTCTTGTGATCACTAAACACATCAAATCTCGATCCAAACGAATAATGTCTCCAAAGCTTCAACACAAACACAACGTCGGCCAACTCTAAATCATGCGTCGGATAATTCCTCTCATGAACCTTAAGTTGCTTTGAAGCATAAGCTACCACTTGCCCTTTTTGCATCAAAACACCTCCCAAACCCAAGAAAGAAGCATCACAATACACAACGAAAGTTTCTAAAGGATCCGGTAAAATCAAAATGGGAGCCGTAGTCAATCTTCTCTTAAGCTCTTGAAAATTCGCTTCACACTGCGAAGTCCAAATGAAAGCTTGACCTTTCCTAGTCAACTGCGTCAATGGTAACGACAACTTAGAAAATCCTTCAATGAACTTCCTATAATAACCAGCCAAACCAAGGAAACTTATAATCTCAGCAACAGACTTAGGAGCTTCCCATTGAGATACAGCTTCAACCTTCGTAGGATCTACAGAAATACCACCACTCGAAATCACATGCCCAAGAAAACTTACTTCACTCAACCAAAACTCACATTTGGAGAGTTTAGCAAACAACTTCTTCTCTTTCAACACCGATAACACAACCATTAAATGCTCAGCATGATCCTCTTCACTCTTAGAATAAATCAATATATCATCGATGAACACAATAACAAACTTATCCAGATAATCATGAAAAATTCTATTCATATACTCCATAAATACACCAGGTGCATTAGTCACACCAAAAGGCATCACAGAGTACTCGTAGTGACCATACCTTGTCCGAAAAGCAGTCTTTTGAATATCTTCAGCCTTTACACAAATCTGATGATACCCAGACCTCAAATCAATCTTGCTAAACACACAAGCTCTAACTAGCTGATCCATCAGATCGTCAATCCTCGGAAGTGGATACTTGTTCTTAATCGTCACTTTGTTCAGTTATCTATCATCAACACATAATCTCATAGAACCTTCTTTCTTCTTGACCAACAGAATAGGTGCACCCCACAGTGACACACTAGGACGAATAAACCTCTTCTCAAGCAAGTCTTCAAGTTGACTCTTCAACTCTTTCAACTCAGAAGCCGACATCCTATAGGGAGCCATCGATACAGGACTAGTTCCAGGAACTAAATCAATCGAAAACTCAACCTCACGTTCCGGCGGTAAATCACTTATATCTTCAGGAAATACCTCCGCAAACTCACAAACTATTGGCAATTCTTCAATTGTCCTCTTCTCACGAATATCCAGAGTTGCCAACAACATAAACAACTCGGCACCACCTCGCACCGATTCATCAACTTGCTTAGCAGACACAAACCAATCTTCCTTAGCACCAACCTTAGGAAAAATAACAGTCTTCTCAAAACAGTTGATATACACCCGATTAACTTCTAACCAACACCATCCTCGAATCCGACCTCTCTCCGGGTTCAGGAAAATCACAACATTCTCAAAACAGGTTAACTGGCCAACACTGCACTCTTGCAGGCAACAACATAATGTCCAAGCTCGATACAATTGGAACATCCAAGAGAAGAAGACACTTCTCCCCACTTATTTCATTCCCAACATACAATAGAGAATAAAACAAGCATCGACAGTGTTCTCAAACACCTGTCGCATACTAGGGAACAAATATAATTAAACAACCTGGCCAGACGGACCGACCCGCTCTGATACCACTAATGTAACACCCCTTTTTATACCCCAAAATACTTAACATATAATCAGAGTGAATAAGCACGCATATAAACAAAAGGGCGTCACATCGACGTTTCCAAAAACTAAAAGCTTTCAAAAACCAAACATCATTCATCATCAATATATAATACACCTGGTCATTTAAAATAACACATTTCAAATATCATGAATATACAAGTATAGGCGTTCGCAGCGAAAAATAATGTATACTCATGTATTTCATAAAATGATTCATGTCCCATACCATGATCATCTCTCAATAATCTCCTAAAGATAAAATAAAATCATATCCAGAATATTTGGCACAATGGCCTCTCAAACAGCAATTGCAATTAAACATGTTCATAAGTAATAACATAATACATATCCAAACAAGATATGAGTTCAATACTACTAATCTACCCCGTGTTACATGACCAGAGCATTGACTCACTACCTAGTCTCTAAACCAAAATACTACTCTTGAGTATCTGCACGATGCCCATGTAAAGGCAACATTCAAACAGAAGGGTGAGAATTCAAATCATTATGAAGAAGTATAATAAAGCACAATGATTAAATCAACAATTAACAGAATTTATCACACCTTGTATAACCATGTAAATAATACTAACCAACATTTATTTCACATGTTTCAAACATCCATCAAAACTCAAGGAGTATAATATTAAAATCCAATACTATATTCCCAAATATACACATAACTACAATTATCACATAATCACATATTTTGCCAAGTTATGTATCCAAACATCACCAAATTCAATTACCATATCTCATACACACATCACAATCACATCAATGCATACATTCAATTATCACATAACTCTAATGTGACTCAATGCAAGACATGTGACTCTATGCATGTGGTACCGCAATGTGAACCCAACGTTTCACCATTTTCTGATTCAATATCTAGAATCCAAGCCACGCTTTCGATCCGGACAAGATCAAAGCCACTACGTCTATTTCCAATTTAGGAACAACGTCTGCTACGCCTATTTCCGTTCAAGGGTCAACATCTATTACCATGTGAACCCACAGTTTCACCGCTTTCCGATTCAATATCTAGAATCCAAGCCACTACGTCTATTTCAAATTAAGGATCAACGTCTGCTACGCCTATTTCCAATTAAGGATCAACGTTTATTACCATGTGAACCCACAGTTTCACCGCTTTCACCATAAAGTAGACCATGCCATGAATGAATGTACAAATACCAACAACATATACAATTAAGATCATCTCTACCATCTTAACATTCCACATATCACCATAATTCAACTCTATGAATTATCCACCAATGGTACATATACACATTCATAACAAATATACTATTCACATATATAAACTAATTATCAAATACGCACACTTAGATTTCATTTCAAAATGATTACAGCATTTAAAATCCTCAATTTTCCCTTTTTCAACAGCAAGTAACCGGTTAACGTATTTTGGGTAACCCGTTACTCAGTTTAACAGAATTCAATTCCTAGGCAGATTTTTAACTAAGTAACCCGTTAACGTATTTGGGGTAATCGGTTATCCTAAAAACAGAATACAATTCTGGGCAGATTTTTAAGTAAATAACCGGTTAACGCTTTTAGAGTAACTCGTTACTCAGTTTACAGAATTCAATATTGGGCAGATTTTCAACATGGTAACCGGTTAACGCTTTTAGAGTAGCCGGTTACTCAGTAAACATAATTAAATTCCTGGCTCAGGTTTCGCATGTAATCGGTTAACACCTTTGGGGTAACCGGTTACTCAGCCTAAAACTGGAATTTTCTTAACGTTACATGTATGTAATGGAAGTTAATAAAATAAGTGGCTTCTCAATCTATCACTCAATTCCATCCATATATCCATTCCAAACGCAATTAATCATCACAAATCAAAGATTAGTCATCAAAACCTAACAATTCCCAAAACCATAAAAATTAGGGATTTCAACCTAAACATATTTTTACCCATTGACCCAATTATACTAACCCATAATAATAAGGATTCTCCCCCTTACCTCTTCAATTTTCTGGAAACCTTAGCTTCTCTCTTGTTCTTCCCCTCTTCTCCTTACTTTTCCTCTTTTCTTTCTCTGTTGCCGTCAAATGACCAAATGAATCATACTTCTCACTCTCCTCACCTCTTACTATTCTAGTATTATATTTGGGCTTAAAGAATGATACTTCTAATTTAATTATTAGGCCCAATAAGACATAGCATTATAATATCTCTATTTAGTTCAAATAAATTAAACCAACACAGTATACACACCAAGTTAATTAATATAATCAATTATTATACTACCTAACAACCAATTAATTAATTAACACTCCAAATAAATAAAATAAAATATAATAATAATAATATAAGTAATAAATACTAAAATTGGGTTGTTACATGTATGGTGGAAGCGCGCTCAGGAGCCACACGATTTGCCAGCTCAATTAATGAGCTCTGCATCCAACGCTCCACGCTTTTTGTTATTTTTAAATTTTGATTTTAATTTTCTTTTTATTTCTTTTAATTCCATTTTATTTTAAAAATTCATATCTCCTTCATTATTGGCCCAAAAAATGTGAGACCAATTGCATTTTTCTTATTTTAATTTCTAGTTTCTAAAAATGATTTTTAATATTTTTTATTTTATAATTTGATATTTTTTAGGAATTTTCTCTTTTCTGGATATTTTTAATTCATTTAAAATAGTTTTTGATATTCAAAAAATACAAAAATATTTTTCCAACCTCTTTGAATGATGATAGATCTATGAAAAATATTCTCATCAATTTATTAATTGATTTGAGATTTTAATTCAATTAGGTTATTTTTATGCATTTTTAATTGATTAAAAATAGTTTCTGACTTCTAAAAATGCTGAATTTTTTTGTCAAACTTTGTTTGACCTTGTTGAACTTACGATAATTCAATTGGACTTTTCAAAGTTGATTTGAAGTGAGTTTGAAGTTTGACCTTTCTTTATTATTTTAATTCAAATATTATTTTACTTTTGAAAAATACCAAAAATATTTTATTTGTTTCTTGACTTCTAATCTTCATTTTGCTTTTGTTTACTATTGTTTGACCTTGATCTCCTCTATCTTTGGTCAATGCTTGTTGATTATTTCATTTCATTTCCATTAATGTACTTTAATATTCATCTTCTTCTTTTTCTTCTTCTTTTTCGTTTTTTTGATCAATGAGTTAAAGATTGGCGGTTAGCCTTGATACATGGGAGGTTTAACCTTCCTTGATTCAAATCTAATTCAACTTGATCATGGATCAAGTGAATGGCTTTGCATTAAGGATAGGTTGCTTCCTAATCAAGCAAAGAACCTAAATCAATACAAGATCATTTCTCATCTTCTTTTGGCATGGTAAGTTGTAGGAGCTTGATTCACTAATCAAGATCTCTAACTTGTGTTGTTGCCTACATTATTATTGACCGGCCTCAGATAGTTGTGACTTCTACATAAGTCCAATTACAATTGCTTAACATAGCGCTAAATTGCCTTATGGCACACTAACTCTAACACTAACCATTAACCATTAACATTTAATTCTTGCACTTTACATTTATGCAATTTACTATTCTTGTACATATTATTCATTTTCTTTTGCCCTTTGCTCATTTGAGCACATGTTTATGTTAATGCAATTTGCCTTTTGCTCACTTGAGCACATAATTGTGTATATTATTGTGCTTGTGCTTTTGTTTTGATTGTTGTGGACCAAATGCAAAAATGGACAAAAAAGACTTAGATTCTAGGATATACCCTATGCAAAATGGAGTAAAAAGGCCTTAATGTTGAAGATGGGTTAGAAGGACCAAATCTCTAAACTCACTCTTGTCCATTCTTGATTTACTTTATGGAACTTTTTGATGTGTGTTCTTTTGTGCTAGGGAATCCTATTTGAGACAAATTGAAGAACCGTTGTCATGAGCTTCTAAAGAGAGAGATCTAAGAGCCATTGGGGATCTTCTAAGAGCTTGCTTGATTGATTTGATTGCTTGAGCTTACACTTATTTGCTTGCTTATTCCAAAGGATGGGAGCTACTTGGATCATCAATATGATCTCAAGAAGGGAACTCCATTTGTGGTCTTATTTCTACTCCTTCATCTCTTATATGATTAGGACTTTAGCCATTCTTCTTCTTCCCTCTACTCTAACCCAAGCCAAAACTTTTGTGCAAACATTAACATTTGTTTTCAAACATTAGAAACCTAAGCATTATGCTTTTGATTTTCAAACTTTCTTTTCATAACACTTATTTTGAATTAAATCTTTAAGTAAACTTTGACCATATTTTGTAAATACTTTTCATTGGTAAATACAACCCATTCAAATACTTTTGTGGTTTCAATGGCCAATTTCTTATCAAAAACTTTTCATAACCAATAGCTATTAGGTTTGAGTTATCCTTAAGGAAGATGTAATGCTCACCTATATCCTTAGTGATGGACAATGAGTCTTCCATGCTTATTATATGGTTAACCCCTCATTAGCATGTTGAAGCTATCCTTACATGGTGGATTTGTGGTTTTAGGTTGAGTTTTCTCCCTTGGATAACAAAAGACCTTAAGGCTTTTGGACCAATCAATTCATCAACTTGTTTTGAGATTTTTACCCCGAACTACGAGGTTTTGATCTTAATATTCTTTAAGATGGTACGTAGGCAGTGGGATTATCCATTCAAACACAAAATTGTAAATAACTTGTATATTCTTCTCTCATCTCCCCAATCATGTTTGCACAAACAAATTTTTCACAAAAATACCAACCTTACAACAAATGTGAAAAGGGCTCCTTAGGAGTACCTAGGATGTTTTGGGTGCTTAAAACCTTCCCATTGCATAACCAACCCCCTTACCCCGATCTCTGACATTTTTATTAGTTTTTGATTCGATAAAACTTCTCGGTTTTTGTTCGCTTTCTAACCTTTCCTTTGGATAAATAGAAGTGCGGTGGCAACTCGACTTGTATGGTTTACTTTTGATTTAGCCAATAAATCTAAAGGTAACGAATACCCCGCTACAGATAGGAACCACTCCATTTAAACTAGTTTATGGTAAATCATGTCACCTGCTTGTAGAACTCGAGCATAGAGCTTATTGGGCCATTAAGACCCTAAACATAAATTAAACAGCCACATGAGATAAAAAAATCTTAGATATCCATGAACTAGAAGAACTTAGATTAGATGCCTATGAAAATGCCCGATTTTACAAGGAATGAACCAAACGATGGCATGATAAACGAATAACAAGGAGAGAATTCAACGAGGGTAACATAGTCCTTCTATTTGATTCTCGATGTAAATTATTTCCAGGAAAACTTCGTTCTAAATGGTCTAGCCCTTTTGAGATCATAAGAGTTTTTCGAAGCGGAGTTGTAGAAATAAGAGGTAAATCTAATGAGACATTCATCGTAAATGGGCAGAGACTTAAGCATTACCAAAGCGTAGAAAACAAAGATTTCTGCATGAGTTACAAATTAGAATAGCTAGCCGCTCTTTTGAAGGATTAGACCCATTCTAATTTTTATCGAGCTCCCGACATTAAACAAAGCGCTAAGTGGGAGGCAACCCACGATCTTAAGGCTTTATTCTGTATTTTATTTTTTATTTATTCTATCTATTATAATTGTTACTAGTATATTTTATTTTTTACTTTTATTCTTATTTATTATTATTATTATTATTACTATTATTATCTCTTTTAGCACTACATGCGGTTCAATTAACTAATAACATAATCTTCGTCTACTTTCAGGATAACGTAACTTAGGATAGCTAGATACTAACTTAGGAGAATGAAGGATGTTGATAATATGGAGGTTGTCTTTAGGAATGAAGCTCAAAGGATATGTTTCGAAGTTTTAGCTCAGAGAGATATGACATTATCTATTTATCCTGATAGACTCACCATGACCATCTTGGGAATCCGAGACAGTGTGATGTAGCTTCTTGACCAGATAGGTTGGGAAAACTTTCCTGTGAGGAAGAGGTTTAGCCCATACAGTAGGCTTACCCTTGAGTTTCTGAGTTCCCTTTACTATGATCCTAACATAGGACTTGGATTTGGGAGAGGCCTAGCTACCTTTAGACTTTTTGGGACCAAATACCGTTTCACCCACCATGAAATGGCTAAGATTTTAGGATTTCCTAATGGCCCAGATGCTTTTACCATAACTCTATATGATGCCTTTACCAACCCTGACTTTGACTATTTATGGGGAACCGTAACCAGAAACTACCACCCTGAGCCAGACACTATGTTTTTAGAAAATATTCACAACCCTGCTATTCGCTCCTTCCACAAAATCCTAGCCCACACTTTGTTTGGTAAGGAAGAAAACATTACCTTTATTTCTAAATATGAGTTGCTCATCATGTATTGTGCCTCCCAAGGCAGGCCCGTGAATGCTACTACTTTTATGTTAGAAAACTTAGACAGAATTGCCCGAGAGACCCAATGTACTATTCTCATTGGAGGGTTAGTCACTATAATTTTTGATGCCATTAGCCTAAGATACCCACTTAACCGCATACATGCCTTTGGAGGTATCCGTCCCATGCACCTGAACTTTTGCTTTAACCGTGACATCATTGCTAATTTAGGACCTGTTGAATTTGACCTATTAATTGATAACCAAGTGGTCCTTAACTTTACACTACATAAACATGAGAAAACAAATGTTTACAACTGGGATAATTGGCTTTATAATTTGGACGGTCAAAGTGAGTCTCCCATACCCCCTGACAGTTCTCAGCCTTATGAAAACCGAAATGCCAATCTCCCTGATGCTGTTTCACACGTCTCTGGCGCTCATCATATTGATCCTCCCATTGATTTCGACATTGTTATACATGCTTACAGTCTGAAGTTGATTTTATTAGAGGGGGAGTTACTTCTCTTCGAGTTGATCTCCTCGGATTTATGGACGTTGTTAATGAGCAGTTCGACCATATGTTCCAGCAAGTTCATTCCTTGCGATGTTCCTCTGAGCTTAATATTAGACATCGTGATGGCTAGTATTGTTGATTGTATTGTTGTTTCCCTGATTTCTAGTTTAGAATGTTTATTTTTCATCAGTATTTTCCCTTTGTTGTTGTTTTTCAGTTTATGTTTACTTTACCGTCGAAATATCGACACGAACATATGTTACTTCTATTTCAATTAATGTAATTTCCCTTTCAGTTGTTTATTTTTTTTTATATCGTAAATCCCTTTAATTTCGCGTATTTTTATGTTTCTGATTAAGGCCTTATGTAACAATTATTTCAATTGGCAGTAGTATGCCCTTAAGAGCATAGAACTTCCTTACTTTAAGCCAAAATTCCAAAATTGCGCATTTTACACACTTGGCGTTCACCATTATGCTAAAGGCGTTCGCCATTAGACTCTTTTTAAAAATCCCTACGTTTTAGGCAAATGGCGTTCGCCATATCAGGAAAACAGAAGGTTTTCCATTTTTTTTCGTTCCCTCTTGCACGAATTCCAAAAATTCCTCATTCAAATCTCTTAACTTCATACTCTAACCACCATTTATTCCTATTCCTCAACCCCTAACCATCCAACTTCCTTCCAATCATTTTAAAACATATTACAATCCTTTTTCTCATCTCAAAATCCATATTTCCTCATTCTTCCCTCTTCATAATATCCATACCCCTTTCTTTCCAACTTTCTTATTCTCATTCATTCACCATGCCTCATATAATAGCAAGGCCAAGAAGAGAGATTAATTACATGGGTATCACATTCGCAGAGGGTATCATAGACGAGAATTAAAGAAGAAGTTATCACAAGCTCTTCAAGAGGAATGTCTTAGCAATGAGGTATCTCGATAACGCTACTTTTCGTGATTTAGGATTAATCGTTAGTGTTAATTGGATGCTTAACACCCTAGGTATGGCTTACTTCTTCTCTTTAACTAGTCCTACATACATTAGGCTTACCTATGGGTTTCTAAGTTCTTTTAGATATGCCACCCCCGTAGGAGGTTCACGCACCACTTGCACTATTTATTTTGGGATGTTTAATAGAGACTACACCTTTAGCCAAGACCATATGGCCAATATATTTTCATTCCGTCATGGATATGAATGTGCTTGCCAAGCCCGTCTAAAGAGCGAATGGGAAGCCAATGATCTTGACTTTTGGCAGCAACTAACAGGAAAAACCACCACTGACTGGGAAGGTCTTAAAGCCACTATTATTCAGAACCCAGTCATTAGGTACTTGCACCACATTTTGGCCAACACTATCTTTGGCCGGGAAAACACTGGGAACGCAAATTCTAGGGATCTTTTCCTTATTTACTATGCACTATATACGACAAAATTTAACCCAACACCTTTATTATTAGCACACCTTCAGTCTACTAGTGTTAGGATAGGAGGTCCTATTTATGTTAGAGGGTTGATTACATCCATAGCTCTTGCGTTAGACTTGAGCACAGAGTTGGCTACACTTGAGCCATTAGAGACTCCTTTTGCAGACCTTGATTACTACCATAGCATACGCCTTATTAAGAATAAACCTAACAACAAGTATTATCTGATGATTAGTAATAGAGAGGCTAGGGGAGTTACTTTACCTTGCGTCGCATGTATTAATGTGTGATTGAGCGCTAATTAGATTTTTGATGCTAATGCCCCTGACCCTGATGATACTCTCGGGTCTGATCGCATAGAGCAAGATGCTCCCCAGAATGGTACCCATGCACATACCACATATGCTTTTCCTGACTCTTTTGTAGGTACCTCATCCAGATATCAGCTCCACGAGGAGTATGACTACATTGCCATGAGGACAACACTTGATGACATCCTAAGTGAGCTTAGACATCAAAATGATGTTGATGCGGACCGTGATGTGCCACTTAGGAGTATGTAGAGGTAGTAGGAGGAGATGAGGGTCACCATTGATCTGATCAGAGAGACTCGACTTGACTTTGTTGAGAGGAGTGAGCTCAAAATGGGTGACCTCGTCGAGCAGATGAGCGGAGTACGCATGGAAGTATCAGACATGCGGGAGTATATGTAGTACATACCTCACCTTATGTACGGTAGAGGCGGTATTGTTCATCACTGAGGCCGCGACCAACATCATGAGCCACCTACCAGGTTTTATCTACTCCTTTTTTCTCCTTGTACTGAAACACTGGGGACATTGTTTGGTTCAAGTGTGGGGGAGGAGCTTTACCGCTTTATTTTACTTTATTTTATATTTTCACTGTTTTTCTAGTTAGTTTCTTTTAGTTTAAGTTGTTTTTATTTGCTGTATATGTTTGATCGAGTCATACATGGGTTGTTGAGTCATATTACATGATATTCTTTTCTCTTGTTGGAAAATTCCCTTAGATTTGACCCCCAATAAAAAGAAATTTGTTTTGATTCAATGACATGACACCTCGAGAGTATAGGTTGTTTCTCATTCTTAGGATTTATTAAATAGACTTGGGAAAGTTTCAATATTATCGGTACGATGCTAACATCCTGAACTCCCTAAGTATGCGACATTGTTTTGAATAACCATTATGCCAAGACCTTAAATTCTAAGTTTTTGAAGTAGCCTCTTAAGTAGTTTATCTAAGCAATCAACACACACATTGAGTAAGGAAGAAGATGCAAATAAGTGTATGGTCTCAGGCTAAAAGCGAAAAAATTTATGATAACATATGTCCCTTCTATGTTAGGTGATCCTCACCCGATCATTTAGCCCAATGGTACAAACTCTTAAAAATTCAGTTGATGCTTAAGCAAATTTGCTAAGTAAGTGCAAATTTTTTTTTTTTCGAAAACGAGACCATAGTCACTAACAGGTTCGTCTACCATAAATGTGTATGGATAATGGGCTTAATGTGATTGTTCTAGAATGAAAAATAGGTGAAAAGGAACAAAGAGTGTAGGTCGAGTTGTAATGACATGATTCAGATTGGTTTTGCATAAGGGGAGTTTTTGTCCGTGTAATATGAATATGTGTCATTACGGTATCCTGATTATCAATATCTAGGACCTGTCTATTTAGCACTAGCCTAGCATCCTCTTACATTTTAGAGTTTTTTCGTGCCTATGTCTTAGACGTTGCACTTAATTGTTTTTCATTTGCATTGGGTGATTGCTTGAGGATAAGCAACAATCTAAGTGTGGGGGAGTTTGATAATGAGAAATTGTATCATGTTTTTAGGCTTATGTTGCATGTTATTCGCATTTATTTCAATATGTTTTATCACCTTTTAGTTCATTTTTATTTTTTTGCAGTTATTAGTGAGTTTCGGTGCGAATTCGAAAGCAAATCGGAAAAGGAGCAAAAGAGCAACAAAAAGAGCAAGATTATGACCATTCTGCCCAAATGGAATTCACCATGTGTATATGGCGTTCACCATTGGCCTTCCAGCCACGTCATTTAATTACCAAGGCAATGGTGTTCGCCACTATCATGCAGGAGCAGTTTTCTGCGTGGGAGCGGTTTCTCAACCGTTTTTCCCACTTTCTTTTCCCTCCACTTTGTTGGCACGATCCAGAGGAAGTTACAAAGGAAAGACCTATATAAATAGGACTCTTGGGGGTGTTTCATGGTGTCCAAGTTGTGCGGAAGCTTTGCCGAATCACATTTTAGTATAAACATAAATTCATCTGTAAAAGTGACAATAACTCACATCGAGGGGTTGTCACACTTGTTTTCTTTTAATTTTCATTGTACTCATGGATCAAGAACAAGCTTTCCAGAATTTTCATTTCAATTCAAGTTTCCATTTTCTTTAATTTCAGTTTTTTACTGATTTATTATTTATACTTGGTATTGCCTTTACTACATTACACGCCATGCTATTTTTAGTTTAGTTGCTTTGATTATGTTGTTTTTAATTAAAATAATGTCTGGCAAAATATCCTTGAGTTCGGTGTATGAGGACCTTCGTTACCGACGGGACTCGGTAGAAACAATAGACATGAAATTGTGATTAAATTCTGTTTTGGTTTTAGTTTCCAATTGTATGATTTATTGTTTTGACATGAGAGTGCAGAACAAACTAAGGTTCTAGCCGATAGCGTGAGAGTGTGAGGAAGGAACCGAATAGTGGAAACTAGGGATCGATCCTAAAAACAGCGAGAGCACTTTAGGAATCATTTAAGATCTCATTGATTTTTAAAATATGCTTTCTATTTCTAATTGAAACGGGAGAGCGAGAGCAAAGTCTTGTGGTTAGGAGGTGTGGTTTTAGCCAATAGCGCGAGAGTGTGAAACGAAGTCTTTAAACCAATATTTTCTTCAGAACGTGATAAAATCATAATTAGTACCCGAATTCTACCTAATCCCTTAGGAACACATAATCCATATTTCTGGCTCGTTTTATCTTCATTTTCAAACCTCTAGCTATTAGCGTTTATATTTCTGTTCATATCCTTTTAAACTTTAGCCTTAGCTTTGCAATTGCAACGACTCAATAACATTAATTTGATTATTAGTCTTTGTTGGTTCGACAATATTTTAAAACTACCCGATAAATTGTATACTTGCAGCTATTATCTGACAGACACGTTTGTGAGCGATCAATCATAAACTAAAACAATGCCATTAGGGCTATCTAACTTCTCTATGTCTAGAACCTGCTGATTTCTACGACGCCAATTGGTCGAGATCCCACTAGGGCTCTCTGACCTCTCTATGTCTTGAACTTACCGAGTCTACAACGCCAATAGGTCAAGATTCCACTAGGGCTCTCCGACCTCTCTATGTATTGAACTTATCGAGTTCTATGATGCCAATAGTCCGAGATCCCACTAGGGCTCTCCGATCTCTCTATGTCTAGAACTTATCGAGTTCTACAACGCCAATAGGTCGAGATACCTTTGGGGCTCTCCGACTTCTCTATGTCTAGAACCTACAGAGTTCTACGATGCCAATAGATCAAAATTCCACTAGGACTCTCCTACTTCTCAATGTCTAAAACCTACCGAGTTCTACGATGCTAATAAGTTGAGATATCACTAAGGTTCTCTGACTTATCAAGAATCCACCAGGGTTCTACAACCCCTTCATAAAAAACATAGGTATTCCCAATACACACCAGGATTTGATCCATCCTCATAACTATAAACTTAAGAAGGAGTTTACTCTATTAAAATATGATTATGACAAGTTTATGTGATATGGGATAAACTAAAAACACTTCACCCTTACAGGCCTCGTGCTTTGGGGGCTTATGTAGATCTCGGAAATTTTATGAGGCCGAGAATTATTATGAAGTCGGGCAACGAGTTCCATACTCAATTTACCAGGCTCTGAAGGACAGTCCATGTTGGAGCCGTTATAGAATTCCAATGGACGAATCTGTTCTAGAAAGGTTAAAGGGTTGAAGCAGTTACAAATAGTTAATGGTTACTAAAACCTATTAACCACACATCTTTAGTATCCATGGAGGGGGGATGTTTATGATATAAAAAGACCCTCAATACCAAACAAAAGTGGATATTAAATCAATGAATAACACAAAAAGGAGAAACGCGTGAGAACCTTGGACCATCAAAAATGGTGGCATGATCCCTTTCTAACACACCTCCTGCCAAACAAGACGATTACGATCTCATCTGACTGGCTTTAGGGGGATTTATCCAAATAATATTTATCATGAACAATACATACACACACACACAAACACACACACACACACACACACACACACATATATATATATATATATATATATATATATATATATATATATATATATATATATTCAAAAGGGTTGTAACCTAAAGACTCCTTCCACATAAGAGGGGACGCCCACAGAGGGGGCTACCTCGAGTAAATCCCAAAGAAGTCCTTCGTAAAAGGTTTCTCGTTCACATTGTTAGGGGTCATCTAGGGGCTACCTCGAGGTAGCCCTAAAGAGATCATCCACAAATAGGGGGTTGCCCACAAAATATTCTACCTTGAGGTAGCCCTAAAGAAGTCACCCACATTGTTTGAGGTTATCTACATAAGGGACTACCTCGAGGTAGCCCCAAAGGGGTCCTCCACGAAAGGGGGTCTCCTAGAGAAGGGGCTACTTGATCCTCTCTTGAAGGGCTCGAGGTTTCCCAAAGAAAGGTTAATCTACCTTGTTGGGCTTAGACTAAGATATTGTTAGCTGAAGTCCGACAGATAGTTGAAGTTCGTTGGAAGTGTTACGCTTTGGAGAGTAAATAAAAGATGACTGTGTCGAAGCTGTTTAATTCTTTTCATGGGTGAACAACTCCTTGATGTCGAAGCCTAAGACTTAGAAGATTTTGGATTTCCACAAAGCTCTCTTCGACATAGGCGTTTTGACAGAGTCGAAGCCTCAAGCGGGAAGATTTGAAATTTAAATGAAGTAGTTTTCGTCAGGCCAACACGTGGAAACATCTGAGACATGCAACGCTTGAAAATTCGAACGTGGCAGTCATCTATAAAAAGGCCGTTAGGGTCGAATTGTTATAAATAGGGGTCTTAGTTTTAGATTCAAGGGGTGTTCAAACAGATATACAGAAATTCACAAAATATACTCCAAGTACCAGAGCGAGAGAAAAGAGTTTTACGCTGAAAATGTATGTATGAAGAACACCACAAATTTCGTTCATGTTATATATTTCATAAAAGTTATTTGAATTAAAGTTATTCACTTCCTTTTATTTTGTCGAATTGCCCTTATTTTTAGTAGTTTATCATCACTTTTACTTTTGCATTTACATTTTGCCAAGTCTTCATTTCCAGTACTTTCTCAAAACTTAAAACATTTACTTCGAGTCACTTATCTTTACCCTTTCCAAGTATTTTCGTTATCTTTAAGAAACCTTTTACTATAAAGTTATCGTCATTTACTTTGTTCATAAAGTCATAAGTTTCGTTTAGAATTATTGTCAAAATACTTTTCGTTGTCCACAAACCAGAAACAAACTTAACCATGAGTCAAATCACCGTAATAATAGTTCTTGAGACACATGTCCTAGGATCATTCTAGTCGATTCTGTGAGTTACCAAAAATATATAAATTTGGAAGACTAGCGGTTGTTATCAGAAATCACTGGTAAACAAATTGGCACGCCCAGTGGGACGGTGTCAAAAGAATTGTTAATTACAATAGTTTGTTTTACCTTTACAATACAAAATTACTGTTATTCTTTTGGTTTAAAAATTAGTGTTGTATGATCCTTAGAAGTGGAAGGATAACCAACAATTCATAACCTATAACCAACAGAAAAAATGCAAAAAAGATGGTTAATACAACCAGTCAAGGGGAACAATTCCCTCCCCAGGGAACAGGCACAATCGGAGCAAATTCGATTGATGTATCCACTGAAATCCCTAATGCACAGGCCATACCAACATCTGGATCCATGGCCTTGCATAATTCGACAACAATGCCTATTATGTTAGGCGCGGTAGACACTCCTGCATTTTCAACCCCTAGGCCACCAGGATTCGAGAACTTTAGGCCTGTGAGAGATTACCTATATGGAATGCCATCTACTGCCATGGCGGGACTTCAAAACAATTCTTCCATATATACTCAACCACATAATACGGTTATTTTGCCAATTCAAAATTCTGGATCTGGCATGAACCATGTAGCTCGAAATACCCAGTCACAAGGAGTCCCCACCCTATTACCTACCCTTACAACGAATAACCAAGCAACCTTTCGACAACAAATGGATGCCAGTAACCATGATATGGTAGGAGTTCTGGCCAGAGAAATGAATTCCATTTTTTCTCCCTTAAAACAGAATGTGAATAGGACTAACACTAACAATGCCCAAACATACCAATAACTGTTAGCGCAGATGGGACGCATAACAGATTTCCTAGGCGCCCCACAGTCTTCTGTTCGATGCAGGCCAAACCAGGTTATAATCCAGGGAGAAGAACCAACTATAGATCAGGTTCGACCACCAAGGCAAGCCCCTGACGAAAGAGTCATCTGGGCAAGATTGGAACAACAGCCAATTCGACAGGAAGTCCCTGAATAACAACCTAGGAGAGTGATAATGGTTAATAGAGACCAGGATGCAGACGAAGTAATTCATAGGGTCATGCGGGAGAACATGATGGAAAATGACTTAACTAGTATGATAGAGAGAATCATGGCCCATAATGGTCTGAATACAGGACTTCGACGACCAAACTATTCCTCTCCTCTATCAGAATATATCCTGCAAACAGAATTACCAAGGGGTTGTAAAATCCCTAAGTTCACCAAATTCTCAGGGGACACTAGTGAATCCATTATAGAGCACATAGCCAGATACATGACTGAGGCATGAGATTTGGCGAACAGTGAGAACCTAAGGATGAAATATTTCCCTAGTTCTTTAACAAAGAATGCATTCACGTGGTTTACAACTTTGCCACCAAATTCCATAGATGCTTGGCCCCAGTTAGAAAGATTGTTTCATGAACAATTCTACATGGGCCAAACTAAGATAAGTCTTAAGGAATTAGTCAGCATCAAAAGAAAAATCACTGAACCTATAGATGACTATCTGAATAGGTTCTGTTTGTTGAAATCTAGATGCTTTACAATAGTGCCTGAACACGAGTTGGTCGAAATGGCCGCTGGAGGTTTAGACTATTCCATCAGAAAAAAGTTAGATACCCAGCATCTAAGAGACATGGCTCAATTAGCAGATATGGTTCGACAGGTCAAACACTTAAAATCTAAAAAGGCCAGAGCGAATAAGAATTATAAGAAAGAGAGGGTTGCTTATGTCGAATTCGAAGACGGAGAGTCTGAAATCTCTGATGACCCTTATGGTCTTGAGGAATTCGAAGTGGATTTGGCTGAATTAAAAGAAGCACCACCTTATGCCTGCAAATTACTTACACCTTCGAATGGCAGGAATCCCGTCGAAACTAAAAAGAACGATAGATTTCCCAAAAAGACTTACACATTTGATGTTACCAAATGTGACGAGATCTTCGATTTATTAGTAAAAGATGGCCAAATGATAGTGCCTCCTAATACCAAAATTCCTCCGTTAGGACAACGGAAGAAAAGAGGCTTTTGTAAATATCATAATTTTTTAGGCCATAAAACCTCACAATGCTTTCTTTTCAGGGATCTTATTCAGAATGCAATCAGGGATGGCCGCCTCAATTTCACTGACAAAGGAAAGAACCAGATGAAGGTTGATGCTGATCCCCTCAACATTGTTGAGACAAACTATGCTGAACCTATCGAAAACAATATGATTGACATAGGGGAAGTGGAGGTTGTAAGGGCAACAGGAACTGAATGCCATGCGCTAGATGGAAAGCAGGCTGCTGATGGCCTAAAGAATGATGTTTCCTTTGGAATCTCTGTCAAAGGTAAACAGGTTGCTAACGTCGAACCAAAGGCCACTTAAGGTCTCAAGGGGAAAGCAACTGAGGCTACTGAGGTCCTAAGAAATAAATTCGAGGAAATTTCAATCATTGATGGCGCCAGTCTAGGTGTCAACATGGTAGATCTAAAACAACCCCCCCCCCCCCCCCACCCCAGAAATGGAGGAAGTGGAGAAATGTCTGAAGATGGAGCAAGAAAAGATGAAGTTTGGCTATCCCAAAGCCAACGAAAGCCTACGTGAATATCTCTGGAGGTGTCACAAAAGGAATTTTGACATGTTGCTGTGCCCAAGGTGCAGCATTAGGATATGTCGAAGGGTGGCTGAGGATTACGAGAGATGGCAACGAACAAAGACTGAGAGAAACTGGAGGAAGGAAAGCCAATTACAGAAGGTGTATCCCACGCTAGGAGAAGCCTCCTTGGTTTCATTGTGCGTTGCTACAAATATGAAACAGAATTCTTGATGTGTCCCAGGTGTGGGGCAGTGTACAACAGAGAATTAGCTGAAGCATTCGAAAGAATCCCATATAACCAAGGTTGGGACAGACATGGAGGTAACTCAAACATGTATAACTTCAACAAGAGGGGAGAACCTAGGAGGCCAGACAGCCCTCACCCAAGGGCGAAAAGAATTATGGTTAAACTGCCAGCAGAAGTCCCTGAGGATAAATGGACTCAGGCGGGACCAAAGAAAGGAAAGTGGAGAAGCTTTGAGGATGGAGGAAGAACCTCTTAGGCGTATAGAAAACAGTTCCAGGCATCCAAGAGTGAGGCTATCAGGCTAGAAAACTACAAAGGAAAAAACCCTATGTCAATATCCTAGTGGAGAAGACATCAGAGGATGAGGAAGGTAGAAAGAGAAATGAATCTAAAAGAGAATGGAGAATCTAGCAACGTCAAGGTTCCCCCAAATATCATGGATTCGACCAAACCACCAGTAGGAAGGAAGTTATTTCCAGATGAAAACATAAGTCAGAAAGTTCAGAAGGAACAAGTAAGAGAGGAGGAAATGCTCACTGACGACTTCGAGTCCGACGGAGTGTCTTCTGTTAATATGAATTGCAACATAGTCTTAGTCCTGCTGTACGAATATAACCAGGAGATAGAGGTTGAAGATAATGAGGAAGCGGATGTTGTGGAGATGGCGAAGCATCAACCAGTGTGTTACTATGTTCTGAACAGTGGCGCTGTCGAAGAGTAGAACGCTATTTTCGAAAGGCCTCACCAAGGGATGCAGAGTCACCTCAAGCCCCTATACATTAGGGCCAAAGTTGGATAGGTGGGAGTGAATAAAGTCTTGGTGGACGGAGGAGCAGTAGTCAATTTGATGCCCCAATTCATGTTGAAGAAGAGAGGTATGTTCGACATTGATGTCAAACCTCACAACATGGTATTGTCAAATTATGAGGGTAAGATAGGACAGACGCTGGGCGTCATACAAGTGGATCTGACTGTTGGATCAATCACAAGACCAACATGTTTATGGTAATACCTGCAAAAGCAAATTACAACTTACTACTAGGGAGAGAATAGATACATGGAATATGGGCAGTCCCTTTGACCATGCATCAGAGAATCTCCATCTGGAGAGAAGATGGTGTGGTGGAGAATGTAGAAGCTGACCAAAGTTACTTCATGGCAGAAGTAAACCATGTAGACAAGAGAAACTTCGATAGGAACTTGGCTCACATAGGACCATGCTACCCAACGGAAGAAGGCTACGCCCCAAATAAAAATGCCTTGTACTTCTTGACTCTTCACCCAAATGGCTTCCAGTGGGATAGAGAGATTATGGGAGACCCAGAAGAAGAGGAATCATCTGAAATACGGCCAACAGGCTGGGATGAAGACCTGTACTATGACTGAGTCTTCTTTTCTCGAAAAGATTTCGGCCTACATGGCTGAGAACAAAAGACAAGCGACTCTCGAAGCCGAAATAACAAACATGGCTAACAAAGCCACATATGGTGAAATCTATAATACAGGACCTGGGGAGTACTCTAAACCAAAACCCCCTGACGAACAAGTACTTGTGGAACCAACATAACAGAGGTTAGATGCCATCTACGACGAAGAGCCTCTGGGATTCGAAAAAGATCCAGTAACGTCAAGTGCAAAGATGTTAGTGCAAGATCCTCTTGAAGAAATTGATCTCGGAAATGGGAGTACAAAAAGAATTACCTACATCAGCGCTAAACTGGACCCCAAGTTGAAAGTAAGAGTCATTGAATTTTTAAGAGAAAACAAAGATTGCTTCGCTTGGGATTACGATGAGATGCCTGGTTTGAAGAGGGACTTGGTCGAATTAAAGTTGCCTATCAAGGATGGCAAGAAGCCCATCAAGCAGACTCCAAGTAGATTCTCCCCAGAGATCCTCTCAAAGATCAAAAAAGAAGTTGAAAGACTTCTTCGTTGCAATTTCATTAGGACCACAAGGTATGTCGATTGGATCGCAAATATAGTCATGTTATCAAGAAGAATGGATCTTTGCGAGTGTGCATAGATTTTCGTGATCTAAATATAGCAACTCCTAAAGATGACTATCCAATGCCTGTGGTAGAGATGCTGGTTGACTCAGCCGCAGGCTATGAATATCTCAGCATGCTTGATGGATATTCAGCCGCAGGTCATGTTTCTAAAACAACCTTTCGGTGTCCAGGGGCAATAGGCACTTATGAGTGCATAGTTATGCCATTTGGCCTAAAAAACATTGGGGCAACATACCAACGAGCAATGAATTCTATATTCCATGATTATATAGAGACATTTATGCAAGTGTACATAGATGACATTGTGATAAAATATACGTCAGATGAAGATCATCTAACCCATCTCATCCAATCATTCGAAAGAATGAGAAAACATGGCTTAAAAATGAATCCTCTTAAGTGTGCATTCTTTGTGCAGGCTGGAGATTTTCTGGGCTTTGTGGTCCATAAAAAGGGGATAGAAATCAATCAGAACAAGACGAAGGCTATTATGGAGACCAAAGCACCATCAACCAAGAAAGAATTGCAATCATTATTAGGAAAGATAAACTTCCTAAGAAGATTCATTTTGAATTTAAGTAGTCGAACTCAAGCCTTCTCTCCCTTTCTGCGCCCGAAACAAGGGAAGTTCGAATGGAATGACGAACATCAAAAGGCATTCGACAAAATCAAACATTATCTGACGAATCCTCCTATCTTGGCACCACCATGTGGAAAGAAGTCTATGAGACTGTATATATCAGCTTCCAACACTACCATAGGTAGCATGTTGGCACAAGAGAATGAAGATGGCGTCGAAAGAGACATTTATCATCTTAGTAGGGTTTTAAATGATGCAGAAACTAGATACACTTCAATAGAAAAGTTGTGTCTTTGTTTGCATTTCTCTTGTACTAAACTCAAGTATTATATAAAACCTATTGATTTATACGTCTCTTCGCATTTTGATGTCATCAAGTATATGTTATCTAAGCCAATAATGCACAGTCGAATTGGAAAATGGGCTTTAGCACTCACTGAATACTCTTTAACCTTTATGCCCTTAAGGGAAATGAAGGGACAAATAGTGTCAGATTTTATTGTGGACCATGCAGTGGTCGAATATCCTCAACTTCAAGTTGAGTTTAAACCTTGGAGATTATTCTTCGACGGTTCCACTCATAACGATGGAAGTGGAGTTGGGAGCATGTTAATTTCTCCTGACGAAATTCCAACAAAACTCAAATATAGAATTCAAGGTCCCCTTTGTTCTAACAACGAAGCAGAATATGAAGCCCTTATTGCAGGACTTGAGGCTTTGTTGGAATTGGGGGCAACTAGGGTCGAAATTAAAGGAGACTCAGAATTAGTAATCAAGCAACTGACGAAGGAGTACAAATGTATAAAAGAAAATTTAATTATGTACTTCATCATTGCAAACAGGTTACTCAAGAAATTTGAATATATCGACATAAAACATGTCCCTAGGATAAAAAACCAAGAAGCTAATGACTTAGCACAAATAGCTTCAGGGTATAGAATTTCAAAAGAAAAGCAAGAAGAACTTGTCGAAGTAAGAGGAAAGGAAATGGCTGCCAGATTGTTTTCGACAGATTTGGAAAGCACTCAGTTAGGATATGCGAACAAAGAGGAGTTTGAAGTATTGGCCATTGATACCTTAATAGATACAGACTGGAGGAATCCAATTATTAATTATCTCAAGGACCCTTCGATAGATACAGAAAGAAAAACCAAGTACAGGGCTTTATCTTATATGTTGATAGGGAATGAATTATTCAAGAAAACCCATGAAGGGATCCTGTTGAAATGCTTAGGAGAAAACGAAGCTTACTTGGCCTTATCTAGTGTACATAGTGGAGCCTGTGGAGCACACCAGGCAGGCCATAAGATGAAATGGTTGCTTTTCAGATATGGAATGTATTGGCCCACCATGTTAAAAGATTGCATAGAGTTTGCTAAGGGTTGCCAAGAATGTCCAATACATGCAGGAATTCAACATGCTCCTGCAAGTGGGCTTCATACAATTATTAAGCCTTGGCCTTTCAGAGGTTGGGCATTAGATCTAATTGGGGAAATTCGACCCAATTCATCCAAAGGTCAAAGGTACATACTTGTAGGAATTGACTATTTCACTAAATGGGTCGAAGCAGTACCTTTAGTAAATGTGGATCAAGAAACTGTTATCGAATTCATTCAAAGGATCAGTTTTTACTAGACGAAAGATGCAAGAGTTTGCAAAGGAGATGGGTTTCAAATTATGAACATCCACACCCTATTATGCTCAAGCCAATGGGCAAGTTGAAGCGACCAATAAAGTAATAATTGGCTTAATCAAAAAGCATGTAGGGAAGAAGCCAAGAAACTGGCACAAAACTTTAGATCAAGCACTTTGGGCTTGTCGAACCTCCCCTAAAGAAGCTACTAACACTACACCTTTCCAACTTACATTTGGACATGATGCAGTATTACCTGTCGAAATCTACTTGCAATCAGTGAGAATCCAAAGACAGGGAGAAATTCCATCTGACTTATACCGGGAAATGATGATAAATGAGTTGGTGGATTTGTACGAAGAAAGGTTGCATACGTTAGAAGTATTAAAAAGACAGAAGGAAAGGGTAGCAAGGGCATACAATAAGAGGGTCAAAGGTAAAACCTTCACTATGAATTATTTAGTTTGGAAAGTTATATTAACTATGGATCGAAAGAATAAGGCATTAGGAAAATGGTCTCCACATTGGGAAGGACCTTTTCAAATTTTAAAAGCCTTTTCAAACAATGCATACGAAATAGAAGAACTAACAGAGGATCGAAGAATCCTAAAAGTAAATGGAAAATACTTAAAGAAGTATAAACCATTTATACACGAAGTTAAAATCATAACAACATAGCAAGCAAAGAACTATCATGGCCAAAATGGTGAAGATATTTAAACTCCAAACTTTGCTAAAATGGCTTTCGTTTTAATCAAGTTACAAATAAACAAGAGTCGAATAGAACAAATACAGGAGGAAATCACAAAGGAATAGTGGCCCTCATCCGATCATATTTTTTCTTCGCCAAGCCAATCTTGTACTGAGCAGCCGCTTGAACCCCTCTGAGGCGGGCAATATCTTCATTCATAGCCGTAGCCTTTTCGACATGATCTACGCTCTGTTTCGCCAGATCATCACCTTCAGTACTATCCAAGCCTTAGATAGCAGCCTGCTTCGCCTTAGCGTCAGAAATCTTCTTCTACAATTCTGCAATATGAGATTCCCAGAGACGTATCGAAGGAGTGTAAGTGTCGAATTCTGCTTGGCCTGATTTTCTGGAAGCGGCTAACTCCTCAGAAGCTTGTGAAGTTCGAAGGGCATTGTCAAACTCAGTGGCTTGAGATTTTTCAGTTGATAGAAGCTTAGCTTTGGCATCCACCTCCCTATGATATTCAACACAAACTTGATCAATTAGGTTCTGAATATCGATAAGGGCTTCACCTATATCAGTGGGGAAAGCAGTGATGTTAATCTTGCTTATCAGCTTCATTATGCTAAAGCTCGCTCCCATATTATTCCTTAATTCCTCAAAGAGATCTACATCAAAAACTTCCTTCTTGACCTGCTGAAAGAGTTCGTTGTGTGACGCTTTGTTTGCACTAGCACCAGAATGGGTCGAAGCTCCAGAAATACTTTTCTCTGAAGAAGACTCTCTTTGAGCCATCATTAATCTCACATACTTGAGGGGATCACTTTGTTTTAAATCTTTTTTCTCCTTCTCAGTAAGTGGTATAGGTGAAGTCTGAGTGATGGATGGTCGAACTTTATTTTGATTTCGGACCGTGTCGACACTGGCATCACCAGTTCCAGTTTGATTTCCTTCAATATTAGCTTCTCCCACATTCATATCTTCATCTTCTTCCTGGAAATACCCCTCAATCTCATCAGAATCTTGATCATCCTTATCAGCATCATCTGAAGGGAACACAACTCTTGCAGGAGAATTACTAGGAGTATCCTCAAAATCTTCGTTCCCTGTTGAGTCCTTCTCGTCAACGTGCTTCGAATATCTTTTACCATCTTCACCAGGAGAAGAGGTTTCTTCTTCGTTCTGAGTGTTATCTGCTTTGAGATTTTGAGCTCCAATCGAAGAGCCTTTGTTTTGGACAGCACCGCTGATTGTCGGAGGAGGAGATGGATTCATGTCGCTCGAAGGATCAATTTGATTGGCGGTAGAAATGAGGGGAGTGGTGGATTTGTCCTGAAAATAAAGTGTTAGAATAACGTATGAGTTTGTCGAAAGATAAAACATCAAGGTCGAAGTATACATGTTGAGCCTCAGGGTCGGAGGCATTGCTCCCAATGTGCTCCAGCGCTGCGCCACCAGAGGGCTGGGATGGAGTTTTCTTTGGAAGAGGAGGGAGAATGTTGGTTTCGACACCTTGTTGTTTATTTGTTTGGAAAGTGTAACGGGGTATTCGTTACCATTAGAGATATTGACTAAATCCAAGGTAAATCATACAAGTCGAGTCGCCACCGCACTTCTATTTATCCGAAGGAATGGTTAGAAAGCGAACAAAAACCTAAAAGTTTTAACAAAAACTAGTAAAAGAAACAGAGATCTGGGTAAGGGGGTTGGTTATGCAATGGGAAGGTGTTAGGCACCCAAAACATCCTAGGTACTCCTAGGGAGCCCTTTTCACACTTGTTGCAAGGTTGTTGTTTTTGTGAAAAAAATTTGTTTGTGCAAACATGATTGAAGAGATGAGAAGAGAATATACAAGTTTATTTACATTTGTGTTTGGATGGATAAACCCATTGCCTACGTACCATCTTATAAAAAGATTAGGATCAAAACCTCGAAGTTCGGGGTAAAAATCTCAAAATGAGTTGGGGGATTGATTGGTCCAAAAGCCTTAAGGTCTTTTGTTATCAAAGGGAGAAAACTCAACCAAACCACAAATCCACCATGTGAGGATAACTTCAATATGCTAGTGAGGGGTTAACCCTATAATAAGCATGGAAGACTCATTGTCCATCACTAAGGATATAGGTGAGTATTACATCTACCACAAAGATAACTCAAACCTAATAGCTAAAGGTTATGAAAGATTTTGATTAAGAAAGTGGCCATTGGAACCACAAAAGACATTTACCAATTAGAAGTATGTACAAAAATGGTCAAAGTTGACTTAAGGATTCAATTCAAAATAAGTATTGTGAAAAGAAAGTTTAAAAATCAAAAGCATAAGGCTTAGGTTTCTAATGTTTGAAAACAATAGTTAAATGTTTGCACAAAAGGTTTTGGCTTGGGTTAGAGTGGAGAGAAGAAGAAGAAGGGCTAAGTCCTAAGTAAAGCAAAAAGGTGAAGGAAAGAGAACAAAACCACACAAGGAGTTCCTCTCTTGAGATCATATTGATGATCCAAGTAGCTCCCATCCTTTGGAATAAGCAACCACAAAGCAAAAGCAATCAAACAAGTCTCATAAGAGATCCTCAATGTATTTTATATCTTCCACTTGGATGAACATGGAAATGGTCCTCCAATTAAGCTCAAATGGAAACTCCTAGCACAAAAGCAAACATATCAAAAGTTCCATGAAGTAAAACAAGAATGGACAAGAGTGAGTTTAGAGATTTGGTCCTTCTAATCCATCTTCATCATTAAGGTCCATTTACTCCAATTTTGCATAAGGAAGGTCCTAGAATCTAAGTCAAATTCTCCATTTCTTTGCATAGGGAAAGTCCTAGAAGCTAAGTCCATTTCTTTGCATTTGGTTCACAACAAATCAAAACAAAACACAAGCACAATAATATATACACAATTATGTGCTCAAGTGAGCAAAAGACAAATGGCATTAACATAAACATGTGCTCAAGTGAGCAAAGAGAAAAGCAAATGGATAATATGTGCAAGAATAGTAAATTGCATAAAAGTAAATTGCATAAAGTAAATGTTAATTGTCAATAGTTAGTGTTAGTAGTTAGTGTGCCATAAGGCAAATTTAGCGCTATGTTAAGCAATCGTAATTGGACTTATGTAGAAGTCACAACTATCTGAGGCCGGTCAATAATAATGTAGGCAACAAACACAAGTTAGTGTTAGACGGTGTGGCTAGTGATCGAGAGGGGGGGTGAATAGATCACCTCTTTAAAAAATTAACGGATTTAACGTTTAATCAGAGTTTTCAAAAACAGCGGAAAAGGCAGTCCCGAATCGACTTCCGTCTATTCTGAACTGCTATTAGAAAGCCGGACACGCAAGTGCAGTTGCTGGATTTTAATGAGAATGACAGAAATAATACACACAGAATTTTACCAGATTGAATGCGCTTATCCTCAAATACTATTTCCAATGAACACAATCGAGTTAACCGTTTTGTCAAACAGTTGGTGTGTGAGTGTTTGATGCTAAACAGCAATGATGTATGACTAAAGGTTTTGTTATCACTGCAGTCCAGAAATATAATCAATCACCACACACTAACAGAATTTGCAAAACAGTATTGAAACGTAAAGAAGATTAAGGTAAAAGTAAGATACGCAGAGATTTGTTAAGGAAGTTCCCCACGTCGTCCTCGCGTGTGGGTACGTCTCCCTCTCAATTTCAAATGAAATTGAGAACTTTGATTATCAATTATTGCCGAATCCGTTGATACAAGGTTTTGATACAAAGACAGAATTTCTAAACTCCAAGAACCTCTTCTTGTATAAACCTTCACTTGATCTGAGCTCGATCAAGATTTTCCTGCACAAAGTTGCAAACAATTCACCGGTTCCACGACCTGCTTGCGAAATCCCCCGATCTCCAAACGCAACGCTGCGGCTGAATCTGTTCTGCAAATGTGACTCCCAAACCGTCAAGAACACACCAGTTCTTGAAGGACAAACCAGTAGGTTTTTCCTAGAAACCCCCTTCAATCTTCGACTCAGCTAGATCCTCGATCGCTCCACTGCAACCCACAGCTAGATCCTTGATCACACCACTGAACGTTATCTCAATGCTTCTTTGATCCAAAGAACAAGAATTGTTATGTGTAAATGTTCTTGAAAGAAGAGTGATTGAGAAGATGAAGAAGATGAAGTCTCTTTCAGGTTTCTATGTGCTCACTGACAATTGCTCCAACACTTCTTTGATCTTGTGTTCAATTGTCTTTTTGCTCACTGAATTCGTCCCCTTAACCTTCTGTTGAAACCTGTATTTATATCCTAAGAAAACAGTTGCTGTTATCACTTAAAACAACTCTGTGTATTGATACATAGAAGTGTGTATCGATGCATACTGTAAGTTGTATAGATTTTTGGTGAAATTAATCAGTCATGTATCGATGCAGGAATCGTGTGTATCGATGCATGTGAATTTTGCACTAATGTGTATCGATGCCCAATGCGTATGTATCGATGCACAGGCTGACTCAAGTAGTCATGTATCGATGCAGGTGTCGTGTGTATCGATGCACAGAGTTTTTGGCCTTCCATGTATTGATGCATGGTTCGTATGTATCGATGCATACTGAACAAGAATTGTTTGTGATTAATCATATGCTACATGTATCGATGCAAAGGGTCATGTATTGATACATACTGACATAAAATGCATTTTAATTGTTATTTTAAAGGAATTTTTCAATGTAGGCTTATATGTGTGGTTATGCAACAATAGAATGGGATGAATTACAAAGTAAGAACACAAATATATCATGTAATGCAATGCACAACCAATTTGGATGATGATCACACAATTTGCTATCATTAAAAGTTAATTCAAGTTAAAGAATTCTTTCACAAACTCCCCCTTTTTGATGATGGCAAATTCTTGGCAAGATGTGTGATACTCCCCTGAGTTTGTGCATATCTGCGTTTTCTCCCCCTTTGTCAACATCAAAAAGAGGAAGACACATAGTTATCAAGCAGAAAGTGTAGCAGGGCATGGCAAAAATGGATAATAAGCTATCAATCACAAAGAAAGAAGCTGCAAGTTAAAGAATCATTCACAAAGAATCATTCAAACAGTAAGGGCAATAACAAGTAGAGGTAAACAGAAATTGAAAAGCATTTTAAGTGTGCGAACAAGTTTAAGAGTTACATAAGCGAAACCATATAATGTGCAACAAAATAAAACATGAGCAATATGAAATGAAATGCAGTGAGATGAAAAGGTGGTTGGTTAATTTGGATTGTTGCCACCACAGGACTCCTCATCATGTCTGTCAGGATCTCGGTAGCTTGGCGGAGGCGGAGGAGGAGGCATTGTGTCTGGATTTTGGCCCATGAAGGAGTATCGCCGAAATCGATTCTGAACTTCAGTGCTTCTAAAGCTGTCCATAATCCCAGGGTTTTCACGGCAATCATCCATAAAGCCGGACATTTCGTTGTAGAAAACCTGATGCCATTTAACCAAGTCTTGGTGCCAAGCGTGTTGATTGTGATACATCCGTGTATGCTCATCATGCCAGTCCCGATGCTCGTTGTGCCATTCAGTTTGTTGGACATGCCAGTATCGTGCTTCTTCATGGCGTTCTTTGTTGACGATTTCCATCTGTTAAAGCATGTGAGTGATGTCAGCATTTTGTGTTGAGGCTGAAGTACCACCGGCGAATGGAGGGGCTGTAGATTCAGGTACGTAGTTGGAGGGAGACCACCTTCGTGGCACCCACTCACCCCAACCAGTATTGGCCTCAGCTTGAGGCACATCTGTTTCAGGCGCATCCTGCATTTCTTCATCAGGCTGTTCTTCAGCAACATGGATGCGTTCAGAAGGCACGTCAAAGTTATAAATTCTGGTTTTGGATTTTCTTTCAAAAAAGTAGAAGCACTTGCGGTCTTTGTCCCATCGATATCCCATATGCGATAGAGTGGCAGAATCAAATTCTTGAGCTGCAGATGGAGATAGGAGAGGCACAATAGGTATTGTAACTTTCCAAAACTTTAGAATTTTCATGACTTGAGAGGCATACCCTAGCGCTACAGTTTTGCTGTCTCGCACATAAAATAGACGTTTTACAAAGTAGTTCGCCCAATTTAAGTGAATCTTATTTTGCAGAATGTAGAGAAGATGTATGCTAGGCCTATCCAACCGAGAGTGGCCACTGTTGGTTGGACGCAGAATGTGTGTAATGATCCAGTGTAGAATACGCGAAGTTTGTTTGATCATACCTGACGTGACGTGTTCGTCCTCACTCAACGGTCTATCAATCTTTAGGATAGAAGTTGTAAAGTCCTTCAGGTCAAATTCAGGATCAAAGTGCAGGTCATGCCAGGACTTGAAAGCCATCGACGGAAGCGGCATTTGAAAGACCGTTTCCCAATCAGAGGCTTCAAAGGTATATGTTCTGACTCCGATAGAACACCGGAACATATAGCCTGGACCAGTGTGTAAACCAGCATAAAAGGCCCGGATGAAATCCTCATGATAGTCATCTTTTGTAGATAGAAAGGACCCAAGTTTTTGTGCATGTAACAGTTCAACTACTTCATTTAGGTGCAGGTGAACAGCATCTGTTTTATCAAAGATATGAGGTTTCATTACCAACCTGGCCTTGAAGGATTCCTCAAATTCAGCAGCAATGGCAGGATGAAGAATGTCTAAGGCATTTGAAGGAACATCTGGTGGTTGCTGAGACGTACCGGCTGCTTCCTTTCCCTTTCCTTTTCCTTTGGCTCTGGCTGGAATGGTGCGTGGAGGCATGGTGATATGGGATTTAGGGTTTTACCAAGTTTGTGAGAGAGTGAAGATGAGAAGGATTAGGGTTAGCCACTGGTTTTGGGGTTTTTGAGGGCAGATGAGATGAAGTAATGAGATAAGAGATGATATGATTGGTTGATGTGTCGATGCATGAGAGAGAAAAAAATGCATTTAATTCAGATGACAGCAGTAAGTATCGATGCAGAGAGTTATGCGTCGATGCCAAGTATTTCAGAATTGTCATGTGTATCGATACATGCGATGGATGCGTCGATGCCTAGTGTTTTCAATTGCCTTGTGTATCGATACATGCGATAGATGCATCGATGCATACTGAATCAGTTTTTCAAAAAATTTAATTTCAGAGCATATGTATCGATGCAGGCTTCGTATGTGTCGATACATACTGATGCTGAACTGGTTTTTAATGAGTTTTTATGCAGTATGATTATGCAGTTGCACTATGTCATGATAATTTTGCTCAGAAATCAGATTTTTAATGAGCACACATTATAGACAGGAAGTATATTCAAGCAAACTTTACATCAACTAGAGTAAGCATATTTGTTCTAACAAACACAATCACTAATCAATAAGAAAATTGTAGAAAGGTTTGATATTACCTCTGTTGGAGAGATCTTGTGAAGGATAATTGACATCTAAAACAGTGCTTGTCACACACGGTGAGGCATAATATAATTAAGATGTAACATGCTTATGACATCAAGTGAGATAGATCTAAGATTCCTAATTCACGACGTATGTTGAAGAAAGGTTCCGTTGCCAATGGTTTAGTGAAAATATCAGCAAGCTGATTTTTGGAGTCAACGTGCTCAAAGACAACGTCTTCTTTTTCAACATGATCGCGAAGGAAATGATGTCTAATCTCTATGTGTTTAGTGCGTGAGTGTAAAACAGGGTTTTTAGTCAGGTTTATGGCACTAGTGTTGTCACATTTGATAGGAATACGTTTGAGTTGAATGTTGAAGTCTTGTAGTTGCTGCTTAAGCCATAAAATCTGAGCGCAACAACTACCGGCTGCAACGTATTCAGCCTCTGCAGTTGACAAAGCCACAGAAACTTGCTTTTTGCTGTGCCAACTGACCAAGGAGTTTGAAAATAGGTGACACGTACCACTTGTACTTTTCCTATCTGATTTGCAGCCAGCAAAATCAGAATCGGAGTACCCTACTAGGCTACAATCACTTCCTTTAGAATACCAAAGCCCATATTTAGATGTTCCATGAAGGTATCTGAATATGCGCTTCACCGCTTTTAGGTGCGATTCTTTAGGATTTGATTGATAGCGTGCACACATGCAAACACTAAACATGATGTCAGGTCTAGAAGCAGAAAGATACAAGAGAGATCCGATCATACCTCTGAATCTTTTGACATCTACACACTTACCGTGCTCATCCTTTTCTAGATTTCCGTTGGTAGGCATTGGAGTGTCGATTGATTTTGAGTCATTCATTCCAAAGCGCTTGAGTAGTTCTCTGCAGTATTTTGTTTGACATACTGCAGTACCTTCATCAAGTTGCTTTATTTGCAGTCCTAGGAAGTAGTTTAGCTCCCCCATTAGACTCATCTCAAATTCACCCTGCATAACCTTAGAAAATTCTTCGACCAAGTGTATGTTAGTTGAACCAAATATGATGTCGTCGACATAAACTTGAACTAAATGAATGTGCTTCCCTTTGTGTTTAATAAAGAGAGTATTGTCCACTTTACCTCTTGAATATCCATGATCAATTAGGAATTTGCTAAGCCTTTCATACCAAACCCGAGGGGCTTGTTTAAGACCATACAAAGCTCTTTTTAATTTGTAAACATGATCTGGATTTTCAGCATTTTCAAAACCGGGAGGTTGTGAAACATACACTTCTTCATTTATGACACCATTAAGAAAGGCACTCTTTACGTCCATTTGGTAAAGCTTAAAATCCTTAGAACACGCATAGGCGAGCAAAAGACGTATAGCTTCGAGGCGAGCAACTGGAGCATAAGTTTCCTCATAGTCTATGCCCTCCTCTTGGTTATATCCTTGTGCTACTAAGCGTGCCTTGTTCCTAGTAATCACTCCATTTTCATCAAGTTTGTTTCTAAAAACCCACTTAGTGCCTATGATATGATGATCTCGCGGACGAGGGACAAGTTCCCAAACG
Organism: Lathyrus oleraceus; assembly: GCF_024323335.1. Lineage (NCBI taxonomy): Eukaryota > Viridiplantae > Streptophyta > Magnoliopsida > Fabales > Fabaceae > Lathyrus > Lathyrus oleraceus. Next base: position 26,697,522 of record NC_066581.1, on the reverse strand, counting down.
TCATTTCTTTTAAATTGATTAAGCTCTTCTTGCATGGCCATTAGCCAAAACTCATCAATCAAGGCCTCTTTGGCATTTTTAGGCTCAACTTGTGAAACAAACGCAAAGTGAGAACAAAAGTTACTTATCTTAGACCTGGTCATTACTCCCTTTGAAATGTCTCCCAAAATGTTGTCGATGGGATGGTCTTTTGAGGATCTCCAAGCTGTTGGAAGATCATTCACTTCAGCTGTCTTTTCTTCCTCAATTTCTTCATGACTTGTATCTTCCTCCTTCTCATGGGCAGCTGTTTTGGACTGATCAATTTCCTCAACAGCTTCCTTGAGTATGTCTTCTGTAGATACACCTGCGTCATCAAAAGAAATACCTTTTCCGACATTTTTCGGATAAGACTCATCAAAAGAAACATGAACCGACTCTTCAACAGTAAGTAAACGCTTATTATACACTCTATATGCTTTACTTGACATTGAGTAACCAAGAAAAATACCTTCATCCGCTTTTGCATCAAACTTCCCAATGTTTTCCTTACCGTTATTCAAAACAAAACATTTACAACCGAATACGTGAAGATGTGACAAGTTTGGTTTTCTTCCTTTCAAAAGTTCATAAGGAGTTTTGTTCAAAATAGGGCGAATTAAAATTCTGTTTAGGACATAACAGGCTGTGCTAACAGCATCAGCCCAAAAGTATTTTGGTAATCCACCCTCATTAAGCATTGTTCTTGCCAACTCCTCTAAAACACGATTTTTACGCTCCACAACGCCATTTTGTTGTGGAGTGCGAGGGGCTGAAAAGTTATGCTCAATGCCATACTTGTCACAAAACTTCTCAAAGTGATAATAACTCACCACCATGATCGCTACGAATTGTAACTATTTTGGAATTCATTTTGTTTTGGGACAGATTTGCAAAATTTTTAAAAGCAGAAAAAGTTTCATCTTTGCTATGAAGGAATATAGTCCAAGTGAATCTAGAGTAGTCATCAACTATTACAAAGCCATAGTAGTTTCCACCTAGGCTCTTTGTCCTAGAAGGTCCAAAGAGGTCCATATGGAGAAGCTCAAGGGGTCGTGAGGTTGAAATTACATTTTTAGATTTAAAAGACACCCTTGTTTGCTTTCCCATTTGGCACGCGTCACATAGGTGGTCTTTTGAAAATTTTATTTTTGGTAGACCAACTACTAGATCCTTAGATACAACCTTGTTTAGCAAATCGAAGTTAACATGAGCTAAACGTCTATGCCAAAGCCAAGAATCATCATTCAAGGTGACTAGACATTTAGTGTTTGTTAACGGTACATCAAACAAGTCAAGCATATAGATGTTGTTTACTCTTACACCCTTAAACACAATGTTTTGTTCAGCATGTTCAATTATGCAGCAAGTTTTTGTAAACGAAACTTTATAGCCCATGTCGCATAGTTGACTTATGCTTAACAAGTTGTGTTTAAGTCCCTCAACTAAATGGACATTTGAAATAGTAGTGGTGGAGGGATTACCTACACTACCTTTGCCGAGTATAGCTCCTTTGTTGTTGTCTCCATAAGTAACATATCCCTTTTTCTTCGCCTTGAAGTCTATAAAAAGCGATATGTCACCGGTCATGTGCCTTGAGCAGCCGCTGTCAAGAAACCACCTTCTATCTACGGAGGCAAGGCACTCATCCTACAACATCAAAAGAGAGAAGTTGGTCCCCAATTTTCATTGGGTCCAAGAGGGTAAGTGTTAACATGGTTGCCTTTTGGCTTCCATTGATAAATACCTTTAGGGACTAGAAATCTCCTAAATTTGCATTTTTCAATGGTATGGCCAGCATGACAACAATAATGACATAAACCATGATGATGTGTTTGTTGTTTCTTGTTCATTGAATCCTTTAGAATAAAAGAGTATTTTGCATATGGAGGATTCAATGACTTCTTAAACAACTTGGGGTCAACGGCATAAGTAATTTTAGGTTGTAGCGCTTTCTCTAATTTGGCCTTAAGAGTGTTTACCTCTTTTTGCCAAACATAACAAGCGTCACAATACCTAACTCTACTACATCCGTCAGTGTCAATAGTTTTTGAATTTTCTGCAATACTAGTTTTCAATGCTTCTAAATCAATTTCAGCTTTGTTCACTTTTCCTTCCAAAAAGGAGAAGATATGTTTGTCGGAAGCAAGTCGTTTAAAAGCATCTACAGCTTCGTTATGCAGTTTTTCAAAAGCTATTTTTAATTCCGAAAAAGACATAGAGGAGAAGTTATTGAAGTAAGCTTGTTTTACCTTTTTGTCATTGCTTTTCTTCTTGTGGTAGGACTGAATTTTTGAGTGAGCCATAAGGCACAGATTTGCAGCTTCATCATCATCACTTGACCTTTGTGTGTTTGATGACTCACTATCACTTTCCCATGCAATATACGCTCTCCTTTGCTTGCTGTGACCTTTTGGTGAGTCTTTTCTTTGGTCCTTATACTTCATAGGGCATTCCGTTTTAAAGTGTCCGGATTTACCACAATTAAAGCATGATCCTCTTCCTCTACTCTTCTTGTTTTCTTCTTGTTTCGAATTTATGGATTATCTTCGAAACTTCATGAGATTTTTGTCGGAATGCTTGACTCCATTCTTTCGAATGAATCTATTGTATCTCCTTACAAACAGTCCCATTTCCTCATCATCCGAGTCTTTGTCACTACTTGAATCATTGTCGCTTTGCTCTTTTCGTGAGAACTTAGAGCTAGAAGCCACAAGAGCTATTGGCTTCTTCTCTCCCTCTTTGTCTCTTTTCTTTTCCTTCTCCTTCTTACTTTTATTCTCATATTTTTCAAGACTTTCCAAAGCTTGCTGATGTTCTTCCAGCTTTCCAAACAGTGTTGTAATTGTAAGTCTTGTAAGATCGTTGGCTTCCTTGATTGCTGTAACTTTAGGTTGCCACTCCCTGCTAAGACACCTGAGAATTTTGTTAGTAGCAATTTCATTGGAAATAGGTTTTCCAAGAGCATTCAATCGGTTAGTTAGATGGGTGAATCTCTTTTGCATGTCGGAGATGGATTCTCCTTGTTTCATGCGAAAGAGCTCAAATTCTTGATTGAGTGTGTTAATGCGGGACTGTTTTACTTCAGTAGTACCCTCATGGGCAACTTCTAAAGCGTCCCACATTTCTTTAGCTGTCGTGCAATGTGATACTCGATAATACTCATCAACACTAAGTGCTGAAATTAACATGTTTCGAGCTCTCCAATCACACGACCACTTTTTCTCATCTTTCTCATTCCAATCATCTTCTGGTTTAGGTACTATGGCGCCAGCCGCATTTGTCATTGTAATTTGAAACGGACCGTTTTCAATGGCAGCCCATACTAACCTATCCACAGAATTTATATGAACTCGCATGCAGTCTTTCCAGTAGCCATAATTTTCACCGTTGAAAATAGGCGCTCTATTATACGCCCCCTTTGGTTCAGAATCCATACTGTTACAGGCAGCCACAGAGCACCAGTGAGCCGGCGCTCTGATACCACTTGTTAGACGGTGTGGCTAGTGATCGAGAGGGGGGGTGAATAGATCACCTCTTTAAAAAATTAACGGATTTAACGTTTAATCAGAGTTTTCAAAAACAGCGGAAAAGGCAGTCCCGAATCAACTTCCGTCTATTCTGAACTGCTACTAGAAAGCCGGACACGCAAGTGCAGTTGCTGGATTTTAATGAGAATGACAGAAATAATACACACAGAATTTTACCAGATTGAATGCGCTTATCCTCAAATACTATTTCCAATGAACACAATCGAGTTAACCGTTTTGTCAAACAGTTGGTGTGTGAGTGTTTGATGCTAAACAGCAATGATGTATGACTAAAGGTTTTGTTATCACTGCAGTCCAGAAATATAATCAATCACCACACACTAACAGAATTTGCAAAACAGTATTGAAACGTAAAGAAGATTAAGGTAAAAGTAAGATACGCAGAGATTTGTTAAGGAAGTTCCCCACGTCGTCCTCGCGTGTGGGTACGTCTCCCTCTCAATTTCAAATGAAATTGAGAACTTTGATTATCAATTATTGCCGAATCCGTTGATACAAGGTTTTGATACAAAGACAGAATTTCTAAACTCCAAGAACCTCTTCTTGTATAAACCTTCACTTGATCTGAGCTCGATCAAGATTTTCCTGCACAAAGTTGCAAACAATTCACCGGTTCCACGACCTGCTTGCGAAATCCCCCGATCTCCAAACGCAACGCTGCGGCTGAATCTGTTCTGCAAATGTGACTCCCAAACCCTCAAGAACACACCAGTTCTTGAAGGACAAACCAGTAGGTTTTTCCTAGAAACCCCCTTCAATCTTCGACTCAGCTAGATCCTCGATCGTTCCACTGCAACCCACAGCTAGATCCTTGATCACACCACTGAACGTTATCTCAATGCTTCTTTGATCCAAAGAACAAGAATTGTTATGTGTAAATGTTCTTGAAAGAAGAGTGATTGAGAAGATGAAGAAGATGAAGTCTCTTTCAGGTTTCTATGTGCTCACTGACAATTGCTCCAACACTTCTTTGATCTTGTGTTCAATTGTCTTTTTGCTCACTGAATTCGTCCCCTTAACCTTCTGTTGAAACCTGTATTTATATCCTAAGAAAACAGTTGCTGTTATCACTTAAAACAACTCTGTGTATTGATACATAGAAGTGTGTATCGATGCATACTGTAAGTTGTATAGATTTTTGGTGAAATTAATCAGTCATGTATCGATGCAGGAATCGTGTGTATCGATGCATGTGAATTTTGCACTAATGTGTATCGATGCCCAATGCGTATGTATCGATGCACAGGCTGACTCAAGTAGTCATGTATCGATGCAGGTGTCGTGTGTATCGATGCACAGAGTTTTTGGCCTTCCATGTATTGATGCATGGTTCGTATGTATCGATGCATACTGAACAAGAATTGTTTGTGATTAATCATATGCTACATGTATCGATGCAAAGGGTCATGTATTGATACATACTGACATAAAATGCATTTTAATTGTTATTTTAAAGGAATTTTTCAATGTAGGCTTATATGTGTGGTTATGCAACAATAGAATGGGATGAATTACAAAGTAAGAACACAAATATATCATGTAATGCAATGCACAACCAATTTGGATGATGATCACACAATTTGCTATCATTAAAAGTTAATTCAAGTTAAAGAATTCTTTCACAGTTAGGAGTCTTGATTAGTGAACCAAGTCCCAACAACTTGCCATGCCAAAAAGAAAATGAGAATTGATCTTGTATTGGTTTAAGCCTTTTGCATGATTTAGAAGACAACCTATCATTAATGCAAAACCATTCACTTGATCAATTGATCAAGATGAATTAGATTTGAATCAAGGAAGATTAAATCTCCCTAACTAATGCTAACTTATCAACCTTCAACTCATTGATCAAGAAGAAAAGAAGTAGAAGAAGAAGAAGGAGAAGATGGATAAGAGACATGGAAATGGCAAAATTAAAGTACATTAAATGGAATGACATGTACCAATCCTCATATGTTGACCAATAACATTGAAAGTCAAGGTCAAACAATCAAAAACAGAAGTGAGATGAAGATTGGAAATCAAGAAATGAATAAAATATTTTTGGCATTTTTTAATATTTAAAATTAAACTTCAATTAAAAATAATGGAAAGGTCAAACTTCAAAATTACTTCAAATCAACCTTGAAAGGTCCAAGTAATTTATCCCAAGTTCAACAAGGTCAAATAAAGTTTGACAAAAAATTTCAGAATTTTTAAAAGTCAGAAACTATTTTTAATCAGTTAAAAATGAATAAAAATAACCTAATTGAATTAAAATCTCAAATAAATCTCAAATCAATTTAAAAATTGATGAGAATATTTTTCATAGATCCATCATCATTCAAATAGGTTAGGAAAATATTTTTGTATTTTTTGAATATCAAAAACTATTTAAAATGAATTAAAAATAACCAGAAAAGAGAAAATTCACAAAAAATATCAAATTACAAAATAAAAAATATTAAAAATCAGAAATAGAAACTAGAATTTATTTGGGAAATAATGCAATTGGTCCCATAATTTTTAGATAAAAAATGAAAGAGATATTGATTTTTTGAAAATAATTGGAATTAAAGAAATTAAAACCAGAAAATAGAAAATGCAAAAAACGAGAGCCCTTGGATCTGAGCTCATTAATTGAGCTGGCAGATCCAAGGATCCAGAGGCGCGCGCCTATTGTAGTCCACGGTCAATGCCATCACATGGAAAACAAATAAAAGTCATAACAAGCAATGGTCAGGATTCGATCTGGGAAACACATCCAATGGCTAGGATTCAAACTGGAAACAGGCGGCCACCGGAGCCACCTTCTTCTCCGGTGAGCCTGCAGATTCTGGTCAATTTTGCAGGTTTTCAAACCTTTATGAAAATGCACGATCCTTATACCAAAATGAAGCTGGGGTTATGTACATCACCCCTGTAACCTTGAATCACACTCAAGATTCCTATAAATGGAGAAATCTGAGGTGGAAGATTCAGGTATGCAAAATGCAGATCAAGGAAAAGCAAGATTGAAGCTACCACTAGCTTGCCTCTCAAGTGAGGACTTCAGAAAACGTTTTGGCCAAGCAAATAGATCACAAAAATGAGAGATTCGAAGAAAATACCAGTTGAAGAGTAAGCTTGATTTCTGGAGAATTGGACTTGATTCTTTGCTTGCTTTACCAAAACAGAAGTTCAATGAGATGAATGATGAAGGTTTAGATCTAAGAATTCAACCAGATGAAGTTGAATTTTAGATCTGAAAAAATTCGAAGAAAATGCAATTGCTTCTTTAGTGATGGCTATGGAGAGAATTCTGCAGCATTTCAGGTTGAATCAGGTGTCTGAAATGAATGGAATGAGGTCTCTATTTATAGAGGAAGTGGCAAGGAGAATGTGATCAATCCGTGTGCATGGCATGTGGAGCTTCATTGCATGGGCTTGCATGATCATGCACAAGGCCCAAAAACAATGCCAAATGAATTCTGAGCATCAGCCAAATGAAATTGGATGTGTGACTTGCAAGGCAATTGCTTATGTACCAAGATTTCAAGTGAATTCCTCATTTGTACCTAAACATTAATCTCTTCGAAAGTCCCAATGAAAAAATCCAAACATGATCATGTGAGTAATGGTTGAAAAGGTCTTGATGTAAGGAACAATTGTTATGTTGGGCAAAAATCCATTTGAAGTGTGGAAATTTATGAAATTTGAGTTTAAAGTGCAAGGTGCATGACATGTCAAGGCAAGGTTTCTAAATTTAGCCAATTTTCAAGCCCCTCTGTTTTGATGATGCAAGCCTAAAATGGAAAAATCTACAATATCAAAGTTGTAGATATTTTCAAGACAATAAAAATGGACTTAAATTGTGCATCATTTGGATTTTTGATGAAAGAGTTATGGGCACTTGAAGTGGACTTTTTTGACTTTTAATGCATTTGGTCAAAAAGGACCTATAATGTCTTGCATTATCACATGTATTTCCTTTGAGATTTTGAAAATTTTCTCAACATAACATTTGAATTAGACATCTTAAGCTTTCCAATTCATTTGATCCCACCTCAAAATCATAAAAAATGAATGAGTTATGTCCTTGGGAAGTTGACCCACAATGAGGGTTTCAGTCAAAATGACCTATAATGTATTGGAACGGAATATGGTTTTCCACGCTTCAAATCAATTTTTGATGAACATGAAAGTTGTTGATATTGTCCTTAAGAACAGTTTTTCTTTTGGAACCATCTCCATTTGAGCAACACATAAAAAGTTAGGTCTCAGTGCATTTCAAAATAGTAAGATGAATTGACTGATCAACTTCTCAAGTCTACAACCCATATCTTGATGAATTGATGATTGAGGACACTCAAATAAGTTCAAATATGCATGAAATGATGAATTAAAGAACTTACCTTGATTGTATTTGACTATGGGCTGAGGTTGCTTCAAAAGCAAGGCATTATGGTGCACAGATGAATTAGGATTTCCTTGAAGAAGAAGACCTCAAGCCCTTTGACTTGCTTTGATCAAAGTGATGAATTGAGGTACTGGGGAGGAATATTTGATGGATGAGAGCCTTGGGGACCATTACCATGCTTGCTATCATCTCCTCTTGGCCTTATCATTGCACAAAAGATCTCCTAGAAGCCTTGGACCTTGTGATTGCTCAAGCTACAAAACAAGAGATGTTAGTGACATATTTTTGTGCTTTTGGTTAGTAAACAAGATGAGAAAAGCAATGATATACAATTCAAGCATGCTTTGTGATCTCAAACCACTCACAAGGAGTCTCACCCAAAGGCAAAGGGAACCAAGATGCTAAAGATCCTTGAGGCCATGCAAGATGCAATGTTATGATACCATGAGGGATCTTAGGGACAAAATAGGGGTCTTACAGATGCCCCTATTTAAGGTCGTTCTAACCGGAGAAGTGAAGGTTAAAATCTTCGTCTCGACAGGGTAGAATGGGCTTAAATAATAACAAAGAGACGAATTTTGGTCCCTAAGAGACCTCATGATGCAGATGCATGTATGCAAATAGTACAAACTCTGTGGGGATATGTGTCCACAAAGAAGAAAAGAAATCCGGAGAAATCGACAATCCATAGGAGTAATACACTCACTAGGGAGATAGAGACTCTGGGGGAGTAAGGGATGAAAACGCGTGAGCAGGTCACAACTCAAAACTTGGGGAACAGAATTCCAAAGGGAGTAAATCCAATGGAAAGACTCGAGCTGACTCGAAGGTGCATGTGTTGGGGAATATGCCAACACAGCAACATTATCCACAATGGATACTTCGGATAAAAAATCCGGACTCAGGTGAGGATAATCCACTAAGGGACCTCGTTGGGGATATCCAAAAGGACTCTCCTGGGGAAGCAACGGGATGAGGTATTACCGGTTACTGGGTAATAAGCTCAAAGAGACGTGTGATATGAACACCGATATACGGGTGAGAGAACAACATGCTCGGGAAGAATGAATATCTAAGACCGGTATAAGGGTGAGAGATATCAATCTACCAAATCATCTGAGGAAGACCTAAAAGGCATATTTCAACTCAGGAAAATCTGACTCCGCAGGGGACAAAAGTCATAATAGGGAGCAGAAGGTAGGAACACCAGGGATACCGGTTACTGGGCATATAATAGGTGACCAACCAAAGCGTGAATTGGGTAATATTCCCAAAACACTCATCATCCAAAAAAAGAGGGTAAAAAGCAAACTTGATTAAGGGATGGGCATTCGATTCCAAAACAGGGATACGAGTCTTACTCAAGTGGGGAAGAACAAAAGGCTTCGACCAAAGAGTGCATGAGATATATTATCTATTACCGTCAGAACGTAGATAATACACTCGCATGGAAGATTATCCACAACCGGTTACTGGGTTAATAAAGGATAAATCGACTGAGAAAGAAAGGCATCGGGATACCGAAACTAGGTATATAATGATGACCGATCAAAGGGAGCAACAAACATTACCGATAATCGGTAAATGAGAGAGGGCTTGCTGGGGATAAAATTGCCTAATCAGAGCAATTATCCAAAAGAAGGAGGGAATATCAATACGGAATGTTGGATAATGATAACCGTCAAGGAGGGGATTACATCTACCGGATACCGGGTAGAAAACCACGGAAGAGTAACCGTCACCAATTTAGGATGAACAAAAAGGTTAACTCTGCAAAGGGGAGAAAATAGGGTTTACAAATACCGGTATAAGGGTAGTAAACCACAGACTCCGTTGGGGATAAGATGAATGATTACTGATTACTGAGCAATTATTCATTTATACCACGGGGAAACACAGGAAACAGATCACAAGAAGCCAATTTAGGGTCAATCCAAAGAGGCAAAACTGAATCAAGACTCGTCCTAGTGAGGATATAACTCAATAGGGGAAACCCATCCCAATATATGTGTTGGGAGGAAGCAAAAACAACCGTCGTCCACGAGGATATAACTTAGTGGGGACTGCGGAAGGAAAGATACACACTTTCTGCTTAATGGGCTGACTCTACATTGAGGGATCAGCCACCGACATCTGTTTGGAAAATTTATTACCAACCAACAGAGAATATCAAACAAAGATATATGACAAAGAATGCAATATGAATATCCGAATGTTTGAAAATTATATGCACATATGCGTGGTTTATGTATGATGAATGCTGACAAACAACCATTTCTAACACAAACAGCTCCCAGGAGATAAGCACACAAACATCCGGTACTACATCTCAAGAGAGAAAGCAAAATTCCACGGAGAGTATCCAATCTGCCGGGGATCAGAGATACCAGGAAACAACAATGTCTCTGCAGGGGATGAATCATCAGTCACAGCTGGGGAAAGAGTTTATTGTACAGGTAGAATCTTCCACATAAGCCATTCTACTGGGGAATTCATCCGAAGGGGTAAAGGGAATCTGGGGGTCAACCACCAAGTACCGTACCCACCAAAGAAATCACATCTGCTGAGGAGGAAAGGTTGCTACTCCGCTGAAGGGGAGAGTGGTGAATATCTCAACAAGCAATACCCCTCAAAAGGATAAACCACAAAAAGGCTCTGGAGGAAGAAGATATAGTCATGCCAGGAATATGAATAATTGTCTTACCCTGTTGGAGATCATACCATCCTTGGGAGAGCACTGAGGATCTCCTAAGTATCCTCTTCATCATTGTGAATGTTCACCTTGTTTAAAAACAAGTTATGAAAAGTTCATTTTTTCAAAACAATGATATTTTCTCAATTAAAAGCATGCAAAACGTTTGTTGAATAGAAACAAATAAGAGTGCAAATAATTGGATAAAAGGCTCAAATTTATTTGATGGGGTGGTAGTCCGCAAATGGCAAGACTCCATAGATCTTTATAAGTTTTGAAATTGGTGATATATATTGGAAAAGGGCTACATTGAACATAATGACCATTTCTCCACCAATTCTGAATCCGATGTATTTGAAACTTCGGTTGATGACGAATGAGCAAGAATTTCTGACGGGTGACAGTTGTAGAACAAAGTCTTGTCAGGATGCAGTTACTTGCCAAATCCCTAATTTTTGCCTAGATTGCCCCAGGATGAGGTACTCATTCTAGAGGGATACAAATATTCATTTTTTATGTCTCTAACTTTTGCCTGGACCGCCCTTTCGGGTTTTCAATCCACCGAGACGCTCTTTTTTGTCTAAGCCGCCCTTTCGGGTTTTCAACTTAGCGAGCTATTCTGTTTTTTATTTTAGGCGAAGTATTTCTTGACTGCATCTGAATTCACAGGACGAGTGAAATCCTCCCCATCCATAGTTGTAAGCATCAAAGCACCGCCTGAAAAGGCTCTCTTAACAACATATGGACCTTCATAGTTTGGAGTCCACTTGCCCCTGGAATCAGACACGAAAGACAAGACTTTCTTGAGCACAAGGTCACCTTCTCGGAACACACGAGGCTTGACCTTCTTATCAAAAGCTTTCTACATTCTCTACTAATATAACTGACCATGGCACATAGCGGTCAATCTCTTCTCTTCAATCAAATTCAGCTGGTCATAACGACTCTGAACCCATTCAACATCAGTCAACTTGGCCTCCATCAAGACTCTCATTGATGGGATCTCCACCTCTACTGGGAGTACAACCTCCATGCCATAAACCAGAGAGAAAGGGGTTGCCCTTGTTGAAGTGCGGACAGACGTCCGATATCCATGTAAAGCAAATGGCAGCATCTCATGCCAATCCTTATACGTGACAACCATCTTCTGGATAATTTTCTTGATGTTCTTATTAGCAGCTTCAATAGCCCCATTCATCTTGGGTCTATAAGGGGAAGAATTATGATGCGCAATCTTGAACTCACTACACAACTCTTTCATCATTTTGTTGTTCAAGTTAGATCCATTATCAGTAATAATCTTATCTGGCACACCATAGTGTCGCAACGCGAAAAACAATCGGCAGCAAAAATATACAGAGCCGCCACCGACGCTATTCATCCTATGACGGAAAGGGAGCGCTGGTCTAACCTAAGAAAAGGGAAAGGAACGGTCTTACAACCAGAGATTGCAAGGTACGAGAGTCGGTTACGCAAGGGGAAGGTATTAGCACCCCTGACGTCCGCCGTACTCGACGGGATCCACGCTCAAAAGAATAGGAAGAGGTTGCTAATAAACTGCTCAAGGAATGCACACAAACTGGAATAAACAGGTGAAAGAAGACGGAGGAAGCGGACTCGGCAGGATGTCGCATCCTGGGCCTACGTAGTTTGTCAGAAACAAACATCAGAGTCAACGTAGTTCGGGGAAATGGGAGGCATGCTCGCTAGGACATCGCATCTTATGCCTACGTATCTCATCTGGAATGAGAATCAGAACACTCGTAGTGCGGCTAACGCACGCCGAAACAAAACACAACACAGAGACGTTGAGACGTCAGAAAAAAATCAACAAGGAAACGGAATGCCAATAGCTGGACTTATATCCGACTCCAAACAGACAAAGACACAAGGAAACGGAATGCCAATAGCTGGACTTACATCCGACTCCAACAAACAAATAATCGCTAACCAGCGAACACCACAGAAAGAGGCTCTTCAGTTGACAAACTAAAAGGGAGTCTGGAACTCGAGCCTAGTAGTTGTCACACAAACACCAAGAAGACGCTGAGACGTCAGAAGAAACAAAGAGGTTCAACGCACAAACTAAAAGGGAGTCGGGAACTCGGACCTAATAGCTGTCAAGAAAAACACACACAGAAAAGAAAAAGGGTGCCCGGAGAGATCTCGTACGATCTCCTGCCTACGTATCTCATCTGGTATGAGAATCAGGGCGACGTAGTTCCCCTTAACAGGGGAGAAACTTTCCTAACCAGAGACAAAGGGAATAACGAACTAAAAGGGAGACTGACTCGAGCCTAATAGTCGTCATGCAAATTATAACCCTAGGTTGAGGTCTCTAACAAGAGTTTGACTCACACAGGCAGTGAGTCAACTCCAGTCTATATCTACGTACATCCAACTTCCTCGAAAGTTGATCATACGACTCCTACAGAACAGGAGATAAGAAGCGGAAAGCAGATAAACATATCAAAAGCAACCATCACACTCTATATACAAACAAGAGGCTCAGACAAAATAGTTGGGCTTTAGTCAAGGGGTCATATCAACCTCGACAAACAAGCCAAAACTGTATGGGTGTCTGAAGCTCTTAACCACTGACATTGACCGTCAGGGTGAGCAGATGAAAGGTAATGAGGATTAGACCTCATGGCTCTTAACCCTGGCCTGGGTGAGCTCCAATCAAGGAAAGCGTGGGGGTCCAGAAAGAGGGACCCTGTTCCACTTGACCGACTCTATACAAGGATCTTGGGTTAGGTTCAAGAGCGTCAGCACATAGTGCGAGCATAATGAACGACTCAACGATTAACATGGGATTGATTGCTAATCCCTTCTATCTGTCAATTGCCTCTTCACATAGGAGGACTTAACAAGTAACATGCCTCAACAAGGAGGTATTTGGCACAAATATAAACAAGCACAGTCATTGCCTCTTAAGGAGGACTTCAGCCAAACGCCTGCCAAAAAAGCGGCAGGGCTTCCAGACTACATGGAGTTAGAAGGCTAAACTACCTCAGTGGTGTACCAACCACACTCCAAAGCAAAGCTCAAGAAAGAGCTAAAAGCGACTAATGTACCTGTACAAAAGCCAAACAGTTAATATTTACATCCAGAAAAACCAAACAGACAACACAATGGAACATCCAACAGTTATACACAAGGTAAGTCTCAAATGCAATCACTCAAGTGAGTTCATCACATCAAGGGACCTACAACACAACAAAGGTTAGCAAACAAAGCAAATGGCATCTCAAATGATGAGGCCACACCAATCATTAGTGCTAAATACCTGAAACACAAACACAATTGGTGAGTACAAACCACTAGTGCAAAGACTAGGGTCAAAGGCAAGGCAAATTACCAAAACAGAAGTCAACATTTCATATGAAGCACAATCAATCATACAAAAAGAAAGCCTTAAAAGGGCCAAAGCCAAATCATTAAGCAAAGCCATCAATTAATCAAGATAAGGCAAAGGCAAACAATGTGATCAAAATTGGACATCAAACATAGAAAATCCACATTAAAACAGAAACACATCCAATGATCATGAAATTTTTTATGTGCACTTAACATGTTATGAACAAGCATCATACCAAAAATTAAGTCCAGGAGCAAACAAATGGCATGTGAATGAAAATGCACAAGAGCAAGAGATGAATGTAGATCAGTTGAGGACTCCATTGGCTGAGGTCAAGAGACAACTATTGAAGAGTGGGGTCTTTCCGGGTTGTGATGACTATTATGTTGCATGCACCGTGGCTCCTAATGGGTGTGTTTTATTGAAGGAGGATGTCCAGAGGATGATGGATGAGGGAAGCCTCAGGTTTGAGAAGGTTGATTTGGGGAAGGAGGATGTTTCCACTATAACCATCTACTTTGACCCTATCGACTTGTCAGCACTGGCAGATGCAGCTGCAGTTACCATCACGGTACCAGGGCCTATTCCATATGAAAACGACGATGCTGTGCCGTGGGATTATGGTGGAGAGGTTTATTGCAATGGAGAGAAGCAGGAGGATCAGGCTGCAGGTGAAACCACCGTTTCGAAGGTGGATAATGCCGGACCCAGTGGTTTCACTCGCAGTGGAAGGTTGTTTGCACCCGACACATTGAGGAGTGGAGAGGCATAAAAAGAAAAGAAAGATAAGGCCGAGGCTTTAGCCAGGGCAAGAGGGAAGCAGGTGGTGAGTGAGGGTACTCCTGTAGCGACACCGACGCCTGGTGGGTCGGAAAAAGAACTTGATGATGAAGTTGAGGAATTTTTGAGGATCATCAAGAAGTCGGAGTACAAACTTGTTGACCATTTGCAGCAGACTCCGTCTAAGATTTCAATCTTGTCATTGCTGTTAAGCTCCGAGGGGCATAGAGAGGCTTTGTTGAAAATATTGAAGAGAGCCTATGTTCCCCAGGAGATAACGATCAATCAGCTGGAGACAGTGGTGTCTAATGTTAATGCCAGCCATGGGCTGGGTTTCACTTATTTGGATCTTACGGTGGATGGGCGTAATCATAATAGGGAATTACACATTGCAATGGAGTGTAAAGGAGCAGTGCTCTCGCACGTTTTGGTGGATACCGGCTCATCGCTCAATGTGTTTCCTAAGAAGGCCCTGGCAAAGCTGGATTGTGAAGGGTTGATCTTGAGGCCTACGGACTTGGTGGTTAGAGCCTTTGATGGCTCTAAAAGGGCTGTGTTTGGGGAAGTGGAGCTCCCTGTGAAGATCGGGCCCGAGGTGTTTAAGTCTGTATTTTATGTCATGGATATTCAGCCGGCATACAGTTGCCTGTTGGGTCGACCATGGATACACGCTGCTGGGGCAGTAACTTCGACTTTGCACCAGAAATTGAAGTATATCTGGGACGGGCAGGTCGTAACGGTTTGTGGAGAGGAGGACATCTTCGTCAGCCACTTGTCATCGTTCAAGTACGTGGAAATGAACGGTGAATTTTTTGAAACACCGAGTCAGGCATTCAAAACTGTCAAGGTGGAGAATGCTGTTTTTGCTAAGGAAGAGAAAAAGCCGTCCATTTCTTCGTACAAACAGGCTGCTGAGGTGGTGAAGAGTGGAGGAGCCCCAGGTTGGGGAAGGATGATTGACATCGCCGCCAAAGAAGACAGGTTTGGGGTTGGTTATCAGTCGGGCCGAGGCTCGTCTGGGCAGAATAGAGGCCGTCGTCAGCCATTCACGTTCACCAGTGCTGGAATGCTGGATCCAGATCGCATCTGTGCGGTGGGTGAAGAGATCGACAGTGACTGTGAGCTCGATGGTTGGATAAAACCGTGCGTACCAGGGATGGAGATCCAGAACTGGAAGGCCGAAAAGAACATCACTGTCACTATACGTGAGGAGTAATATTTCTGTTTTTCAATTCTGTCTGCATGAAAGCCATGCATTTTTCCCGAAACGTAATGGTTCATTGTAAGGGCCACCTCATGTGTTTCATTTTGCAATGTTTGCATCATCAATAAAAGGATGTTTTTCATTAAAAGCGGTGTTCCCTGTTTTTCATTTATTTTTGCAGTTTAAAAAAAATAAAAAAAAAGGGTGCCCGGAGAGATCTCGCAGGATCTCCTGCCTACGTATCTCATCTGGTATGAGAATCAGGGCGACGTAGTTCCCCTTAACAGGGGAGAAACTTTCCTAACCAGAGACCAAGGGAATAACGAACTAAAAGGGAGACTGACTCGAGCCTAATAGTCGTCATGCAAATTATAACCCTAGGTTGAGGTCTCTAACAAGAGTTTGACTCACACAGGCAGTGAGTCAACTCCAGTCTATCTCTACGTACATCCAAATTCCTCGAAATTTGATCATACGACTCCTACAAAACAGGAGATAAGAAGCGGAAAGCAGATAAACATATCAAAAGCAACCATCACACTCTATACACAAACAAGAGGCTCAGACAAATGGTTGGGCTTTAGTCAAGGGGTCATATCAACCTCGACAAACAAGCCAAAACTGTATGGGTGTCTGAAGCTCTTAACCACTGACATTGACCGTCAGGGTGAGCAGATGAAAGGTAATGAGGATTAGACCTCATGGCTCTTAACCCTGGCCTGGGTGAGCTCCAATCAAGGAAAGCGTGGGGGTCCAGAAAGAGGGACCATGTTCCACTTGACCGACTCTATACAAGGATCTTGGGTTAGGTTCAAGAGCGTCAGCACATAGTGCGAGCATAATGAACGACTCAACGATTAACAGGGGATTGATTGCTAATCCCTTCTATCTGTCAATTTCCTCTTCACTTAGGAGGACTTAACAAGTAACATGCCTCAACAAGGAGGTCTTTGGCACAAATATAAACAAGCACAGTCATTGCCTCTTAAGGAGGACTTCAGTCAAACGCCTGCCAAAAAAGCGACAGGGCTTCCAGACTACATGGAGTTAGAAGGCTAAACCACCTCAGTGGTGTACCAACCACACTCCAAAGCAAAGATCAAGCAAGAGCTAAAAGCGACTAATGTACCTGTACAAAAGCCAAACAGTTAATATTTACATCCAAAAAAACCAAACAGACAACACTATGGAACATCCAACAGTTATACATAAGGTAAGTCTCAAATGCAATCACTAAAGTGAGTTCATCACACCAAGGGACCTACAACACAACAAAGGTTAGCAAACAAAGCAAATGGCATCTCAAATCATGAGGCCACACCAATCATTAGTGCTAAATACCTGAAACACAAACACAATTGGTGAGTACAAACCACTAGTGCAAAGACTAGGGTCAAAGGCAAGGCAAATTACCAAAACAGAAGTCAACATTTCATATGAAGCACAATCAATCATATAAAAAGAAAGCCTCAAAAGGACCAAATCCAAATCATTAAGCAAAGCCATCAATTAATCAAGATAAGACAAAGGAAAACAATGTGATCAAAATTGGACATCAAACATAGAAAATCCACATTAAAACAGAAACACATCCAATGATCATGAAATTTTTTATGTGCACTTAACATGTTATGAACAAGCATCATACCAAAAATTAAGTCCAGAAGCAAACAAATGGCATGTGAATGAAAATGCACAAGAGCAAGGTCAAGAATGTGACACCAAATGTTACAACATATGTCCATGTGTCTAAAACAATGGTATTAAATGGTAAAAATTCCAAACAAAAGCCAAAAGATCATGTTACATGTTATGGACAAACATGTCAGGTTTCAAGGCAATTGGATAAACCATAAGCATTTCACAAATCAATTAGCACAACATGTCATTTTGGTATGATGTTCAAACAATCAAGCACATTTAAAAATCCAGCAATGCAAAAATCAGGAAATTAACATCACAAAGTAATAGACATTGAAACAAGAAAGTGAAAAAAAGTTTGAATTAATTTGGATACATATGCTACTTTTTATGATTTTTGCAATTTGAAGAAATAATAGGAAATAAGATGGAAATAACATGAAATAATGGAAAATGATATTGGAAATGGAAAATCAGCAGCATGCATTCGGGCAGAATCGAACCAAGGCAAGGTAGGTCACAGCGCGCTCAAGTAAAAAAAACTCAGAAAGTGCAAGCATGGGAATCGAACCAAGGTACTCAAGGTCATAAGCGCTCAACATGAAAATCAATTGAAAAATCAAAAACATCACACACAGGGAATCGAACCAAGGAGCAACAGGTCACAAGCGCACTCAAAATGAAATAAAAGAAAAACGCAAAGCGCAGGAATCGAACTGAGTACAGCGAGGTTACAGGCGCTCAAAACGCAATGCATCACTAAATGATGTGGCATGCTGCATCAGCGGTCAAAGTACACGCAGGCTTGGTCAAGGAAGCGCAGGCCAATGGTTTCGCTACGTAGGCACAAACGTGGATGCCACTGGACAAAACCCTAGCACTTTTATAGACGGCGGAGGACGGAGGTTTCAGCCGTCTTCTCCGATGGATCCACGGCGGAGACAACATAAATTTTTTCTAGAAATTGATGACACGCATATGGTTCGAACCGTCTCTTAGTGTAGATCTCAAATATCCTATTCATTTAGCCTAATTCCAAGTGAATCAAATGGATCGAATGAAAATATTATGAACATCAAAAATTCCAGTCAACATATCTCATTCAATTCTTAACCAAAACAAGATCTAATCACATCAGAATCACCAGCATCAATAGACCTATCTAATCATGGCAATAAAATGAAGAAAGGAGATGATCGAATTCCAACCTTCTTGAAGTGCAGTGAGTTGAAATCGTGGATTCAAGCTTCCTCCAGCTCCAGATCTCCTTCCTCAACCTTGTTATGAAGTTTGATGCATGAATTGACACTTGAAAAGGCTTGGATCTTGCTTAATTTGAAGCTTCCATGTTCATCTTCAAGCTTTGTGTATGCACGAATCTGCACCAAATTCTCCAATCTAATGCTTGATTCCTACTCAATAATGCTCAATGAACCAGATTATGCAAGAAATTTCATGAGTTATGTGAAGAAATTGAAAATTTGAAGAGAGAGAAATTTGAGAGGGAAAGATGAATTCTAGATCTAGAATTGTGATTATGGCAAATTCTGTTAGGATTTAGCTTATATACTCTGTGTTAATCATCATGCTAATCACAATTAAGCTTGGTTAAATGAGATTAAGGAAATAAGAGGTGTGATGCAAAATACACAAGTGTGCTTAGCATGGCCTTCCCATACGTGAACAGTACCATGCAAGCATCCAAATCCACTTAAAATCATCTAATAAACATAATGGAAGTGGTATTTTGTTGGTAGCATCAACCAATTTTGAATTATCACTTTTCCCTCCAAAATGTACATGAATGAATAAGTTATCACATGAGCTTTTTCCATGAGAGGCAATGGTTGATTTGGAAAGTATTGGTCAAGACAAACATTTTGCAAAAAGAGTGGACCAATTTGGAGTTTTGAATCAAAAGTTATGCCATGTTGAACTTCCATGCATGCTTTGTGATCATTTGGCCATAACTCCTCAACCAGTCATCAGATGATCATGATCTTGGACTTTTTGAAAAGAGGAGAGAAAGATATTCAACTTTCATGTTCACCAAAAATCCATTTGAAGCTTCTTTGATGTTTAAAAGTCAAGTTGAAGGTGGACCAAAAACTTGCCATTTTTGGAAACTTTCAATTACAGGTCACTTTCCATTTTTGGAAACTTTTGCCCTGACTTCAAATTATTCAAGATAGGTGTTTGTAATTATGAATGGACCTCTTTTGAACATGATTGAAGTGTTGAAACTCATTTCCCCACCTCAAAGCCCTCAGCTCTGCACAGTTGACTTTCTGGTCCACAGATGACCTTGCAATGCCCTGATCAGCTTGAGCCTCCACCACTTGAGGGATTGGCTCAGAAATGAAACCCTAGCTCATATAAGCTCTTCAACATAACTATGTGATCTTCATCCCAATAAAAATACCTCATCTCCTTGAGAAACCCTGGCTGAAAGAATGCCACTGATTAGGGTTGATTAGAGGTCAAAACCCTAATCCAAAGGAACTTGAGAATGCCATGAAACCCTTGATGAGGATAGAACCATGATGATGGTAATATATCCTTGCAACCAAGATAATGCTCAACCTTTGAAGGATCAGGAAAACCCTAATTGAAGTGCAACCTTCAGATGGTTGACAACCAATCCATGAAAACCCTCAGGCTTGAATCATGTAACCTCTCATCTTCTGAAAAAGACTTTTGGAGGATGATCTTTTTATTTGATTGATATGCAAGATGAAATGCCTAATGCCCTAAAATATGCAATGCAATGTGCTAAACTAGTCCCAAGAAGAGGAGGGCAAATTTTGAGGTGTTACACATAGCGACATATGAGTTGATTCTTGATAAACTTCACGACCACCTGCCTAGTCACATTTGCATACGATGCCGCCTCAACCCACTTGGTGAAGTAATCAATTGCTACGAGAATAAATCTGTGTCCGTTAGACGCTTTTGGCTCTATCATGCCAATCATGTCAATTCCCTACATGGAGAAAGGCCATGGTGATGAAATGACATTCAGAAGTGTCGGAGGAATATGAATCTTATCCGCGTAGATCTGACACTTATGGCATTTCTTTACATATTTGCAGCAGTCAGACTCCATTGTCAGTCAATAGTAGCTTGCTCTTAACATCTTTCTGGCCATGGCATGTCCATTGGAATGAGTACCAAATGAACCCTCATGGACCTCAGTCATTAACAGGTCTGCTTCGTGTCTATCCATGCATCTGAGCAGAACCATGTCAAAATTTCTCTTATAAAGCACATCGCCACGCCATTGAGATAGAAACTTCCTGATAACCTCCTTAGAGTCTTCCTATCTTTCACAGATGCCCCAGGCGGGTAAACCTGGTTCTGAAGGAAACACTTGATGTCATAATACCATGGCTTATCATCTTGCACTTCTTCGACAGCGAATACATGAGCTGGTCTGTCCAAGCGCATCACAATGATATTTGGGACTTCATTCCAAAGTTTTACCACAATCATTGAAGCAAGTGTAGCAAGAGCGTCTGCCATCTGATTCTCATCTTGAGGAATATGATGGAAGTCAACCTCAGTAAAGAACGTTGAAATCCTCCTTGCATAATCTCTATATGGAATGAGACCAGGCTGATTCGTTTCCCATTCACCCTGAATCTGATTAACAACGAGGGCCGAATCACTATATACATCAAGATGTTTGATCCTTAGATCAATGCATTCCTCCAATCCCATAATACAGGCCTCATACTCTGCCATATTATTCGTGCACTTGAAAGTTAGCCTTGCTGTAAAAGGAATATGTGTGCCCTGAGGAGTAATAATCACTGCCCCAATACCATTTCCATACTGATTTACAGCGCCATCAAACACCATACTCCATCTGGAACCAGGCTCTGGCCCTTCATCGAGTGTAGGCTCATCACAATCCTTCATTTTCAGATACAGAATCTCCTCATCTGGGAAGTCATACTGAACTGACTGATAATCCTCAATAGGCTGATGTGCTAAGTGGTCAGCCAAGATACTACCTTTAATAGCCTTCTTAGCTCGATACTCAATATCATACTCGGATAACAACATCTGCCAACGGGCAATCCTCCCTATTAAAGCAGGCTTCTCGAAGATATACTTGATTGGGTCCATTCGGGATATCAACCAAGTTGTATGATTTATCATATACTGGCGTAAGCGCTTAGCAGCCCAAGCCAAAACACAGCATGTCTTCTCTAGCATTGAGTATCGAGACTCACAATCGGTGAACTTCTTGCTTAAGTAGTAAATATCATATTCTTTCTTTCCTGATTCGTCTTGCTGACCAAGGACACAGCCCATTGAGTCTTCAAGAACAGTTAGGTACATGATCAAAGGTCTTCCTTCCACAGGCGGAGACAGAATCGGAGGTTCAGACAGATATTCTTTAATACTGTCGAAAGCTTTCTGGCAATCCTCGGTCCAATCATGGGACTGATCTTTCCGAAGGAGCTTGAATATCGGCGCACATGTGGCAGTCATGTGGGATATGAATCTGGAAATATAATTCAAACGGCCAAGAAAACCTCGGACTTGCTTCTCCGTTTTGGGCGCAGGCATCTCTTGTATTGCTTTGACCTTTGCAGGACAACCTCAATACCTCTTTCACTGACAATAAAGCCCAATAATATTCCAGAACGGACACCAAATGTACACTTGTTAGGATTCAGGCGAAGCTTGTACTTCCTCAAACGCTGAAAAAGCTTCAACAAGTGCTCTGCATGTTCAACTTCCGTTCTTGACTTAGCAATCATATCATTAACATATACCTCGATCTCCTTGTGCATCATATCATGAAACAAGGTGGTCATAGCTCGTTGATACGTGGCTCCGGCGTTCTTCAAACCGAAGGGCATCACTCAATAATAGAATGTTCCCTAAGGTGTGATGAATGTTGTCTTCTCCATATCCTCGGGTGCCATTTTGATCTGGTTATATCCGGAAAATCCATCCATAAATGAGAAGACATTGAATTTAGATGTATTATCTACCAACACATCAATGTGTGGTAGAGGAAAATCATCTTTCAGACTAGCTTTATTCAAGTCTCTATAGTCCACACACATCCGGACTTTTCCATCTTTCTTGGGCACGAGCATAATATTGGCTACCCATTGAGGATATGTAGAAGTCACCAGAAACCCCGCATCAATTTGCTTCTGAACCTCCTCTTTGATCTTCACTGCCATATCAGGATGAGTTCTTCTGAGCTTCTGCTTCACAGGCATGCACTCAGGCTTCAAGGGTAGAAAATGTTGCACAATATCGGTATCCAGACCAGGCATGTCTTCATATGACCATGCGAAGACATCTACATATTCTCGTAGCAATTCGATCAACCCCTTCTTAACAGATTCTTCCAGGAGTGTCCCAATCTTCACTTCACGAACACAATCTTTAGACCCCAAGTTGACTGTTTCCAGATTCTCAAGATGCGGCTGAATGATCTTCTCTTTATGCTCAAGTAGACGGGTAATCTCGTCAGGAATCTCTTCAACATCATCTTCTTCCGCCTCAAATACAGGGAACTCAAAATTGGGAGATGGTGTTGGATCATTATGTTCAATGAGTTTGATCAACCTGCATAATGATTTTGGATATAAAGAGATTTTAGAATTCAAACAAGACAAATCATTATGCAGATGAAAAGATTGATTTTATTCTTATGTTTAGGGTTTTATGTGATCACACACTTCATGCAAAAGCGAAAAGGGAAAATAATTGGAAAAACAAACATTTAACATGAATTTATTGAATGAAAATATCATTGTATTTATGCGCCAACAATGTCATCACTCCTCCTTTTGGCATGGGAGAAGGGTTTTTAAACAAAGTGATGATTACGTTGACTTATGGATAACTGTAGGAATATCCACAGCGACCCAATTGTTGCAGATTCCCCCAGGGATGACGAAGTTGCCAGAATCCTCTTCATCCTCTTCCAGAATGGCAGCAGCTTCCTCATCTTGATTGGTGTGGATGAACCCTCCACTCTTGAACAGCCCCTGCTCGTTGAACACCCCAGAAGAAAATCCTATGCCAGCCCGAGACTTATTGTCTTCTAGCTCAATCATTTTTCCTAAACCAGCAGTTGCACCACACTCAATGGCCAACTTTGCATCTTTATAGGAAGCAAATGAAGGAGTTCTCTTCTAAATAGGCTCAGCAATAGATAAAGCTTGGAAAGGAGTTCCAACTTCATCCTCAGCATCTATATATGAGAAGGAAGACAAGTGGCTAACCAGGAGAGCCTTTTCTCCCCCTACCACCACCAGCTTCTTATTTTTCACAAATTTCAGTTTCTGGTGTAGGGTGGATGTCACGACGCCTGCCTCGTGAATCCATGGTCTGCCTAAGAGACAGCTATAGGATGGGTGAATATCCATAACCTGGAAGGTAATTTGGAAATCACTTGGTCCAATTTTGATTGGGAGATCAACTTCCCCAATCACAGTTTTACGGGACCCATCGAAAGCTTTCACAATAATTCCACTCTGCCTCATGGGAGGCCCTTGATATGACAGTTTTGAGAGAGTGGATTTTGGCAATACGTTCTGTGATGACCCAGTGTCCACCAGCACATTGGACATGGCATCGTCTTTGCAATTCATAGATATGTGTAAAGCCAAGTTGTGGTCTCTTCCCTCCTCGGGGAGATCAGAGTCACAGAAACTCAGGTTGTTACAAGCGGTAATGTTTGCAACAATGCTATCGAACTGTTCTATCGTGACATCATGATCTACATATGCCACATCCAAAACTTTCTACAGAGCCTCTTGGTGCGGTTCTGAATTTAAAAGCAAGGATAACACCGATATTTTGGATGGCGTTTGTAGAAGCTGGTCTACAACATTGTACTCACTTCTCTTGATGAGCCTTAGCATCTCATCACAGTCTTCCTTCACATTGCCGCTTGGGCCAACAAAAGTAGGAGTTATCAATGTAGAGGAGGGCTTAACAACAGGTGCCGAATTCGGGGTGCTCACAGCATTCCCAATTGAGCGTTCATCAAAACCAGCATCAGCCTGGGGCTTGGGAGGTGCTGAAAACACACGACCGCTGCGGGTCAAACCACTAACATCCGCGATGTTAACAACAGAGGAGGATGGCAAAGACACCTCTTTCCCATCTTCTACAGCAACAGCGTTGTAGCGAAAGGGAATTGCTTTTTCGGAGGAGTTCGGCACCAGACCGGCAGGCTTAATGATAAGAACATGAGAAGCTTTCTGCTTGCTACCATCATACTTGATGATAACAGGCTCGGGCATCCGGAATACTGGGGAAATTACGTTGACCTCAGGCTCATCTTCATCAACATTCCTATTCTGAAGAATCTCAATAACTCCCTCATCCAGCATTTCCTGAATATCCTTGCGCACTTGGCGACAACCCAATCGTTTAACAGAGCATACCCGACATCTATCATGGTCGTGCTCATAATGACTGTAATCACATAGCAAACGATGCATTTCGACAAGAGACTGTCGAATATGACTGACATACTTGACTTTGTACTTGCCAGGGCAGCCCTGGACCATGTTGACAGATTTCCCATGCTCGGGCAATGGGTTCTTCTTTACATTAGGACCTACGTCCTCGAAACACAGAATGCCACACCTCACAAGGTCTTGAACCTTGGTCTTCAGAGGGGAACAATTCTCCATGTCGTGGCCGGGAGGACCAGAATAATAAACACAATGTAATTCGGGCTTATACCATCACTGGGGGTTAGCAGGTATAGCCGGTGGGTCTCTCGGAGTAATCAACTTCCTCTCTATCAAAGAGGGCTATAATTCTGCATACGTCATTGGAATAGGGTCGAAAGTGACCCTTTTCCTCTCGTAACTCGTGCTGGTTTGATTACTGTTTCGAGGCTGGTAGGCCTGCTGTTGCGGACGGTGCTATTGATGCTGATATTGCGGATGTGGTTGCTGATTGTTGCTATGTTGCTGATACTTTTGATTGTCTCTGAAGACAGGTGCTATGTGAGCCACCTGGTGCTGGTTACTGACAGGACGCACTGTCTTCCTCCTTACTGAGGGTCTTCTTGGTTTCACATGGGAGGTCACAACATGTGTCTCTCCATCTTTCTTCTTTGCAAACGCCCCATAACATTTGGCAGAAGAGCCTTCCTCTCTGGTTAGACGCCCTTCTCTAACCCCTTCCTCTAGACGCATCCCCATATTTACCATCTCGGTGAAGTCAGAAGGAGCGCTAGCGATCATCCGCTCATAATAGAATGAACTCAAGGTCTTCAGAAAGATCTTGGTCATTTCCTTCTCTTCTAGCGGAGGCACGATCTGTGCTGCCAACTCTCGCCACCTCTGGGCGTACTCTTTAAATGTTTCCTTGTCCTTCTGGGACATGGCCCTTAATTGATCCCTATCGGGAGCCATATCCATATTGTACTTGTACTGCTTGACGAAGGCCTCACCAAGGTCGTTGAAGGATCAGATGTTCGCGCTGTCTAAACCCATATACCAACGTAGAGCGGCACCGGACAAGCTGTCCTGAAAGTAGTGGATGAGCAATTGATCGTTGTCGGTCTGAGTTGACATCTTCCTGGCATACATGACCAGGTGGCTGAGAGGACAAGTATTTCCCTTGTATTTTTCAAAGTCAGGGACCTTGAATTTTACAGTGATCTTCAGATTGGGAACCAAACACAGTTCGGCAGCAGACTTGTCGAAAAGATCCTTTCCTCTAAGAGTTTTCAATTCCTTGCAAAGCTCAAGAAATTGATCGTTCATAGCGTCCATCTTCTCATTGACATTTGGGCCTTCAGATGGCCCAGAATGATAGATGGTGTCGTCTACTCTGGGCAAAGTATGCACGACAGAAGGAGGAACAGCAAGGACCGAGCTAGATACCGGCATAGAAGTAAAGATAGGAGCAGGACCCTCAGGCATGAAATTGGGAGGCATCCCCCACGGGAATCCGGCTGGCATAGATGCTGGAGCAAAATGTGCACTGGCTTCAGGCACAGTTGAGGAGACAATCTCAGAGATAACTGTCCTCTGGGGAGGAGTTGAAGGTGTCGGAGAAGACTGGCTATGGGCAGCAAAGAATGATTCCATTAAGGCACTCAGTCTGGCCACTTCCTCTTTGAGTTCACGGTTCTCTTGCTCTAGATGACCCATCAGTCTTGAAATGTTGGCTTTGGTGTAGTACCGGTGAGTCAGTTTGTCTTCAAAATAAATGAAGAACACAGAGTTAGACCACAGGACAAGAAGCCGGGAACAAAACCTGCTTATGCACATGATACATGCAATGCTCGTGCATATGATTTGTTTTTTTTTCAAAGGAACTCTAGGGTTTTATTTGCAAATTTTGGAAATACTAAACATTTATCACATATGGAAATATCTCATCAAATAATATCATGGAAACGAAGTACAACATTGTTAATCATATACAAGAGAGAAGGAAAATAATCATCCTATGGGTCCCTAAAAAAAATCATCTAAAGCTCGAGACACAGGAAGATAGGATGCACCACACACAGGAAACCAACTGCCAATCGCTGGACTTATGTCGGACTCCAACAAGCAAACAAGACACAGGAAACCAACTGCCAATCGCTGGACTTACGTCAGACTCCAAGAAAACAAGAGGTTAATCGGACGCTGAGTCGTCAAAAAGCAACAACAAGGTTGAACAAACAAGCTAACAGGGAGTCTGGTACTCGAGCCTGCTAGCTGCCAAGCAAACACACACAAAAAGGAAAAGGGTGCCCGGAGAGATCTCGTACGATCTCCTGCCTACGTACCTCATCTGGTATGAGGATCAGGGCGACGTAGTTCCCCTTAACAGGGAAAGAACTTCTAACCTAACCAGAGACTGGGAAATGACAAACTAGAAGGGAGCCTGACTCGAGCCTAATAGTTATCATGCAATCCACAAATGGTCCTAGGTTGAGGTTTCTATCTAACTTGCACAGGCAACAAGCTATCCTAAACAGCACAGTCAAACACAAGAGCAAGCATACACACAGTTAGCACATACTATATACAAACAAAGTGGGCTCACACAGGGTTAGGCTTTAGTCAAGGGGTCATGTCAACCTCGACAAACAAGCCACTGTAACAGGGTGATGTTAGCTCTTAACCCTAACATTGAGAGTTAGGGTGAAGCTGATGAAATGGGAAGTGAGGGTAAGACCTCACAGCTCTTATCCCTGGCCTGGGAGAGCTTCAGACAAATGAAAGTGTGGGAGTTCAGAAAGTTGGAACTCTTCTCCACATATGACTGACTCAACAAAGATCTTGGGTTAATATCCACAATGCATCAACACAAGGTGTGTGAGCAAAGTGGATGACACACTGAATAGCAGGATATGGATTACACATCTCTTTTATCTGCCAATTTCCTTATCAAAGGACTTTTCCTGCTTGGCACAAAGATAAACATACACAAGCATTGCCTCTTAAGGAGGGCTTCAGACAGGTGCCTGCCCAAGTAACAGGACAGGTCTTCCAGACTACATGAAGTCAGAGAGTTATACCTATGTGGTTAAGCAACCAAGTAAAAGCAAGTTCAAATTGAACTTAAGCAACTTATGTACCTGTAGAAACATCACACAAATCAGTTAAACTGTACAGACAAACAGATAATCATGAATATCAACAGTCAAACCCAATGAGCAAAGGCATAAGCCAACAAGTCAAACTCAAATGAGTTAACAAACCTACAAAACACACAATGTTAGTAGTCAAAAGCAAGCATCAAATGCTCAAGTGAGGTTGCATCATGAACCATATAACCTGGATGTTCAACCTGAAATCAAAGCTCAAAGATGAGACAAACCACTAGGTCAAGGCCTAGGGTCAAAGAGGGAGAAAAAATTCAAAACAGAACATGAAAATTGACATGAATCAACTTCAATCCATCAAGAACATCATCCAAAAGATCCCACATCAATATCAATTACCAATTTCACTTCATAAACCAAACATGGCAAGGTATGCAAGTTGAAAGCACATTGTGACAATAGAATGAACAAATGCACATTAATTCAAAAATGATTCAAATAATCTCAAGAAAATTCATGAGTAAACAGAACATACAACATGATCAACACACAAAAAATTAGGGCAATTGGGCAACATTAGGCATGGTAATCAAATTGTATAAGGCAAGGCAATCAAAACAAGCTCAAATATGACACCAAATGTTACACCAACTTAGCACAAGCCTAAAACAGAAATGAAACATGGTAAAAACCTCAAATCAAAGCCAAAACAACCTCTAACATGTCTAGAAAGAGTGTGCAAAATTTCACATCCATAGGATAAACAACCAGCATTTCACAAATTATTGAAATTCAAGACCATTCAAAAGTGCACAAATGACCATCCAGAATGAAAAATCTCAAACAAATCAGAAATGAATCCAAAAATTCCAAGAAAATTCATGATCAATCACAACATCCATATAAAGCATCATGCAAAAAATCAAAGTATTTGGAGTTTATTTGGCATGGAAAACAAATTAATCAAGTTGAGCAAGCAAAGGTGTGACACACATTGTCACACCTACATTCACATGATTATAACTCAGCAATGGCACATGATAAAATTGCAAACTCAACACCAAAATGTCCAGCATGAAGTCTAGTTTAAGCATGTAAAATTTCATAGGCATTGGATAAACAACGATCATTTCACAAATGAATTAGTAAGGTAAAGTTCAAAATGGACATGCATACACAAACCCTAGGCCAAATAATTTTCCAGCCAGGCACATTTTCTGAAAAAATTACCAAAAAAAACTAGACATGAAATGTGATCTAATGCAAAAATTCCCATGTTTTTTGGATGATTATTCAATGATTTATGAATTTTGGAAGTCAAAGAAAAAATAAAAAAAATGTGAAGCAAAGGCATATGAACATGACATGGAGGGAAAACAAATAATGCATGGCTTTTGAAAAAAAGACACCGCCTGGAATCGAACCAGGCGCGTTTTCAAACTGAAAATGGCACGCTTGCATGGCCATCTCATGCAACCAATCAGGTTGCAACCCTAGCGCGCGCCTAAGGCAACGCTTTCACATGAAAAAACCGTGGCCGAATCTTGTTCATCATCTTCTTCATCATTCGGCCATGAACAATACATCCAACAAGAACACCATGAACAAATTTCCCAGTTTTTGCAATTAAGCACATGAGCATGTAGATCACACATCAAGGAGCATGAATCAAGCAATAACTAAGCCTATAACATCATAAATCATGTGGATCGAAGCAAACAAAATTTCAACATGAAACTTTAATCTATCGAAACTCAGTGGATATGGCATGGAATTGAGTGGTTCAAAGCTCAGAATCCTCACAGCAAAAAAATCTACAAGAATATATAAACAATTTCATGAATTAAAGAAGTCGAAAAAGTGACCTCTTGAAGTGCAGCTTTCGAATTCGTGTTTTCCAGGCCTTGTAATGGTTCAATCTTCCTCTAGCAAGCTTGTACAAGTGAATGGATGAAGGTTTGAAGCTTAGATGTGCACGATTTTTCCAGAAATTGCAACTGCCATGGATGAGCTTCAAGCTTTGAGATGCTTCCAACTGCACGATTTCTACTGGATCTTGCTTCAATCTTACTTACAAATGCTACCAGATGATGAATCAACCAAGGAAATGTGAATTGATTTGAAGAAATTGAGAGAAAAAATTGAGAGAAAAAAGTGTGAAAAATTCTAGATCTGAAAATTATGAGGTGTTGTTATGAAATTCTGTTATGATTTGTGTTATATATGCTCTCTTAATCATGTCCTTAATCACACTTAGCCAAATGGTAATTGGATTAGTGAAAACAAAGTGCACATGCAAAATTGATATTTTCCTTATGCATGGAGATTATGGGTGAACAGTGCACGTGTATGACTTGAATTTCACTCAAAAAACCATTTTGGAGCCAATGTAAGTAATGCTATGTTCAAATAATGCACACATTTTGAATTTCATTTTTCCCTCCAAAAATCAATTGAATTTTCAAATATTTATGTGAATGGAATACATGCCATGTAATGCCAAATTTGGAAACTAGAGGTTAAAACAAGAATGTTGCAAAAAGAGCCATCTCATTTGGACTTATGGTTTGAAAGTTATGCTCCTTTGAAGTTCAATGTTCACTTGGCCAAGATTGATCCATATCTCTTCAACCATACATGAGAAATTCATGATCTTTGACTTTTTGGAAATGGGAGAGAAAGATCTACAACTTTCAAGTTCAACAAAATTTCATTTGAAGCTTTTTTGATGATGTAATCTTGAAGAGAAAACCTTTCCATTTTTGGCAATTTCAAATTACAGGTCACTTTCTATTTTTGGAAAGTTTTGTCCTGACTTTATTTTCTTCAAAGTTGATGTTTGAAATGTCAAATGAGACTTGTTTGAACATGAATGAAGTATTTATAACCACTTCCCACCTCTAAATCCAACAGTTGACTTGACAATTGACTTTTGCAGTTGATAGATGACTTGGCTATGCACAGATGAATCTGAGCCTTAATCAGTTGATGAAATGGATCCAAAATGAAACCCTAGCTTATACAAGCTCAAAAAAATCATATGGTGATCCCCATCTCAATAAAAACCCCATCTCCTTGCAGAAATCCTGATTGGCATAATGTAGCTGATTAGGGTTGACCAAAGGTCAAAACCCTAATCCCAAGGAATCTTATCAGGAATAACGAATCATGATGATGATGATGTACCATTCCAACAAAGATAATGATCAATCTCCTTGAGGAACCAAGAAACCCTAATTGAAGCACAAACCCTCAGATGGCTAGTGATCAATTCAATAAGACCCTCAAGCTCGAATCTTTTAACCTCTCTATCTTCTGAGAAAGGCTTAGGAGGATGACTTGCTTATTATTTCCACATGATATGCAAAGATGCAATGACTAATGTCCTAAAAATGTAAATGCAATATGTTAAGCTAGTCCCCAGAGAGGAGGGCAAATTTTGAGGTGTTACAACTGCCCCTATTCAATCCACTGTGAACCTGTCGATATGAATAGCCTCGGCTTTCAGATGATCAGGGTGAAGAGTGATTGAATACCAAGAACAGACGAACAATTTGCACTCTGATGGGAAAATAATTAACACTGCCTGTCAGAATCGACAAAGAAGCAATCTCGAAAGAAGAATCCGTCTGGTACGGAGAAAGTCGGCCTGAACACCGAAACAGAACGTTGACCTGGATACCAAAATAAATGGTAACACAGGAATAACCATGGCCTGAACGCCGCTCATCAATCTGAATACTGAGCATCGGAACATGAGAGTATTAATGTCGGTCTGAACACCGAGAGATTGGCCTGAATGCCCGCAACACTAGCCTGAATGCCATATCGGTCTGGATATCACTTCGGTCTGGATACCACTTTGGTCTGGATACCAGGAAATTGGCCTGAATGCCACAAGTACTTCAACCTGATCGTTGGAAACTTCTTCGATTTGAAAATCGGAAACTGGTCTGAATACCCACCTCGGCCTGAATACCGGAAAATTGGCCTGAATGCCACAAGTACTTCAACCTGATCGTCGGAAACTTCTTCGATCTGAAAATCGGAAACTGATCTGAATACCCACCTCGGCCTGAATACCGGAAAATTGGCCTGAATGCCACAAGTGCTTCAACCTGATCGTCGGAAACTTCTTCGATCTGAAAATCGGAAACTGGTCTGAATACCCACCTCGGCCTGAATACCGGCAAATTGGCCTAAATGCCACATGTGCTTCAACCTGATCGTCGGAAACTTCTCTTGATGTGTATTTCCATCTCCGCCCGACAGAAACTCTTCCTCCAATATCGCACTACCGGGGAATACTGTTATTCCAACGTCCTGATGCTAAACTCCTCGGAGTAACATCTTCACCAACTTCTTTCTCGCATGACAGAAATCTCCTCCAGTATCGCACTACTGGGGAACACGGTTGTCCCAACACCACGATGCTAAACTCCTCAGAGTAACATCTTCACCATCCGACAAAACCGATTCTCAAGCGGTAACCACGGCTCGAGTAACTGATGCTTGCAATGCTGACGCTGATTTCCCAACTAGCGAAACCACTTCTCAAACGGTAACCACGACTTGAGTAGCATCTTCACCTACTGGCGAAACCAAATCTCAAACGGTAACCACGGCTTGAGACTAGCTTATGCTTGCAATGATGATGCATGATTTTTTAGCGCAATGCTCCATAATTATGGAAATGCTACGCAATTTATTATGCAATATGCTATGCTTATCTACATGATGAATGCATAAAAAAAAAGTATCCCCGTTTAGGGACTCTCCTGGGGAGCTCGAGACACTCTGCTGAGGAACCCACTAACACTCCGATCTCCACCCTGCTGGGGAATAACACTGCTGCTGGGAAATAGGCCACCCTCACCAGGGAAAACCTCCTCTGCACCCGGCCCGCTTGGGGACATCGCTGGGGAATAAACTACCCACGCACTCTGTGGGGAAACAACGGTCTTTGACTTGCTAGGGATACAAAAATCCCGACTCTGCTTGGAGAAACCAATACCAATAGGTACCTCCACTGGGAAATAGCAATCTTCAGGCTTAGCTGCTGAGGACACCGACCTCAAACCCGCTGGGGAGATAACCATCCCGACCCTGCTAGGGAAGTCAAAGACCTTGAATCTGCTGGGGAGGAAAAAATCCTGACTCTGCTTGGAGAAACCAGGAAAGTCTGTCACAGAACACCCGTCGACTCGTCGAACCATGGCATTCATCATCCAAATCCACTGTCAGCTTTCCAATTTCGAGAACTCCCAGACTCGTCTGGACTTTTCTGATTCATCACCTTGTATTCTCGACCCCTCCGTACTCTGCGGAGAGCGAACTCCTTAGATTGGTACAAACTTTCTAATCTTCAGACTTTGAAGAGTCTTCTTGATTAATATCCAGGATCGTCGTACGTCCTTCGTCGTCTTTTCACCATTCTTCCATCTCTCGTCCCTGATCGGACTCCACGAGGATCTTTTGTCAAAAGCTTCCACATCACAACCTACAAGTGAGTGAAAATACCTAACAGTACCTGCAAAAGAGATCGTTAGATAAAAACGTGCCCCAGGCGTGTCAAGATTTCAACACTTGGGTCACTCAACCTTCCGAATAAGATTTCAAGCTTTCAATCTTATAAACATGCATTGGAAGGGACCTGTATGTCTTAAAATGCAAAGATTCTTTATCAAAATAATCTGGATGTTTTTGCAATCAAAGCGGTAATGAAAACAAAAACAAAATTATTTGACTGAATATGCATTTTATTAATTGACAAGGTGTGGCTCAAATTGAGCAATACAAAGGAAGCAATTCCTGAAAAGCGGTAATCGCGCACAAAAGGAAAAATCTATCCTAATGGCAATGCGAAACCGCGATCTCATCGAGTTCCAACTCGGTTACACCCCATATGTCCTCAGACTCTCCGTACTTTTGCCTTCTGAACAAGACGCTTCCGACCGATCCCTACTGGGGATTATCCATGTGTCATATCCAAAGCACAAACGATCATGCCAGACGCAGTTGTTCGTTTCAATCCCTCTTTTGCCTGGACCTCCCTTTCGGGTTTTCAGTCCACCGGGATACCCTTTTTTGCCCAAGCCGCCTTTTCAGGTTTTCGACTTGCCGGGTGTACAGTTTTTTCCTTTTTTATCCCTAATTTTTGCCCGAACCTTTTCATTCATTTTATTTCGGTTCGCCGGGATGCCCATTTTTGCATGGACTATTTTATTCTTTTCGTCCAGCGGGTCTCTTCATACGAAGTATTTTTTAACTGCGTCCGCATTCACAGGGGATGGAAAATCTTCGCCATCCATGGTCGTCAACAACAAGGCTCCGCCAGAGAAAACCTTCTTGACCACGAATGGACCTTCATAATTAGGTGTCCACTTGCCCCTACGATCGTTATGTGGAGGAAGGATCCTTTTCAGCACCATATCACCCACATGATACACACGAGGTCGTACCTTTCGGTCGAAAGCACGCTTCATCCACTGCTGGTACAACTGCCCATGACAAATGGCTGCCAGCCTATTTTCCTCAATCAGGCTCAACTCTTCATACCGAGTCCTTACCCATTCAGCCTCTTGCAATTTCACGTCCATCAGGACTCTCAAAGAGGGAATTTGAACCTCAACCGGTAGCATGGCTTCCATTCCATATACCAACGAGAAAGGTGTTGCCCTAGTAGATGTACGCACCGAAGTTCGATACCCATGCAATGCAAACGGCAACATCTCGTGCCAATCCTTGTAAGTCACGACCATCTTCTGCACAATCTTCTTAATATTCTTATTGGCTGCCTCAACCGCCCCATTCATCTTCGGACGATAAGGAGAAGAATTGTGATGCTCGATCTTCAATTCCCGGCACAATTCTGCCATCATCTTGTTGTTCAAATTAGAACCATTATCAGTAATGATTCTTTCGGGAACCCCATATCTGCAAATGATGTCTCTCTTCAGGAATCTGGCAACGACTTGTTTCGTCACGTTCGTATAAGAGGCTGCTTCCACCCACTTGGTGAAGTAATCAATAGCCACTAATATGAACCGGTGCCCATTCGAAGCCGTAGGCTCAATCTTCCCAATCACATCAATGCCCCACATAGCAAACGGCCACGGAGACGACATTAAACTCAACGGATTTGGAGGCACGTGCACCTTGTCAGCATAAATCTGGCATTTATGACACCTCCGCACGAAATTGAAACATTGGGCCTCCATTGTAATCCAATAATAACCTGCCCTCAGCAGCTTCTTTACCATTGCATTCCCACTGGCATGGGTACCGAACGACCCCTCGTGAACCTCTTTCATCAATTGGCTTGCTTCTTTGTCATCGACACATCTGAGCAAGACCCAATC
This sequence comes from Lathyrus oleraceus, assembly GCF_024323335.1. Classification (NCBI taxonomy): domain Eukaryota; kingdom Viridiplantae; phylum Streptophyta; class Magnoliopsida; order Fabales; family Fabaceae; genus Lathyrus; species Lathyrus oleraceus. The sequence continues at coordinate 26,661,987 of NC_066581.1, read as the reverse complement.
AAAATTCCGCTTGTACAACACCCCATCCTTATTCAAGTAGAACACCATGGCCAACCTCCGTAGAGTCTTTCAGTCCTTCTTGGATGCTCCCTCAGGATACTCTTGAGTCTCCAAACAGCGCTTGATATCATAATACCACGGCTTCTCATCATCAGGCGCTGTGTCAACAACAAACACATAAGCCGGTCTATCCAGACGTCCCACCTCAACACTGGGGAACTGATTCCACCATTGCACCTTAATCAAGGCAGCCAGAGTAGCCAGAGCATCTTCCAAAGGATTCTCCTCTCTAGGCACATGATGCATTTTCACCTTGGTGAAAAACATCAACAATCTCCTCGTATAATCCCGGTATGGAACTAAATGAGATTGATGCGTATACCATTTTCCGTTAACCTGGTTTACGACCAAAGCTGAATCTCCATATATAACAAGGTTCTTGATTCTCAAATCAATTGCCTCTTCAATCCCCAGGATGCAAGCTTCGTATTCAGCCACGTTGTTGGTGCACTCAAATGCTAGCCGGGCAGCAAAAGGAATATGGGATCCTTTAGGCGTAACCAAAACAGCACCAACACCACTACCATTCACGTTAACGGCCCCATCAAACATCAGAATCCATTCGGATTCAGGGTCAGGCCCCTCCTTCGGGATCGGTTCCTCACAATCTTTCGATTTAAGAAACATGATGTCCTCATCAGGGAACTCAAACTTCATCGGTTGATAATCCTCAATGGGTTGCTGGGCGAGGTAATCAGACAATACACTCCCCTTGATTGCTTTCTGAGAGGTATATTGTATATCATATTCAGTCAAAATCATTTGCCACCTCGCAACCCGTCCGGTCAATGCTGGCTTTTCAAAAATGTACTTGATTGGATCCATCTTGGAAATCAATAAAGTGGTATGAACCAGCATATACTGCCTCAATCGGCGAGCAGCCCAGACCAAAGCACAGCAAGTTTTCTCGAGCAGTGAATATCTTGTTTCACAGTCGGTAAACTTTTTGCTAAGGTAGTATATGGCATGCTCTTTTCGACCAGACTCGTCATGCTGCCCCAGTACACACCCCATAGACCCCTCGAGGACCGTCAAGTACAGGATTAATGATCGTCCCTCCACAGGAGGCATCAGAATCGGAGGCTCCTGCAAATACTCTTTTATCTTTTCAAATGCCGCTTGGCAATCATTATTCCACCTGACCGTTTGATCTTTTCTCAACAGCTTGAATATTGGTTCACACGTGGCTGTTAGGTGAGATATGAACCGTGAAATGTAGTTCAATCTACCTAAGAAACCACGAACCTCTTTCTCCGTTCTCGGTTCAGGCATTTCTCGCATTGCTTTTACTTTAGCAGGATCAACCTCGATTCCTTTTTCACTTACTATAAACCCCAGCAATTTACCGGACCGCACTCCGAAAGTGCACTTATTCGAATTCAACCTCAGTCTGAACTGTCTCAGCCGGTCAAACAACTTGGCCAGATCTACCAAATGCCCCTCTTCTGTTTGGGACTTTGCTATCATGTCATCAACATAGCATTCGATTTCATGATGAATCATATCATGAAACAAAGTCACCATAGCCCTCTGATAAGTAGCACCGGCATTCTTGAGACCAAATGGCATCACCTTATAGTAAAAAGTGCCCCACGGTGTGATGAACGTTGTTTTCTCCATATCATCTGGCGACATTTTGATTTGATTATAGCCAGAAAATCCATCCATGAAGGAAAACACCGAGAATTGAGCTGTATTATCTACCAACACATCAATGTGAGGTAGTGGGAAATCATCTTTCGGACTAGCTCTGTTCAGATCCCGGTAGTCCACACACATTCTCACCTTCCCATCTTTCTTCGGCACCAGCACAATATTCGTGACCCAAGGTGGATAATTAGTGACAGCTAGGAAACCAGCATCCCACTGCTTCTGCACTTCCTCTTTAATTTTCATGGCCATTTCAGGTCGAGTTCTGCGCAACTTCTGCTTCACTGGAGGACAATCTGCTCTCAATGGTAGCTTGTGCACAACGATATCGGTATCCAACCCTGACATATCTTGATAAGACCAGGCAAAGACGTCGACATACTCTTTCAACAATGCCACCATTCTGCTCTTGACACTCGCCTCCAAAGCAGCCCCAACTTTCACTTCTTTTCTGACCTCGTCGGTACCCAGATTCACAATCTCAACTTGCTCTTCGTGCGGCTGAATCACCTTCTCCTCTTGTTTCAACAACCTGGCTAATTCCTCCGGCAGTTCACAATCTTCTTCGCCTTCTTCTTTAGCATGATAGATCGGATTGTCGAAATCATATGAGGGTGTAATAGGATTGTTATCAATGAGATCCGGAGAGAAATCGCATCTGCATGAATGTTGATTCATGCATTGCTTTAGAACCGGAACGAGACAAATTGAAAAAGAAAATGAAAACATTGCCATTTTTATTTTTGCTTTTTATTTAAACTGCAAAAATAAATGAAAAACAGGGAATACCGCTTTTAATTGAACAACATCCTTTTATTTATGATGCAAATTTTGCAAAATGAAACATGAGGTGGCCCTTACAATGAACCATTACGTTTCGGGCAAAACGTATGGTTTTCATGCAAATAAAATTGAAAAACAGAAACATTACTCTTCAGGATGAGTGACAGTGATGATCTTTTCGGCCTTCCAGTTCTGGACTTCCATCCCTGGTACGCACGACTTTATCCATCGATCAATTTCACAGTCGCTGTCAACTTCTTCATCCACCATACAGATGTGATCTGGATCCAGCATTCCAGCACTGGTGAATGTGAATGACGGACGACGTCCTCTACCTTGTCCTGATGAGCTTCGGCCCGGCTGATAACCCACTCCGAATCGGTCTTTCTTGGCGGCGATGTCCATCATCTTCCCCCAACCAGGAGCTTCCCCACTCTTCACCACCTCAGCGGCCTGTTTGTACGAAGAAATGCACGGTTTCTCCTCTTCTTTGGCAAAAAGAGCATTCTCCACCTTGAGGGTTTTGAATGCTTGACTTGGCGTTTCCCATATCTCACCGTCCATTTCAACATACTTGAACGATGACAAGTGGCTGACAAAGATATCCTCCTCCCCACAAACGGTGACGACCTGCCCATCCCAAATATACTTCAGCTTTTGGTGCAAAGTCGAAGTCACTGCCCCAGCAGCATGAATCCATGGGCGACCCAACAGGCAATTGTATGCTGCCTGAATATCCATGACATAGAATACCGACTTGAACACCTCGGGCCCAATCTTCACCGGGAGCTCCACTTCCCCAAACACAGCCCTCTTCGAGCCGTCAAAAGCTCTCACTATCAGGTCAGTGGGCGTCAAGATCAACCCTTCACAGTTCAGCTTTGCCAAGGCTTTCTTTGGCAACACATTTAAAGAGGAGCCGGTATCAACCAACACGTGCGAAAGCACGGCTCCTTTACACTCCATAGCAATGTGTAAGGCCCGACTATGATTTCTCCCATCCACAGTTAGATCCAAATCAGTGAAACTCAGCCCATGACTGGCATTGACATTTGACACCACCGTCTCTAACTGATTAATTGTGATCTCTTGGGGAACATAGGCCCTCTTCAGAATTTTCAATAAAGCCTCTTTATTCCCCTCGGAGCTTAACAACAACGACAAGATTGAAATCTTGGATGGGGTCTGCTGCAGATGGTCAACAAGCTTGTACTCAGACTTCTTGATGATTCTTAGAAATTCTTCTGCTTCATCATCAAGTTCTCTCTCCAACCCACCAGGCGCCGGTGTCACCACAAGAGTACCTTCATTGATTACTTGTTTTCCTCTTGCCTTGGCTAAAGCCTCGGCCTTTTCTTTCTTTTCTTTTTCTCCTTCCCCACTTCTCAAAGCATCAGGAGCAAACAACCTCCCACTACGAGTGAAACCACTAGGTCCCGCATTATCCACCTTTGAAACGGTGGTTTCACTTGCAACTTGATCCTCCAACTTCTCCCCATTACAGTACACCTCCCCACCATAATGCCACGGCACGGCATCATCTTTGTCATAAGGAATTGGCCCAGGTACCGTGATAGTAACTGGAGCCGCACATGCCAGCATTGACAAATCAACCGGATCAAAGTAGATGGTTATGGTGGAGACATCCTCCTTCACCAAATCCACCTTCTCAAACTTGAGGCTTCCCTCATCCATCAGCCTCTGGATAGCCTCCCTCAATGATATACACCCATTAACAGCAATAGTGCACGCAGCGCAACAGTCATCACAGCCCGGGAAGACCCCATTCTTCAACAACTGCCTTTTGACCTCAGCCAACGGGGTCTTCAACTGATCCACATTCAACAGCCCGATTCTACTCTCCTCAGAAATTGCATTCATCCCCATTTGACCATGCGCAGGCATGGGATTAGCATTCACATTTGGAGATGGAGCAAAGTTGATTGCCTTGGAATCCACTAAGTCCTGGACCACATGCTTAAAAGCTTTGCAATTTTCTACATTGTGTCCAGGTGCACCTGAGTGAAATTCACATTTGGTGTTTTCATCAAAACTGGCTGGCCTCTGATCAGGTCTCAAAGGAGCCAAAGTTCTCAGTTGTACCAACCCCAAATCTTTCAGCTTTTTAACAAGAAAGAATACGTCATAGGTGGCCTATCAAACTGACGATCATTCATTCGTCCTCGCACTTGATACCCGGCCCTCTGCGGTCTCTGTTGAAACGGCTGCCGTTGTTGTTGCGGTTGTTGTTGTTGCTGTTGTGCAGGCTGATTATCAGCAGGAATGGTTACCGCAACAGTGTGCTGATAGTAACGATCCCTACTCGGTCCTCTTTGGGTATACACAGCACTTGTATCACCCTCCTTCTTTCTCTGACCGTTTCCAAAGGGCTTCTTCGAACCAGATGACGAAGCATTACCACCCTGAATTTTCCCCAGCTTTAACCAACTCTCTATTCTCTCTCCGGCCACCACTATATCAGCGAAGTTGGTAACCGGGCATCCAACCATCCTCTCAGCAAAGGCCCCTTGCAAGGTACCCATAAACAGATCCGACATCTCTCTATCCACCAACGGTGGTTGAACTCTGGCAGCCAACTCCCTCCATCTCTGCGCATATTCTTTAAACCCCTCATTAGGCTTCTGAGACATACCCTGCAGCTGGGTACGACTAGGAGCCATGTCAGCATTGAACTGGTACTGTTTAAAAAATGCATCGCCAAGATCCTGCCAGCTCTTGATGTCAGAAGACTTCCGCTTGGTGTACCATTCCAGGGATCCTCCAGACAGATTGTCCTGGAAAAAGTACATCCACAACTTCTGATCCATCGTATACGCAGAAATCTTGCGGACAAAAGCTTGAAGGTGAGTTTCCGGGCACGAACTCCCATTGTACTTATCAAATGCGGGCGCTTTGAACTTCTCTGGGATCACAATCCCCTCGACCAGCCCCATATTTGACATATTCACAACCCCCGGAGTAGCATAGCTCTCTAGAGCTCTGATTTTCTCTTCCAGCAACTGAATTTCTTTATTTGGTGGTTGAACACCATACTGACCAAATGGTTCATTATGCATGGAGAATTGATCTGCTTCTCTGTCTTCCTCTCTATCCTCCTCAACCCCAAAGAAAGGAGGAAACAGACTGTCCTTGAGGTTATTGCCCATCTGACCGGGTCCACCACCTGTGGAAGCACCAAAACCACCGACATTGTTAGTCACTACACCCACAGTTGTCCTCTTTCCACCGTCCCTAGAACCACCAAGACCATGGTTAGAGACACCATCCAGATTGACACCACTATTGGCAGCTGAAGCCCGCTCGAGCTTCTCCACTTTATCAGCCAGTGCTTTCTGGCCCACAGCAAAACCTTGCATGATGTTAATTAACTCATTCATCTTCTCCTTCAGCTCGAGAACATTTGTATTGGGTAGATCCATCAGTATAGGTGTGTTGCGTCTGGTGAAGTATCTGTGAGGACGTGTTGTGTGCAAGGGTACAACTCTACGCGCACGAGCAATGATTCCTGAAACAATCAAGCACGTTAGCAACTGACACCTGCAAAACAGAATACAAGTTATTATGATTATGCATGAATGCAATGTCTATCCATAGGAGGAACACTCTATCTTTCGATCCTGGCTTCATTGAGACATATAATAATCCGGCAGCAATATTCTGATATTCAATCATCTGGTTTCATCGTACAGATCAGAGATATATGATTTAGCAAAATACCACCCAACCATGTGTGTGCTATGTGAGTGCATACAGGAAAGCAAATAAAGCTTGAAGACCAATCACTGAATGAAAACAACCATTGTATACCAAAAGTGCCCAACAAAGAGCGAGAGTCATACATCAAGTCTGATACAAATCAAATACAATTCTTCCAGAAACAAAAAGAAAATACACACAAGCGAATTCCGTCAACAGGCTTGACGGTAATCCACACAAATGAGAAAGGTCTAGTTTGACGAAGGTCCCACAGAAGGCCCTACATCATCAACCATCTTGGCAAACTCTGCGGCGAACCTGAGCTCGGTGTTCTCCTGCTGCAATCTCCCCACCTCCTTCTGGTGGATCTTCATCTGTCTGAAGTAATGATCTCTCTCAGCAATGTAGTGATCTTTCTCAGCAATGATCTTCACGTTCTCTGTTTCCTTAATCTTCAGCTTTGCTTCCCACTCGGCGATAATGGTTTTGACTCTGTCGTCCCTCTGATCCCTCACTAGGATTTGCCTCCTCTTCTAATCTTCAATGACCTTCGAAGCCCTGGCCAACCTTTCCTTGGTGATGTCGTGCTCCCTTATGGATGACTCTAAAGCTTGGCTGACCTTACCATAATAAGCGGTGTCTGCCTCAAAGCGCTTCACCACAAGAGCATGTCTCTTATCCTGATCTTCCATCCTCCCTCTGATCTCCTGATTAGCCATCTGAATCCTGGCGACACTCATCTCCAATTCATTCTTCTCTGCTTGTAGCTGATCTCTGGCTTTCTTCATCTCGAGGAACTCTTCCATACTGACAGAAGAACGCGGCCCCTCAATCAACGGACACCAAGCATCACCCCCAGGAAATGGTAGATGTGTGAGCTCAATCCTTTTCCTAAGCCAATCATCAAATGGAGGAAAAGACCTGCTATTAACCTTGCCAAAAGGAACCTTGCCCTTCCTCTGAATGTCACGCCACTCATCCAACACTTGCCTCAACTTGGGATGATTGCCCTCAATCGGGAAGTAGAAAGACTCCTGAATCTCTCGCCCGAGAGGAGGACCATCCACAGCAAATCCCATCTGTCTCCTAAGAAGCACCGGGTTGTAATTAATACAACCTTGAACTCCTATAAGAGGCACATTGGGAAGACTCCCACAACTATAAATGAAATCTTGTCCAGCCATACCATTGTGAGTCCAAGCTATGTCCTTGGCTCGCAAACCCATCAACCTGAATGACCACTTGACAGTAGGATCAAGAAGGACAAAGGCACCCCTGGAAGGCAAATACCCCATGAACCACTTGTACAACAGCTGAGCACAACATCTGATCAGTCCCCCACGCCACTTCTCGTTCCGATTATGGACCGAGTAGTATACATCCCCAACCAAGGTAGGAATAGGATTCCTTTGCATAAACACCCGGATGGCATTAATGTCCACAAAGTTCTTCTAATTAGGAAACAAGATGGTCCCATAAATGCTCACAGCAATCAAGGCACAAACGGTCCTCCAATTACCCACAACAGCATGTTCCTTGGCTTTAGCCTCCAAGAAACTCAGATGAAAACTGGGTAACTTTCCTTTCTCTTTCAAACCCCCTTTGATCACCTCTGGGCTCAAATAAAGAGCACGAGAAATCTCCACAAAATCAGGCTCCCCCTTGGTGGCATAGAAAGGAATCTGATCTCGGATCTGCATACCCAGGATGCTGGCATAGTCCTCTATCAAGGGCCCCAACAGGTAATCCGGGAAGACGAAACATCTCAAGCCCGGGTCATAGAACTGGAGAAGAGTATGAATGGCACTCCTATCACTGTCCGTGAGCCTAAAAACCAACTTCAGAATACCACCGTATGCCTCACGGAACATCCCCACATGGTCAGGTGTAATCAACGCCATCATATCTCTCAGCACACCAATCTCTGGGTCGAAGAAACTGTAGACAACATCGTCCTTCAAGCCGGTCCTCATGTCTGGGACAAAGAAGTCTCTTAACCAGGATCTTGATCAAGAATGTCCCCTGCATATGGATAAACATGAGTTAGATGCACATAAATGCAAAATGTGAATGATGCTGATGCATGAATGCAATGCACTGTGCCATCCTCCAAGTCATCTGAACACCCACTGCACTGAGTTACAACCTCTGAACTGATCACAACCATCTGAGGTACTGAGTAACTACAAATCCGACTTGGGGTTCCGAAATAAACGGAACTGAAGGATACATCACCATCATCACCAGAAAGCCCTCTGAACAGATAACCACCAGATCCTCTGAACCAGCCCAGGGAATCCTGAAATAAACGGATTCCCACTGATAAATACCACGGACGGAACTCCGGCGTCTCAGAAATAAATCCATAAATCCGACTTATAAATAGAACTCTGATCAATAACTGAACTATTAGTCACCATCAAAGTCACCATCAGAACATGCATCTGTAAGAATCAACCCTCCCCTCACAAGTGAATTCTAATCAGGTCATCCTAAGGCGGATAATGGTCTCGACAATCGGGCAAAGATACTCAACGGGTTTTCCCTTTCGGGTGTGCCGTTGCAGCTCTCTTAAGATCGTCTAAACCAAAGATCCGGGAAAGCACGATCACCGAAGTCAATAGTTCAGATGAAGTTACTCAACCAGAGTGGATACTCCACAAAGGAAGAGCTCCCTCAAAGAACCTCGTCCGGCTTGTGGTATGTCACGTCGCCCAAAACATGTTGACCTAACATGAAAGGCAACATGAGACCACGCTAATCCTAGGTGTATACTCGGGCCTGGGTTTTAGCCCCACTAAGAACACCCACCCCAAATCAGAGAAACCACCTGTACAGAAGATAGCACAATCATAGTATGATGCATGCAAATATTTATGCAAATATATACACAACATAATAATCATAAATGCAATAAATATAGCAGCACAAGCAACCTAAACTATCCTAGAGAGCGCTAGGAGAGACTCGCTTAGGGGAGATGGACCAGCAGGAGGTCAACTTCTAATCCCCAACAGAGTCGCCAGCTGTCGCATCCGCGAAAAAACAACCGGCGGGAAAAAGCAAAACAAACAGAGCCGCCACCATGCGTTATTTATCCCAAAAGAGGGAAAGGAAACGCTCGAAGTAAACCTGGAAAAGACAAGGTCTCGCGACCAAAGAGAGATGGGATCGGGAGTCGGTTATGCGAAGGGAAGGTATTAGCACCCCTACGCATCCGTCATACTCGACGGGATCCATGCTCAAAAGAATAGAAGAAAGGTTTCTAAACACCGCTCAAGAGAATGCACGCACACACTAGAATAAAACACAGATGGAAGAAGAGGGGAAAGGGCTCGCTAGGATATCGCATCCTATGCCTACGTATCTCATCTGGAATGAGAATCAGAGCTATCGTAGTTCGGCTCACGCACGCCGAAACAAACCCAACACAGGAAACCGACTCCCAATCGCTGGACTTACGCCAGACTCCACACAAACAGGCAAACATGGAAACCGAACACCAATCGCTGGACTTACATCAGACTCCGAACCAACCAACACACACAGGAAACCAACTGCCAATCGCTGGACTTATGTCGGACTCCAACAAGACACAGGAAACCAACTGCCAATCGCTGGACTTACGCCAGACTCCAAGAAAACAAGAGGTTAACCGGACGCTGAGTCGTCAAAAAGCAACAACAAGGTTGAACAAACAAACTAACAGGGAGTCTGGTACTCGAGCCTGCTAGCTGCCAAGCAAACACACACAAAAAGGAAAAGGGTGCCCGGAGAGATCTCGTACAATCTCCTGCCTACGTACCTCATCTGGTATGAGGATCAGGGCGACGTAGTTCCCCTTAACAGGGAAAGAACTTCTAACCTAACCAGAGACTGGGAAATGACAAACTAGAAAGGAGCCTGACTCGAGCCTAATAGTTATCATGCAATCCACAATGGTCCTAGGTTGAGGTTTCTATCTAACTTGCACAGGCAGCAAGCTATCCTAAACAGCACAGTCAAACACAAGAGCAAGCATACACACAGTTAGCACACACTATATACAAAGAAAGTGGGCTCACACAGGGTTAGGCTTTAGTCAAGGGGTCATGTCAACCTCGACAAACAAGCCACTGTAACAGGGTGATGTTAGCTCTTAACCCTAACATTGAGAGTTAGGGTGAAGCTGATAAAATGGGAAGTGAGTGTAAGACCTCACAGCTCTTATCCCTGGCCTGGGAGAGCTTCAGACAAATGAAAGTGCGGGAGTTCAGAAAGTTGGAACTCTTCTCCACATATGACTGACTCAACAAAGATCTTGGGTTAATATCCACAATGCATCAACACAAGGTGTGTGAGCAAAGTGGATGACACACTGAATAGCAGGAGATGGATTACACATCTCTTTTATCTGCCAATTTCCTTATCAAAGGACTTTTCCTGCTTGGTACAAAGATAAACATACACAAGCATTGCCTCTTAAGGAGGGCTTCAGACAGGTGCCTGCCCAAGTAACAGGACAAGTCTTCCAGACTACATGAAGTCTGAGAGTTATACCTATGTGGTTAAGCAACCAAGCAAAAGCAAGTTCAAATTGAACTTAAGCAACTTATGTACCTGTAGAAACATCACACAAATCAGTTAAACTGTACAGACAAACAGATAATCATGAATATCAACAGTCAAACCCAATGAGCAAAGGCATAAGCCAACAAGTCAAACTCAAATGAGTTAACAACCCTACAAAACACACAATGTTAGTAGTCAAAAGCAAGCATCAAATGCTCAAGTGAGGTTGCATCATGAACCATATGACCTGGATGTTCAACCTGAAATCAAAGCTCAAAGATGAGACAAACCACTAGGTCAAGGCCTAGGGTCAAAGAGGGAGAAAAAATTCAAAACAGAACATGAAAATTGACATGAATCAACTTCAATCCATCAAGAACATCATCCAAAAGATCCCACATCAATATCAATTACCAATTTCACTTCATAAACCAAACATGGCAAGGTATGCAAGTTGAAAGCACATTGTGACAACAGAATGAACAAATGCACATTAATTCAAAAATGATTCAAATAATCTCAAGAAAATTCATGAGTAAACAGAACATACAAAATGATCAACACACAAAAAATTAGGGCAATTGGGCAACATTAGGCATGGTAATCAAATTGTATAAGGCAAGGCAATCAAAACAAGCTCAAATATGACACCAAATGCTACACCAACTTAGCACAAGCCTAAAACAGAAATGAAACATGGTAAAAACCTCAAATCAAAGCCAAAACAACCTCTAACATGTCTAGAAAGAGTGTGCAAAATTTCACATCCATAGGATAAACAACCAGCATTTCGCAAATGATTGAAATTCAAGACCATTCAAAAGTGCACAAATGACCATCCAGAATGAAAAATCTCAAACAAATCAGAAATGAATCCAACAATTCCAAGAAAATTCATGATCAATCACAACATCCATATCAAGCATCATGCAAAAAATCAAAGTATTTGGAGTTTATTTGGCATGGCAAACAAATTAATCAAGTTGAGCAAGCAAAGGTGTGACACACATTGTCACACCTACATTCACATGATTATAACTCAGCAATGGCACATGATAAAATTGCAAACTCAACACCAAAATGTCCAGCATGAAGTCTAGTTTAAGCATGTAAAATTTCATAGGCATTGGATAAACAACCATCATTTCACAAATGAATTAGTAAGGTAATGTTCAAAATGGACATGCATACACAAACCCTAGGCCAAATAATTTTCCATCCAGGCACATTTAATGCAAAAATTCCCATGTTTTTTGGATGATTATTCAATGATTTATGAATTTTGGAAGTCAAAGAAAAAAAAAGTGAAGCAAAGGCATATGAACATGACATGGAGGGAAAACAAATAATGCATGGCTTTTGAAAAAAAGACACCGCCTGGAATCGAACCAGGCGCGTTTTCAAACTGAAAATGGCGCGCTTGCATGGCCATCTCATGCACCCAATCAGGCTGCAACCCTAGCGCGCGCCTAAGGCAACGCTTTCACCTGAAAAAACCGTGGCCGAATCTTGTTCATCATCTTCTTCATCATTTGGCCATGAACAGTACATCCAACAAGAACACCATGAACAAATTTCCCAGTTTTTGCAATTAAGCACATGAGCATGTAGATCACACATCAAGGAGCATGAATCAAGCAATAACTAAGCCTATAACATCATAAATCATGTGGATCGAAGCAAACAAAATTTCAACATGAAACTTTAATCTATCGAAACTCAGTGGATATGGCATGGAATTGAAGCTTAGATGTGCACGATTTTTCCAGAAATTGCAACTGCCATGGATGAGCTTCAAGCTTTGAGATGCTTCCAACTGCACGATTTCTACTGGATCTTGCTTCAATCTTACTCACAAATGCTACCAGATGATGAATCAACCAAGGAAATGTGAATTCATTTGAAGAAATTGAGAGAAAAAATTGAGAGAAAAAAGTGTGAAAAATTCTAGATCTAAAAATTATGAGGTGTTGTTATGAAATTCTGTTATGATTTGTGTTATATATGCTCTCTTAATCATGTCCTTAATAACACTTAGCCAAATGGTAATTGGATTAGTGAAAACAAAGTGCACATTCAAAATTGATATTTTCTTTATGCATGGAGATTATGGGTGAACAGTGCACGTGTATGATTTGAATTTCACTCAAAAAACCATTTTAGAGCCAATGGAAGTAATGTTATGTTCAAATAATGCACACATTTTGAATTTCATTTTTCGCTCCAAAAATCAATTGAATTTTCAAATATTTATGTGAATGGAATACATGCCATGTAATTCCAAATTTGGAAACTAGAGGTTAAAACAAGAATGTTGCAAAAAGAGCCATCTCATTTGGACTTATGGTTTGAAAGTTATGCTCCTTTGAAGTTCAATGTTCACTTGGCCAAGATTGATCCATATCTCTTCAACCATACATGAGAAACTCATGATATTTGACTTTTTGGAAATGGGAGAGAAAGATCTACAACTGTCATGTTCAACAAAATTTCATTTGAAGCTTTTTTGATGATGTAATCTTGAGGAGAAATCCTTTCCATTTTTGGCAATTTCAAATTACAGGTCACTTTCTATTTTTGGAAAGTTTTGTCCTGACTTTATTTTCTTCAAAGTTGATGTTTGAAATGTCAAATGAGACTTGTTTGAACATGAATGAAGTATTTCTAACCACTTCCCACCTCCAAATCCAACAGTTGACTTGACAATTGACTTTTGCAGTTGATAGATGACTTGGTTATGCACAGATGAATCTGAGCCTTAATCAGTTGATGAAATGGCTCCAAAATGAAACCCTAGCTTATACAAGCTCAACAAAATCGTATTGTGATCCCCATCTCAATAAAAACCCCATCTCCTTGCAGAAACCCTGATTGGCATAATGCAACTGATTAGGGTTGACCAGAGGTCAAAACCCTAATCCCAAGGAATCTGATCAGGAATAACGAATCATGATGATGATGATGTACCATTCCAACCAAGATAATGATCAATCTCCTTGAGGAACCAAGAAACCCTAATTGAAGCACAAACCCTCAGATGGCTAGTGATCAATTCAATAAGACCCTCAAGCTCGAATCTTTTAACCTCTCTATCTTCTGAGAAAGGCTTAGGAGGATGACTTGCTTAATATTTCCACATGATATGCAAAGAAGCAATGACTAATGGCCTAAAAATGTAAATGTAATATGTTAAGCTAGTCCCCAGAGAGGAGGGCAAATTTTGAGGTGTTACAGATATATTTTAACATTCATATCATATGCATCACGAGGTCTCTTAAGGACCAAAATTTACTTCTATATGTTGTTATTTAAGTCCATTCTACTGAGTCGATATGGAGATTTTAACTTTCATCTCCTGAGCTAGAACGTCCTTAAATAAGGGCAGTTGTAAGACCCTAATTTTGACCCTAAGATCCCTCATGTTATTCTCATCATATGCATTAGCATTGGGATTACACCTTGGCATCTTCCTTACCCCTAATTCATTGGGTTTGCATTGGGAGAGATCACCAAGCACATTTGATTGTAGAATACTTCATTTTTCTTTGTTTACTAACCAAAATTTCAAAAATATGTCATTGTATAGTGTAACTCTTTTGTAGGTAGTGCACATGCTCACCTATGCTCTATCAAGCTCATATCTAGGGTTTAAGACCCTCATTGCAAGGAGCTCAATCATGAATTCATCTACATTGGCTCTAAATATCATATATTGATCCCCATGATCTTCACATGACATTTTGATCAACAAATCATCAAGATTTTGGAGTTTGGTTTTCCTTGGAAACCCTAATTCATCTGGGTATCTTATGTGACTTCTTCAACAAGCTTCTCACCAATTGATCAAATATTTCAAGTGATACTTCACATTTTATCATCCTATGCATATATGATCCTCCATGAGTCCCAAAAGTCAATAGAATGTCAAGCTAGCAAGTCGGCTCATGGTGGTTGACCATAGGAAGTCAACTATTCAAAACTGGGGTTCCCTAGACCCTATCTCCTACATTTTTGGTCATATGAAAATGATTCCAAAAGCAAAGTTACTCCAAATGACATTCCAAATAACTTTCATGCTGATGTAAAGAGCTATTTTTGCATGGAAAGTCATTTTTTATGGTGAGAGATTATAGGTCATTTTGTTTAAACCCTAATTTGGAGGACAACTTCCCAAGACCATAACTTTCTCAATTTTTATGAGATGAAATCCATTAAAGTTTAATGATCAAATATAATATGTCTACTTCAACTTTGATGTTGAGAGGAAGTGAAAATTCAACTTGCAAATACATGTGATAAGAGGAAACATTATAGGCCATTTTGGGCCAATACCATTGAACAAGTGATTTTCCTCAACTTCTAAAATGCATAACTCCTTCATGATAAATCCAAATGAGGTCAAATTTATGACCACATTGAAGGTATTTGGGTGATCTAAAACTTTTATGAAGTGACGTTTCTCATTTGAAGTCCATAGAAAACGTTATCTAAGGTGGAAGAAGTGAACATATGACTTGGTACTTAGAATTTTTTGTGATATGTTTAATTTTCCAAACTTCCACCTCATAATTAATCATGATCCAAGCCTCAAATGAAAAAGTGTTAAACATGAAAGTTGTTCCTCTTGATCCAACCTTTTCAAAAAGTCAAAATTCATCTCATTTGGACAAAGTATGAATAACTTGCGCATGGCTTAAAGTTGAAGGACCATTTGGATAATTTGAAGTTCCACTTTCCATACACGAATGCATGACCTTTCCACATGATTTCAGCATTGCTTACACATAACATTTGACCTAAGTGCATCATTTGGTGGGCCTATCGCACGCCAATGCAAGCATGCAAGTGAGATTTCCAAGTTTGGCCAAAAATGGAAGTGTGCAATTATCAATCTCCTTCGCTATAAATAGAAGCTCCATTGCTCAGAATTAAGGACCCTAGCGCGCAAGCTTTGAATCAGCAACCTTAAAACCCTACATTCAAAGGATAAGCTTGAAGATTTTCTTTGAAAATCGAGTTTGAATCTCTCACTGTTTTTGAGATTGAAACTCCAGGAGTCCTTCCTCCTCTTTGATCCATTTCCACTCCATCAAGCATCTGAAGCAAGGCCAAGCATAATTGAGAGAAAGATCGTGTTAATCTGAAGCTACATTGAATGTGATTTTCAGATTTTTTTCATCTCTTTAATTCTCACTCAATTCTCAATTATTCTTGTTGATTTTTGGTTGTCTGAAGTCCTACTAATATAGGCAACAAGATTAAGTTGCTTAGAGGTCAAATCGAAGCAACTCAGATCATGATCCTCAAAATTCAACTCCCTGTATCTTTCTATATACTTGGATTTAGGCAAAATTAAGGCCAAATTCAAGCTCCTGAGCATTTTTTCTTTAAATTCATGTCCTCCTTTTTCATTTTGGTGATGGTTGAGGGAGGAACAGTCCGGTGAGGTCCACCGGAGAAGAAGACCGAAGCTCTGGCTCCGGCGATGTGTTGGTACCCTTCTGAACCACATGATCCTTTTAAATTGTTTTAATCTTGAGCGTCCAAAGTGATTACCACGCATGTGGAATGTTTGATTAGGGAACATATTGATAACGCACTCTGATCCATCTGATCTACTGTAAGTCCCCAATTTTGGCCCTAAGATCCCTCATGGCATCATAACATTGCATTTGCAAAGCCTCAAGGATCACGAGCATCTGGGTTCCCTTTGCCTTTGGGTGGGACCTCTTATGAGTGGTTTAAGATCACCAAGCATGCTTGAATTGTATATCATTTCCTTTCTCATTTTATTTACTAACCAAAAGCACAAAAAATATGTCACTAACATTTCTTGTTTGTAGCTTGAGCAATCACAAGGTCTAAAAGCTTCTAGGAGATCCTTTGTGCAATGATATGATCAAGAGAAGATGAAAGCAAGCATGGTATTGGTTCCCAAAGCTCTCATCCATCAAATATGCCTCCCAAGTATCTCAATTCATCATTTTGATCAAAGCAAGTCAAGGGGTTTGAGGTTTGTTTCCCAAGGAAACCCTAGTTCATCTGTTCATCAACAATGCCTTGCTCATGAAGCAACCTCAGCCCAAGATCAAATACAATCAAGGGAAGTTCTATAATTCATCATTTCATGCATATTTGAACTTATTTGAGTGCCCTCAATCATCAATTCATTAAGGTATGAGTTGTGGACTTGAGAAGTTGATCAGTCAATTCATCTGACTATCTTGAAATGCACCGAGACCTAACTTTTTATGTGTTGGTCAAATGGAGATGACCCTAAGAGCACAAATTTTCTTCAGGACAATATGAACAACTTTCGTGTTCATCAAAATTTGATTTGAAGCTTGGAAGGTCATCTTCCACTCCAAAATATTATAGGTCATTTTGACTAAAACCCTAATTTTAGGTCAACTTCCCAAGAACATAACTCATTCATTTTTCATGATTTCGGGATGAGACTTAATGCATTGGAAATCTTATTATGTCTAATTCAAATTTTATGTTGAGCAAAATTGCAAAATCTCAAAAGAAATACATGTGATAATGGAAAACATTATAGGTCACTTTGGGCCAAATGCATTGAAATGAGAAAAAGTCCAACTTCAAGTGCGCATAACTTCTTCATTAAAAATCCAAATGATGCAAACTTTAAGTCCAAATTGATTTTAGTGAAACGATCTACAACTTTTGTGTTGATGATTTTATCATTTGGAGCTTGCATCATTGAGACAGAAGGGCTTGAACATTGGCCAAATTTGGAAACTTCACATATGCATGTTTTGCACCCTACACTTCAAGCTCAAATTTCACTAATTTCCAAGGCCCAATTGGAATTTTGATCAACTTAACATTTGTTCCTTATGCAACAAGCTTTCTAACCATTACTCATAAGGTTTCATTTGGAGCTTGGAAGCATCATTTTCGAAGACATGAAGAATTAAGTGCATTTTGTGAAATTCAACTCAATTGCCATGCATGAGCTGATTACACTTAATGTATGTAGCACCTCATATTTGCCCTCCTCATTCATGCAATCATTTTTAGGTCATTTAACATTTCATATTGCATTTCTTCATGCCAATCAGAATTAGGTCCAAGAGTTTGTTTTCCAAGAAGCTTGGATATCATCCAAGTCACTTTGTGGGTTCTATCTGAATGATCAGTCAACACAAGGGAATTTTGCATCAACTGGGGTTTTTTCTCAACACTCAATACAATTCAAAATTCAACTGTAATGTCAAAAGTCAACTGTTGGTCAACTGAAGGTCAAATGGCTGGGGAAGGACTTGAGATTCTTCCAACATGTTCAAATGGGGTCTATTCATCATTCAAAACGTTAATCTTGAAGGAGCAAAGGTCTGTTCCTGAACTGTCATGCTTGCTAGGCGAGCAACCCTTCGCTAGGCGAAGCCCATGCTTCCTCCTTCGCTCCAGCGAACCTTGATGATATTGCTACTGGAATTGCTCGCTAACCTGCTCGCTGGATGCTCGCCTAACGAGTAAGTGCTAGCTATGTTTTTACCCAAATCTGGGAGTGTTTGATGGAACCTTGCTGAATTGTGCTTTGCATGCTGTTTTGAAAAAACAAAATACTCTCATGTTCGCTAGCTGCTCGCTAGGCGAAGACAGTAGCGAGCGGATTCGCTAGCTGCTCGCTAGGCGAAGGCAGTAGCGAGCGTGGCAGAAACCTATTTAATTTTCAGAAAGCCCACCAAACCATAAAATCAGTGTATAAACTCTAAAAATTCATTTGAAAAGAATAAAGGCAGCCTCCATACAGACTGAAAACTCTCTGGCTCGGACTCTGACTCTGACTCTCACACTTTTCACTTCCATCTCACACAAACCCTAACGGCTGCAGTGCAAACCCTAACCGTTACATTTCAAAATCAATCAACCTCTTCAATCAGGTCTATTCTGTCTCCATTCTTTTATGCTTTCAATGATGTAAATTCTGTAGAATGAATCATTAGGGTTGAATTTGGGAGAAGGGTATCATTAGGTTTTGCATGTGGGTTTAGATGTGCATAATGTGTAGAACAATACCTTGAATGTTTGATCACTCAGTTTCTGAAATGGGTACCATAGGATTTAGGGGTTTCGAAAATCGGACTGTTATCAATGAAGAACCCAGAACCCGTAGGCATTCGCTAGCCCATCGATAGGCGAGCATGCAGCGAAGCTTCGCTAAGCCTTCGCTAAGCGAAGCAGTAGCGATCATGACAGTAGTTTGTTTTTCTGTTTGCTCTCTAATTTGTTTTGTGTGACATGTTTTCTATTGCATCCGTGCACTGTTTACCAGACGCAGTTGTTGTTATGTTTCTTTTGCTTGGTGCAATTCTTGATTGCACCCCATTTGGTTATTCTAACCTGTTTCTTGAGCTTTTGTGAGGACTCACATGACTCTTGAAGGGATATATTGCTTGGTATTCCACTTTATTTGTGGGATACCATTGTGGAGATTTATTCTGATTGCTTTGCTGACTTGCTTTATTTGATGGTGCTAGCTTGAGAGATCTCTGGGTTTCTTGTTTCTTTAGTTGTTGTTACTTCGGATCTTTATCCGTGTGGTAGATCCCTTGATCCCTTTTACATTTTCCCAGCATTTTACCGTTTTCTTAGCTGGAAGACCTCGATAGGAGGCAATGTTTTTGTGTGTTTACTTTTGTGCCCAAAGACCTCCAAGAAGAGGCACCAGTGCTAAAGACCTCCATGAAGAGGCAATTGACGGATAAAAGGGATTAGTAGTCAATCCCCCATTATTCAGTATGTCGTTCTTTATGCTCGCACTACGTGTCGATGCTTCAGAACAAAAGCCCAAGATCTTTTGTCCGGTCAGTCTGTGGAGAGGGTTCCACCTTTCTGAATCCCCACTCTTTATCATGAGCTCACCCTGTCCAGGGTTAAGAGCTATGAGGTCTTATCCTCATTACCCTTTTGATCTTCTCACCCTGACGTTCAATGTCAGTGGTTAAGAGCCCATTTGATTACCTTTCCATGGCTTGTTTATCGAGGTTGATATGACCCCTCTTGACTAAAGCCCCACCCATGTATGTTTGAGCCCCCTTGTTGGTGGGTTTATCTTAGGCTATATGTTTTTGTGTGGTGTGATCGTCTCCCCATAGGATTGCTAGGATTCGTATAGTCTCTCGTTTGCATGCCAATTAAGGTAGCACGGTTCCTTCGTCTAGGACTTCCTTTTTGCATGAGCATTCCTAAAACACAAACAAACTCATTGATTTTTCTTCTCCTAAGAACACGTTAACTCCTTCTACTATAGGTGAGTAAGTCTCCAAAGGTCGAGCATCCGGTAGATTGCGTAGTAACGCCGTTCATCTAAAAAACACCAAAACAAACAAAAATAGGTTAGCCGAGCTACGGTGCTCTGATTCTCAATCCTTCTTGAGATACGTATGCAGCAGGGTAGGGCCTGTGCGAGCAATAACTCTTTCTTTTCCCTACTTTGATTTTCTCTCTTTCGCATCACATATAGGACTTTTTATACACACACTTTAGAGATAAATAGCGAGCGTGGATCCTGTGGAGTACCACAGACGTGAAGGGGTGCGATAACCTTCCCTTCACGTAACCGGCCCCCTTATTCAGTTTTCTTTGGTTCGAGACTTTGTTTTATCTGTTCCCTCTTGGTTATGCAGTACTACCTTTCCCTTCTCTTGGGATAAAAGTACATAGCTGGCGACTCTACTCTTTTTCCGCGCCACTCTTTTCACGTTTGTACTTGGATTCGGGAAATCCGGGGAGTGACAGCTGGCGACTCTGTTGTGGACTTATTTTCCCTAGTGGGCCTTTCCTAGCGTTTATTTGTTTATTGTCTATTGTGTGTTATTTATTTATTGCTTTGCATACTTATCTGCTTGCATTGCATCCTATGTGCGCTTTACTGTTTCATGCATATTGTGATGGCTGTGTATCTGTTTTGCTGTTGGGTGGGAGTCACAAGAGGTAAAAGGCCCAATACACAGGCTATGAGTGAACTTTAGGACACCTAGGAATAGAGTGATTCATGGGAAGCGGGTGGTATGGCGCCACTCAGCAGAACATGGTATCACGAGCAGTTCAGATTCTGATGGGGTATTATCGTTGCATACACCTGGTGTGCATATGATGATATTCTTGAAAGGATTGTTTATCCTGCGTTTCTCTTAACCTTACCCTGGCCTAGATTACACCCGTGAGTGGGGCGGGAATGAATCATTTACAGGTACTGTTGGTGACAGTGTCGTGTTGGTGACTTTTGCTTGGTTCTTGTTGGTGACCGTTGGTTCTGAAGTATGGGTTCTAAGTTGATGACTATCTTCTATGGTTCCCGGTTCCGAATTCATGTTGAAGTTCCGATCTCGTGCCTCGTGATACACAGCCAACCAGTCACTGTTTCATCATTTTGCATCATAGCATGTTTATTTTCAACAAAAAAAATAATGCATAAAAAAAAGAGTTACCTGCATATGCATATCATTTTTCAGGTTTATCCATGATAAATCATAGCATACGCATCATACACATATCATTCTTGCATCATTACAGGTGTTCTTGAAGAGGATTTCTCATCCTTGTTCCCGTTCCAGGCAGGATTGCTGAGTATCGTCCGCACCGTTACGCAACAAGGCAGAATCAACAAAGGATCATGGATCATGTTCAAGCCGAACTAGCAGAGATGAGGACCAACATGGCCCAGTTCAGTAGTATGATGCAAGGGGTAGTGAAAGGGCAAGAGGAACTCCGAGCCTTGGCCCAGAGACAAGAAACTGTGATTCCCCCTGTCGGTCAGAATCCTCCAGAAGGAACCCCTGTCAATGACACTGCTGCTGCTATCAACCCTGTCAACAACTATGCCACTGGTGACGAATTGCATGGTATTAGAGTCGATGGACAACCCATCATTACAGAGGTTGCTAATGCTTGAGCGGCACGTGCTCCTGTTCACCATCCTTCTCATTTGGTTGACAAGCAAGAAGATATGTTCACTATTCCCAATGATGATGATGAATTTGGAAAGGCGGAAGAGAGAGATAGAAAGGTTGACGCCCTTGCTGAGAAGATTCGCTCCATGGAGTGCCAGAATTCTTTGGGCTTTGATGTTACTAACATGGGTTTAGTTGATGGTTTGAGGATCCCGTACAAGTTCAAAGCGCCATCTTTCGACAAGTATAATGGCACTTCTTGTCCCCAGACTCATGTGCAAGCTTACTACCGGAAGATATCCACTTATACGGATGATGAAACAATGTGGATGTACTTTTTCCAAGATAGCTTATCTGGAGCATCCTTGGATTGGTACATGGATTTGAGAAAAGAATCTGTCAGAAGCTGGAGAGAGTTAGGTGAAGCTTTTCTGAGGCAGTACAAGCATAACATGGACATGGCTCCGAGCAGATCCCAGTTGCAGAGTTTGTTTCAAAAGACCGGTGAGAGTTTCAAGGAATACGCCCAGAGGTGGCGTGAACTAGCTGCGAGAGTACAACCTCCGATGTTGGAGAGAGAATTGACTGATATGTTCATTGGAACCCTGCAAGGTGTATTCATGGATCGTATGGGAAGTTACCTATTTGGTAGTTTTTCGGATGTTGTGATTTGTGGAGAAAGAACTGAAAGTCTTATCAAAGCGGGAAAAATCCAAGACCCTGGTTCTTCAAGTTCTTCAAGTACTAAGAAACCATTTTCAGGGGCACCCAGAAGGAGAGAGGGTGAGACAAATGCTATATATAATCAGAGAAATGGAAATAGAGGACAACAATACCGTCAAGTTGCTGTTGTGACTATTCCAGCAACCCAACCTCAACAACCATAAAGAGGACAACCACAACAACAACAACAACGCCAATTCCAACCAAGACAAAGAATGCCAGATCGTCACTTTGATCCATTGCCAATGACTTATGCTGAATTACTCCCTGAACTGCTCAGGTTAAAGTTTGTTGAACTTCACACTATGGCTCCATTAACAAGGATTCCCGCTGGTTATGATGCTAATGTCCGTTGTGATTTTCATTCTGGTGCGCCAGGGCACCACATCGAGAATTGTCGGGCTTTTCCCCATAAAGTTCAAGATTTGATTGATGCCAAGACGATTAACTTTGCTCCTACTCCGAATGTGGTGAATAATCCTATGCCTCAGCATGGAGGGCCCAGAGTAAATAGTGTGGAAGATGGGGAAAATTTGAACTTGGTAGTCGATATTAATGATGTTCAGACTTCGTTGTTTGTAGTGAAGGAACGTCTTCTTAGAGGGGGAGTATTCCCGGGATGTGACAAGAATTATTCAGATTGTGGTAATCATGAAAACGGCTGTGTGAAATTGAAAGAAGGTATCCAGGAATTGATGAATGAAGGTTGTTTACAGTTTGATCGAGTAGTGAAAGACCGTGAAGAGGTATCGACTGTTACCATTTACTTTACACCGTCAGAAGGTCATGTACATGCTCCAAGAACTATTAGTGCGCCTGTGACTATTAGTACTCCTATGACCGTAGCTGCGCCCGTGACCATATCTGCTCCGGTGACTGTTGGTGTTCCCAGAATTATCAATGCTCTAGTAACTATCAGTACTCCAACCACCATTGCTGCTTCTAGTGGAAGACTTTTTGAGAATAGTAGAGCAATTCCGTGGCAATATGACAATGCTCTTTGCAGGAATAGAAGACCAGAGAATCATACCAGATCAGTAAATCATGCTCAAGTGACGATTGGTTCGTCAAATGAGACTTCAGTAACAGTTGGTTCGGCTGTGGGTAATGTGGGAGGACCCGGAGGATTTACAAGAAGTGGTCGTTTGTTTGCACCACATGTTCCGAAGGATAACAATGCTGAGGCTCTTGCTAGAACAAAAGGAAAACAAGTTGTAGTTGAAGAAGAACTAGTGCGAAAGGAAGTGCCCGAGAATTCTTTTGAGAAGGACGTGGAGGAATTTATGAGAATTATCAAGAAGAGTGGATCAGTTGAACCAGACACCGTCAAAAATCTCTATTCTCTCTTTGTTGATGTGTTCCGAGGCACATCGTAACGCCCTGTTGAAAATGTTGAATATGGCTTATGCGCCTCAAGAGATTTCTGTTAACCAGCTTGAAGGTGTTATTGCAAATGTTAACACGAGACACGGTTTGGGATTCACGGATCTAGACTTGACACCTGAGGGTCGCAATCACAATAGAGCTCTGAATATCACGATGGAATGAAAAAGCGCGGTTTTGTCGCATGTTTTGGTTGATACCGGTTCTTCTTTGAATATGCTTCCTAAAAAGGCTCTGAGTAAGCTTGATGCCGAAGGGGTTGTTCTCACGACAAGTGATCTTGTTGTCCGTGCTTTTGATGGATCCAAGCGATCGGTTTTTGGTGAAGTCACATTGCCTGCGAAGATCGGCCCGGAAGTGTTTAATATTGTCTACTATGTGATGGATATTCAACCAGCATATAGTTGTCTGTTGGGGCGTCCCTGGATACATGGAGCCGGAGCAGTTTCTTCGACTCTCCACCAAAAGTTAAAATATGTGTGGGATGGTTAAGTTGTGACCGTGTGTGGCGAAGAAGACATCTTTGTGAGTCATTTATCCTTCTTCAAATATGTGGAGATGGATGGCGAAATTCATGAAACTCTATGTCAAGCTTTTGAGACTGTCAGTATTGAGAAGGTGGCTTTTGTTGAACAGAAGAAACCAGGTACCTCGATTGCGTCCTATAAACAAGCTCTGGAGGTCATTCATTCAGGTAACGCGGAAGGCTGGGGCAAGGTGATTGATGTGCCCGTGAAAGAAGACATGTTTGGCATTGGTTATCAGCCTTTTCAATCATCAGAGCAGGGTGTCCAAAATCAGAAAGGGCCGTGTACTTTCACTAGTGCTGGATTGATGAATCACGGGGATGTCTTTGCAACAAACAGTGACGATGGTGACAGTGATTGTGATATGGATAATTGGGTGCACCCGTGTGCTCCAGAGGAGAAGATCAACAACTGGACTGCTGAAGAAATAGTCCAAGTTACTCTTCAGACAGAGTAATTTTCTTTTGTTTTTCATTTTGCATGAAAGCCCTATGCTTTGCCCAAGGCGTAGTGGTTCATTGTAGGGCCACATCATGTTTTGAATTTTCAATGATTATCATCAATAAAGGACGTTTTGCAATCAAATTTGTGTTCACTGTCTTTCTGTTTTTATTACTTTCCTTTTCAAAACCATAAAAATGGCAATGTTTTTTTGTGACTTCCTTGAACTCTTTTCTAAAATAAAGCATGAAACATCGTTCGTGCAGAATTGATCTTGCGGATTCCATTAAAAATAGTTATGTTATGGCTCAGTATGATTTCGATAATCCCATTTACCAAGCCGAAGAGGAGAGTGAAGAAGATTGTGAACTCCCCAAAGAATTGGCCAGACTATTGAAACAGGAGGAAAGGGTCATTCAACCTCATCAGGAAGAGTTGGAAGTCATTAACCTTGGTACTGAGGACGCAAAGAAAGAGATCAAGATAGGGGCTGCTTTAGAGGAAAAGGTCAAGAGAGGGCTGATTGAAATGCTGCAAGAATATGTGGATGTATTCGCGTGGTCGTATCAAGATATGCCTGGTTTGGATACAGATATTGTGGTGCATAGGCTACCTCTCAAAGAAGATTGTCCTTCGGTAAAGCAGAAGCTTCGCAGAACTAGTCCTGATATGGCTGTCAAGATCAAAGAGGAGGTTCAGAAACAGTTGGATGCCTGTTTTCTAGCAGTTACCAATTATCCCCCTTGGGTGGCCAACATCGTACCCGTGCCGAAGAAGGATGGTAAAGTCAGGATGTGTGTCGATTACTGAGATTTAAACAGAGCCAGTCCGAAAGATGACTTCCCATTACCTCACATTGATGTATTGGTCGATAACACTGCCCGGTCCTCTGTTTTCTCTTTCATGGATGGATTTTCTGGCTATAATCAGATCAAAATGGCACCAAAAGACATGGAGAAGACGACATTCATTACACCTTGGGGCACGTTCTGTTATAAGGTAATGCCATTTGGGTTGAAGAACGCCGGTGCTACCTACCAAAGAGCTATGACGACTCTCTTTCATGACATGATGCACAAAGAAATTGAAGTGTACGTGGATGATATGATTGCGAAGTCTCAGACAGAAGAGGAGAACTTGGTAAACTTGCAAAAGTTGTTTGAAAGATTGAGAAAGTTCAAACTGAGGCTGAATCCAAACAAGTGTATATTTGGAGTGAGATCTGGAAAGCTGTTAGGTTTCATTGTTAGTGAGAAAGGGATTGAGGTTGATCTAACGAAAGTAAAATCTATTCAAGAAATGCCTGAACCAAGAACGAAAAAGCAGGTTCGTGGGTTTTTAGGGAGGCTGAACTATATTGCACGGTTCATATCTCACCTAACAGCTACATGCGAACCGATATTTAAATTGCTAAGAAAAGATCAAGCAATTAGATCGAACAGTGATTGTCAAAAAGCTTTTGATAAGATAAAAAAATATTTGTAGAAACCACCAATTCTTATACCTCCCGTTCCTGGGAGGCCTTTGATAATGTACCTTTCAGTAACAGAGTTCGATGGGGTGTGTATTGGGACAGCATGACGAGTCTGGTCGAAAAGAGTATGCAATATACTACCTTAGCAAAACGTTTACCGATTGTGAAACAAGATATTCGCTGCTCGAAAAAACTTGCTGCGCTTTGGCATGGGCTGCTCGCCGACTAAGACAGTATATGTTGAACCATACTACATTGTTGATTTCTAAGATGGACCCAGTAAAGTATATCTTTGAAAAGCCGGCTCTTACCGGACGGCTCGTTGGCAGATGATTTTGACAGAGTATGATATCTAGTACACGTCGCAAAAGGCCATCAAGGGTAGTATTCTATCTGATTACCTTGCCGAGCAACCTATTGATGACTATCAGCCGATGATGTTTGAATTCCCCGATGAGGATATCATGTACTTAAAGATGAAAGATTGTGAAGAGCCTCTTGTCGAGGAAGGACCGGACCCCGATGACAAGTGGACACTGATGTTTGATGGGGCGGTAAATGTGAATGGAAATGGTGTTGGGGCAGTACCCATTAATCCTAAAGGTGCACACATACCTTTTTCCGCAAGATTGACTTTTGAAGTAACCAACAACGAAGTTGAGTACAAGGCCTGTATCATGGGGATCGAGGAAGCCATCGATCTAAGGATCAAAACTATGGACATTTATGGAGATTCCGCTCTAGTGATTAACCAAGTCAATGGAGACTGGAATACTCATCATCCGCATTTGATTCCTTATAGAGATTACACCAGACGGATCCTGACTTTCTTCAAGGCAGTAAAGTTGTATCATGTACCCCGAGATGAAAATCAAATGGTTGATGCCTTAGCCACATTGTCTTCCATGATTAAAGTTCATTGGCAGAATCATGGGCCACACGTTGTTGTGAATCGACTCGAGAGGCATGCATATGTGTTTGGATCCGAGTCTGTTATTGATGAGAAGCCGTGGTTTTATGATATTAAGAATTTCCTCAAAGGCCAAGAGTATCCCGAAGGAGCGTCAAAGAATGACAAGAAGACACTGAGAAGGCTAGCTGGAAGCTTTTACTTGAACAAGGATGATGTGTTGTACAAGAGGAAATTTGTCATGGTTCTGCTCAGATGCGTGGTTAGACACGAAGCAGACATGTTAATGCAGGAAGTACACGAGGGATCTTTCGGTACCCATGCTGGTGGTCATGCAATGGCCAAGAAGTTGCTAAGAGCCGGTTATTACTGGATAACCATGGAATCTGATTGTTTCAAATACGCTCGAAAGTGCCACAAATGTCAGATCTATGCAGATAAAATTCATGTACCACCAAACCCTATGAATATTATGAATTCTCCTTGGCCTTTCGCGATGTGGGGCATCGATATGATTGGAAAGATTGAACCTACTGCTTCTAATGGACATCGCTTCATCCTAGTCGCGATTGATTACTTTACCAAGTGGGTGGAAGCAGCTTCCTATGCCAATGTTACCAGACAAGTGGTTGCTCGATTCATTAAGAAAGAAATTATCTGTCGTTATGGGGTTCCTGAGAGAATCATCACTGGTAATGGTTCGAATCTCAACAACAAGATGATGAAAGAGCTTTGCAAAGACTTTAAGATCGAACACCATAGTTCTTATCCTTACAGACCAAAGATGAATGGTGTTGTAGAGGCGGCAAACAAAAACATTAAGAAGATTGTGCAAAAGATGGTTGTGACGTACAAGGATTGGCATGAGATGTTGCCTTTCGCTTTGCATGGGTATCGTACCTCAGTGCGTACGTCAACCGGGGCAACTCCATTTTCACTTGTGTATGGCATGGAGGCAGTCTTGCCAATAGAAGTTGAAATCCCTTCTTTGAGGGTGATAATGGATGTAAAACTTGATGAGGCTGAGTGGGTTCAAGCCAGGTTTAATGAGTTAAATTTAATTGAGGAAAAGCGATTAGCAGCTGTCTGCCATGGACAATTATATCAGAGAAGGATGAAGAAGGCCTTTGATCAGAAAGTGTGTCCTCGAAGCTATCAGATAGGTGACTTAGTTTTGAAGAGGATCCTTCCTCCCGGTACAGATAACAGGGGCAAGTGGACACCGAATTATGAAGGTTCATATGTTGTTAAAAAGGTCTTTTCTGGTGGAGCCTTGATGCTTACAACTATGGATGGTGAAGATTTTCCGTCTCCTGTGAATTCAGATGTAGTCAAAAAATACTTCACATAAACTGACCCGCTGGACAAAGAAAGAAAGTCCAGGCAAAAAAAGGGCATCCCGGCGAACCAAGAAAAAAAAAGAAAAAGGTTCGGGCAAAAGTTAGGGATAAAGAATAAAAATAATATGTACACCCGGTAATTCGAAAACCTACAAAGGTGGCTTAGGCAAAAATGGGTATCCCGGTGGATTGAAAACCTGAAAAGGCGGTCCAAGCAAAAGAGGGATTAAAGCGAAGACTACAAGCTGAGTTATCTGTACTTCATCGCGTTTCAGTGTCTACCATCTTGAAGGATATGATCGGTCCAATCACTCTTCTTAGAAAGCAAAGAATTTGGGGGAAAGTGAAGAACTATGAGTCATAACAGAATTGGAAAATAGTGGAATGCCGTGTTCACATTGCCAATAGGATAGTTTATTTTCTCTTTTGGTGTAATTACCTCTTCCTAGGAATTGCTTCCTGATGTATTTGCCTTTATAGGCCATTTTCAATCAATAAAAGTCGTTATCCAGTCAAATTGCTCTCTTGTTTTTTTATTTCTACTGTTTTGTTTGCAAAAAACGTCCGAATTTTTGATAAACATTGCATCTAAAAACATGAAGGCTAGACAATGACGTGCGGAAAGATAAAACATCTGAAAATCATTTTGAATGTTGAGTACACTTGAGTATATTTTGTCCATACGATCCCCTGGGGCATGTATGTCTTGCCGTTTTCCAGGTTACCATCTTTGATTGATGGCTAAAGCAGATGAGTCAAGGTTTGTTCGAAGGAAGACCCTGTTGTTTCAACATTGTCCAGTCGTGTAAGAAGTTGGGTCGTCTAAGTCGAGTTCAGAATTTGTTTCCCCAGCATGGTCGAGAGGTTGGTGTTTTCCCAACAAGTGACTCCCCAGTTGAGTTGGTTTCTCTACCGTTCCGAGAATGTCAGATCAGTAAGTATCCTCAGCAGAATTATTGTATGTCCCCACAGAGTTGGAGGATCGAATCAGAAATTGCGTGCTCAGTAAAGTGATCATTTGCTTTCCCAGCAGGAGTTTTCCTCCCTTTGCATCTTGCATGTAGTAATCATCATTTGCATTCGCATTCTCAAATCGCGTAGCATTTCCATTCAGTATGGAGCATTACGCCATGGAAAACTCAAACATATGCATACATGTATTAAACCAGATTGGATCATATCTCGGGAAGAGACGAATCATTTTTTTAACATCAGTGTAGCACATTTGCAGCAGTTGCTCTTGGCAACATTCAGAATCGATAACCCCAGTGAGATTTATTTTCTCACCAGTCCGTGAAAGGAAAGCTTGATTCTCTTCCGATTTAGTCACCAGTAAGTGTCTGCCTTATTTCGACATATGTAAACATCATCCTTGCGATACCGATAAGTGTCGTGTTGATCCCCGTAAATGTCTGTGCTTTTCTTTGATGTCGGCGAACATCATTGTTCGATGTCGGTAAACGTCGAATTCCAATCGTTGGCCATCAATAAATAAAATGTCTCTCATGGTGTCTACAAAAAAAATCGTTCTGTCAACACCCGTGTGTGTCCTTTCCTTTTTCGGTGTCGGTAAACATCATTGTTCGATGTCGGTAAACATCAGCCGCTTGTTAACCATCGGTAAATGCTTTTGTCGTTTAAACAACTGTCTATTTTCGATATCCGTAAATATCGAGTATTTCATTTTCGCCATCGGTAAATGGTTTTGTTTCATAAATGTATTCTTTCCCTGGTGTCTGTAAACATCTTTGTTCGATGTCGGTAAACATCGAGTTCCTTCCTAGTCATCGGTAAATGTCTGGTCTTGTTTCACTTATAAACATCTTTGTTCAATGTCGGTAAACATCGAGTTCATTCCCAATCATCGGTAAATGTCTGGTCGTGTTTCACTTGTAAACACCTTTGTTCGATGTCGGTAAACATCGAATTCCTTCCCAGTCATCGGTAAATGTCTGGTCTTGTAGCGCTTTATTTGATATCGGTAAATATCAAATTTATTTTGAAGCCGCCATCGGTGAATGGCCCCGCTTTCTTTGATATCGGTAAATATCAAATTTATTTTGAAGCCGCCATCGGTAAATGGCCTCGCTTTCTTTGATATCGGTAAATATCAAATTTGTTTTGAAGCCGCCATCGGTAAATGGCTCCGCTTTCTTTGATATCGGTAAATATCAAATTTGTTTTGAAGCCGCCATCGGTAAATGGCCTCGCTTTCTCTGATTCGTGACCTACAGAGTGCAAATTCTCCGGTTCTTTTGGTATTCAATCCCTGTTTACCTTGAAAGTCTGACAGCCGCTGCTTTCATCCGTTCAGGTTCACAGTTGATTGAATAGGGGCAGCTGTAGCACCTCAAATTTTCCCTCCTCATTCATGCATTAATTTTTAGGTCATTTAACATTTCATATTGCATTTCATCATGCCAATCAGAATTAGGTCCAAGAGTTTGTTTTCCAAGAAGCTTGGATATCATCCAAGTCACTTTGTGGGTTCTATCTGAATGATCAGTCAACACAAGGGAATTTTGCATCAACTGGGGTTTTTTCTCAACACTCAATACAGTTCAAAATTCAACTGTAATGTCAAAAGTCAACTGTTCGTCAACTGAAGGTCAAATGGCTAGGGAAGGATTTGAGATTCTTCCAACATGTTCAAATGGGGTCTATTCATCATTCAAAACGTTAATCTTGAAGGAGCAAAGGTCTGTTCCTGAATTGTCATGCTTGCTAGGCGAGCAACCCTTCGCTAGGAGAAGTCCACGCTTCCTCCTTTGCTCCAGCGAACCTTGATGATATTGCTACTGGAATTGCTTGCTAACCTGCTCGCTGGATGCTCGCCTAGCGAGTAAGTGCTAGCTATTTTTTTACCCAAATCTGGGAGTGTTTGATGGAACCTTGCTGAATTGTGCTTTGCATGCTGTTTTGAAAAAACAAAATACTCTCATGTTCGCTAGCTGCTCGCTAGGCGAAGACAGTAGCGAGCTGATTCGCTAGCTGCTCGCTAGGCGAAGGCAGTAGCGAGCGTGGCAGAAACCCATTTAATTTTCAGAAAGCCCACCAAGCCCAAAAATCAGAGTATAAACTCTGAAAATTCATTTGAAAAGAAAAACGGCAACCTCCATACAGACTGAAAACTCTCTGGCTCGGACTCTGACTCTGACTCTCACACTTTTCACTTCCATCTCACACAAACCCTAACGGCTGCAGTGCAAACCCTAACCGTTACATTTCAAAATCAATCAACCTCTTCAATCAGGTCTGTTCTGTCTCCATTCTTTTATGCTTTCAATGATGTAAATTCTGTAGAATGAATCATTAGGGTTGAATTTGGGAGAAGGGTATCATTAGGTTTTGCATGTGGGTTTAGATGTGCATAATGTGTAGAATAATACCTTGAATATTTGATCACTCAGTTTCTGAAATGGGTACCATAGGATTTAGGGGTTTCGGAAATCGGACTGTTATCAATGAAGAACCCAGAACCCGTAGGCATTTGCTAGCCCATCGCTAGGCGAGCCTGCAGCGAAGCTTCGCTAAGCCTTCGCTAAGCGAAGCAGTAGCGATCATGACAGTAGTTGGTTTTTCTGTTTGCTCTCTAATTTGTGTTGTGTGACATGTTTTCTATTGCATCCGTGCACTGTTTACCTGACGCAGTTGTTGTTATGTTTCTTTTGCTTGGTGCAATTCTTGATTGCACCCCATTTGGTTATTCTAACCTGTTTGTTGAGCTTTTGTGAGGACTCACATGACTCTTGAAGGGATAGATTGCTTGGTATTCCACTTTATTTGTGGGATACCATTGTGGAGATTTATTCTGATTGCTTTGCTGACTTGCTTTCTTTGATGGTGCTAGCTTGAGAGATCTCTGGGTTTCTTGTTTCTTTAGTTGCTGTTACTTCGGATCTTTATCCGTGTGGTAGATCCCTTGATCCCTTTTACATTTTCCCAGCATTTTACCATTTTCTTAGCTGGAAGACCTCGATAGGAGGCAATGTTTTTGTGTGTTTACTTTTGTGCCCAAAGACCTCCAAGAAGAGGCACCAGTGCTAAAGACCTCCATGAAGAGGCAATTGACGGATAAAAGGGATTAGTAGTCAATCCCCCGTTATTCAGTATGTCGTTCTTTATGCTTGCACTACATGTCGATGCTTCAGAACAAAAGCCCAAGATCTTTTGTCCGGTCAGTCTGTGGAGAGGGTTCCACCTTTATGAATCCCCACTCTTTGTCATGAGCTCACCCTGTCCAGGGTTAAGAGCTATGAGGTCTTATCCTCATGACCCTTTTGATCTGCTCACCCTGACATTCAATGTCAGTGGTTAAGAGCCCATTTGATTACCTTTCCATGGCTTGTTTGTCGAGGTTGATATGACCCCTCTTGACTAAAGCCCCACCCATGTATGTTTGAGCCCCCTTGTTGGTGTGTTTATCTTAGGCTATATGTTTTTGTGTGGTATGATCGTCTCCCCATAGGATTGCTAGGCTTCATATAGTCTCTCGTTTGCATGTCAATTAAGGTAGCACGGTTCCTTCGTCTAGGACTTCCTTTTTGCATGAGCATTCCTAAAACACAAACAAACTCATTGATTTTTCTTCTCCTAAGAACACGTTAACTCCTTCTACTATAGGTGAGTAAGTCTCCAAAGTTCGAGCATCCGGTAGATTGCGTAGTAACGTCGTTCATCTAAAAAACACCAAAACAAACAAAAATAGGTTAGCCGAGCTACGGTGCTCTGATTCTCAATCCTTCTTGAGATACGTATGCAGCAGGGTAGGGCCTGTGCGAGCAATAACTCTTTCTTTTCCCTACTTTGATTTTCTCTCTTTCGCATCGCATATAGGACTTTTTATACACACACTTTAGACATAAATAGCAAGCGTGGATCCTGTGGAGTACCACAGACGTGAAGGGGTGTGATAACCTTCCCTTCATGTAACCGGCCCCCTTACTCGGTTTTCTTTGGTTCGAGACTTTGTTTTATCCGTTCCCTCTTGGTTATGCAGTACTACCTTTCTCTCCTCTTGGGATAAAAGTACATAGCTGGCGACTCTACACTTTTTCCGCGCCACTCTTTTCGCGTTTGTACTTGGATTCGGGAAATCCGGGGAGCGACAATGTACACGTCCATTTGCATTTCACTTGAACTCAGCAATTTATTTCAGCCTTCATTGGGCCTTCCACATGCTCACACAAGCCCATGCAATGCAAAATCCATTTGCCATGCACACGAGTTAGCTCATGCATCCAGCTCTCTCCATCTATAAATACCATGCCTTACCTTCACAATTCTCCAACCTGAAGGCGCCTGAAATGCTGCAAGATCGAATCCCTAGCCATACCTAAAGGAACAAACTCCATTTTTCTCCAAAAATTCATATCTGAAATTCAATTGCATTTGGTTGAATTTTAAGATCTAAAGTTCCTAGACCTTCATCATTTGATCCATTGAAGCTTCTATTTGCAAAAGGACCCAAAGAGAGTGACTCAATTCTTCACAATCCAAAGGTTTTGCTCGACTGAAATTTGCTTCGAATCTCATTATACTTTGCTCCATTTGCCTTGATATTGTGTTGTCTGAAGTCCTCTCTATAGAGGTATCATTATTGTGTGCTTAATTGTTGAAATCGAGCAAGTTCAGTTGAACACCACCAAACTTCCATCTCTGATTTCTCTCTTAATAGGAATCTAGAGTGGAAGTGAGTGGCATAGGAGTGATGTACATCACTTCACCTTTTGAATGGTGCCTGGATCGTTCATTTTAGTTAGCATTTGAAACTCTGTGTTTTTTTATCTTCACCGGAGAAGACGGTGGCGCTGGCGACCATCTCATTGCCAGATCAATTGTGAGCCCTTGGATCTGATCTCCAGTTTATATCATACCCATCAGATCTTATGACTTTATTTAATTCATTATGTTTCTCATTGACCTTGGACTATGGTACGCGCACAGCTCATTGCCATTAGATCCTCCACGTCAATTAATGAGGATCCATCCAACGCACGTGGTTTTTTCTAATTTCTAAATTTTCCATTTTTATTTTTTAATTCAATCTCATTTTCAAAAATTCACATCTCTTTTATTATTGGTCCAAAAAATATGGGACCAATTGCATTATTTATCTTTTAATTTCTAGTTTCTAAAAATGATTTTTAATATTTTTTATTTTATCATTTGCTATTTTTTAATAATTTTCTTTTTTCTGGTTATTTTTAATTCATTTTAAATAGTTTTGGATATTCAAAAAATACAAAAATATTTTCCTAACTTCTTTGAATGATGATGGATCTTTGAAAAATATTCTCATCAATTTATTAATTGATTTGAGATTTATTTGAGATTTTATTTCAATTAGGTTATTTTTCTTCATTTTTAATTGATTTAAAATAGTTTCTGACTTTTAAAAATGCTGAAATTTTTTGTCAAACTTTGTTTGACCTTGTTGAACTTGGGATAATTCACTTGGACTTTTCAATGTTTATTTGAAGTGAATTTGAAGTTTGACCTTTCTTTAATATTTTAATTCAAGTTTGTTTTCAAATATGAAAAATTCCAAAAATATGTTGTTTATTTCTTGACTTCCAATCTTCATCTCACTTCTGTTTTTTATGGTTTGACCTTGATCTTTCCTATCTTTGGTCAACATTTGTGGATTGGTAAATTCCATTTCACTTAATGCACTTTATTTTCTCCATTTCCATTTATCCATCTTCTTCTTCTTCTTTTCTTTTTGATCAATGAGTTAAAGGTTGATAAGTTAGCATTGATTAGGGAAGTTTAATCTTCCTTGATTCAAATCTAATTCATCTTGATCAATTGATCAAGTGAATGGCTTTGCATTAAGGATAGATTGCTTCTTAAATCATGCAAAGGACTTAAACCAATACAAGATCATTTCTCATCTTCTTTTGGCATGGCAAGTTGTTGGAACTTGGTTCACTAATCAAGACTTCTAACTTGTGTTGTTGCCTACATTATTATTGACCGGCCTCAGATAGTTGTGACTTCTACATAAGTCCAATTACGATTGCTTAACATAGCGCTAAATTTGCCTTATGGCACACTAACCATTAACCATTAACATTTACTTTTTGCTCTTTACATTTATGCAATTTATTATTCTTGTACATATTATTCATTTGCTTTTCCCTTTGCTCATTTGAGCACATGTTTATGTTAATGCAATTTGCCTTTTGCTCACTTGAGAACATAATTGTGTATATATTATTGTGCTTGTGTTTTGTTTTGATTGTTGTGGACCAAATGCAAGGAAATGAACCATTGGACTTAGACTTTAGGACTTTCCCTATGCAAATTTGGAGTCAAAGAGCAACTAGGCATTGGGCCTTTAGAGTGCTATAATTGTTGAAGAGGACTTTGAAAGGACAAATCTCTAAACTCCTTCTTGTTCACTCTTTGTTTGTTTGATCGAAATTTTTGATATGTGTGTTCTTGTGCTAGGAATTCCAACATTGAGCCAAATTGAGGAACCATTGGCATAAGCTTCTAAGAGAGAGATAAATACAAGATGCATTGAGGATCTCTTAAGAGACTTGTTTGATTGTTGCTTGAGCTTACTATTATCATGCTTGCATATTCCAAAGGATGGGAGCTACTTGGATCATCAATATGATCTCAAGAGAGGAACTCCATTTGTGGTCTTGTTTCTTATCCCTTACCTCTTGTATGATTAGGACTTTAGTCATTCTTCTTCCCTCCACTCTAACACAAGCCAAAACTTTTGTGCAAACATTTAACACTTGTTTTCAAACATTAGAAACCTAAGCATTATGCTTTTGATTTTCAAACTTTCTTTTCATAACACTTATTTTGAATTGAAACTTTAAGTCAACTTTGACCATATTTTGTAAATACTTTTCATTGGTAAATATAACTCATCCAAATACTTTGTGGTTTCAATGGCCACTTCCTTATTCAAAACTTTTCATAACCTTTGGCTATTAGGTTTGAGTTATCCTTGAGGTAGATGTAATACTCACCTATATCCTTAGTGATGGACAATGAGTCTTCCATGCTTATTATAGGGTTAACCCCTCACTAGCATGTTGAAGCTATCCTCACATGGTGGATTTTGGGTTTTAGGTTGAGTTTTCTCCCTTGGATAACAAAACACCTTAAGGCTTTTGGACCAATCAATTCACCAACTTATTTTGAGATTTTTACCCCGAACTACGAGGTTTTGATCCTAATATTTTTTAAGATGGTACGTAGGCAATGGGTTTATCCATCCAAACACAAAATGTAAATAAACTTGTATATTCTTTCCTCATCTCTTCAATCATGTTTGCACAAATAAATTTTCACAAAATACCAACCTTACAACAAGTATGAAAAGGGATCCCTAGGAGTACCTAGGATGTTTTGGGTGCTTAAAACCTTCCCATTGCATAACCAACCCCTTACCCAGATCTCTGACATTTTTACTAGTTTTTGATTCGATAAAACTTTTAGGTTTTTGTTCGCTTTCTATTGGTAATGAATACCCCGCTACAGAAAAGTGGCGACTCTGCTAGGGAAATCATTTGCCTAGTGGGTTTTGCCTATTTTTCATATTGTGTTGTATTGTATTGTATATTGTTTTGTGACATATTTTTGTGCAATTTGGGATTACTGTATTGTATGTAATGATTGAATTTCTTGAATATTAATTCCTTGTATTCCTGGTGATCTTTGTGAGCTGAGTTCTATACCCGAACTCGAGTGCACTTAGGATAGGAGAATGGCATAGTCTTGTTGACTTGTGTGGAGTTATTCCTTAGCAAGTTGACTTGCAAGCCCATTCACTTGGTGGAGGTCATGTTGGGATCAATAATGTCACACAAGTAGTTGTGGTTAGACATTACTCTTTCCAATATAGACCCTAGAAGCCAAGGACCTTAGTTTACCAAGCCCATCTAGGCCTATTCTTAGGATGTAGTGCGAAAGTCGTTCAAGTGTAAGATTTGATACGATTGTTACGTGATACTACACTCATAAGAGTCTCTCTTGAGAATATTTTTGGAATACGAGTAGTCGTTTCTCTGATAATATCTGAAAGATGGGATGATGACTATGGGAACCTCTTGTAGAACATGTTTGGCAGGTTTAAACCCTAGTACACTCCCTTTGGGTGGTTCTTAACCGAGACTCCTTGTTCGTGACTTACAACAAACCCTTGATTCATGGTTGATCCGTTCATGTATCCTTAATATCAATGGAACTTGGGTGTTGATAAGGTGTAAACCATAATCCACCAAGATGGATGATTGATATTAAGGATGATATGATCCATCCCGTGACCTTTGTTTGGTGTGCTTTGCTTGACCCTTGAGTGTGATTGTTGCATTCATGCACCTATTTGCATCCATATCATCAAAACAATAAGAAAATTTTCAAGGAACTTAAGAGGTCTATTTGCAAATTTTCAGACATGGAAAGACAAAGAAGGAATACGAAGAAGTATAGTTTTAGACAACCCGACTTGAAAGAGCTAAGGAATTTGACATCCTATGTATTAGATCCTTTGGGTTTCAAAGCTCGTTTTGGGAAGCTTCTATCTGTTCTGACTACTCAGGTGGACAAAGGATTGATGAGTGTATTGGTGCAGTTCTATGATCCCTTGTACCGTTGCTTCACTTTTCCGGATTTCCAGCTTTTGCCTACACTTGAGGAGTATGCCTATCTTGTGGGTAACCTATTCTAGATTAGTTGTCGTTCAGTGGCTTAGAGAGTATTCCTACTTCTCAAGAGATAGCTGATATGTTGCATATAGATGAATCTCTGGTTAATGCTCATATGACTACCAAAGGTGGAATTCAAGGTCTCCCATCTGACTTCCTCATTGCTCAAGCTACTTATTTTGGGAAGGCCATGAGTGAGGATGCCTTTGAGGCCATATTTGTACTTCTCATCTATGGGCTAGTGTTATTCCCCAGCATCGACAAGTTTGTGGACAAACGCTATTAGGATTTTCTCTACTCTTAATCACGTTCCTACTCTGTTGGGTGACACTTACTTTTCTTTGCATATGAGGAATGCAAAGGGTGGTGGTGCCATTGTGTGCTGTTTGCCTCTGTTGTACAAGTGGTTTATTTCTCACTTGCCGCAGACGGTCGCCTTCAAGGAGAACAAAGGATGTTTACGGTGGTCCACGAGACTTATATCTCTCACTAATGATGATATCTTTTGGTACAACCGTGTGTATGATGGTGTGTAGCTTATCGACTCTTCTGGTGAATTCTCCAATGTGCCTCTTCTTGGTACATGTGGTGGGATTAACTACAACCCTATTTTGGCACGTCGTCAGCTTGGGTTCCCCCTAAAGGATAAACCCAATAACATTCTGTTAGAGGGTGTGTTCTTTCAGGAGGGTAAAGATCCCCAAGGCCTGAAGGGCAGGATGGTCCGCGCTTGGCGCAAGATCCATAAGAAA
This sequence comes from Lathyrus oleraceus, assembly GCF_024323335.1. Taxonomy (NCBI): domain Eukaryota; kingdom Viridiplantae; phylum Streptophyta; class Magnoliopsida; order Fabales; family Fabaceae; genus Lathyrus; species Lathyrus oleraceus. The sequence goes on along the minus strand of NC_066581.1, from coordinate 26,623,080 downwards.
GGAAGGAAGGAGTTGGGACCGAAGAACTGTATCGCTTTGGAGCCTTATACTTATTGGGTTAGGAGGAGAGCTTCCGAATACCTCATGCCTTACGAGTATCCGAGACCTACACTTTTGGGTGTGGCTGGGCCTTCTACCCTCCCTGACCAAAGAGTAGAGGAGTTGAGAGATGAAGACCGTTCACGTGCTTGGATCCGTGAACGAGAGGAGTTGCTTCAGCAAATCAAAGAGAAGGATGCTTTGATAGAGTTCCTTGAGCATCAGGTTATTGATGATCCTAATGATGCATGGACTTCTCTGCTTCCTCAGTCTTCCAAGTTTTGGAAGAGGAAGTACGATCGACTCGCCAAGGAGAAGGAAGATATGGAGGCAGCCTATGAGGAGGAGGTGAAGAGGCTTCGTGCATCTTATCTTCCAGTCTCTCGAGCTTTAGATGATTGTTTCTAGGGATCCATAGGATGATCATTTTCCTTCTTTCTTATATTGTATTTGGTTACCAGATGCTGTACTTCTTCGGTGTAAAAATATTTCCTAGATATTATTGATATTGTACATGTGATAAATGTTTAATATTTCCAAATTTTGCAAATAGAACTCTAAAGTTCCTCTTATATAAAAACAAATCATATGCATAAGCATTGCATGCATCATGCGCATAAGCAGGTTTTGCTCCAGGCTTTTTGTCATATGGTCTAACTCTGTGTTCTTCATTTGTTTCAAAGACAAGCTGACTCACTGGTACTACACCAGAGCCAACTCATCGAAACTGATGGATCATCTGGAACAAGAGAACCGCGAGCTGAAGGAGGAAGTAGCCAGATTGAATGCCCTGATGGAGTCATTCATAGCTTCCCAGAGCCAGTCTTCCCCGACACCCTCAACTCCTCCCTAGAGGACGGTCATTTCTGAGATCGTAACTTCTACTGTGCCTGCTGCAACAACCCACTTTGCGCCATCTATGCCAGTCGGGTTCCCATGGGGAATGCCCGCCAATTTTGTGCCAGAGGGTTTTACTCCCACTCTTGCTTCTTTGTCGGTATCTAGCCCGGTCCTTTCAATGCCACCTCCCGTTGTGCACACATTACCAAGAGTTGAAGATACCATCTACCATTCTGAACCATCTGAAGGTCCAGATGTTTATGAGAAGATGGATGACATGAAAGACCAATTCCTTGAGCTTCGCAAGGAACTAAAGACTCTGAGGGGGAATGACCTTTTTGGTAAAAGTGTTGCTGAGTTGTGCCTTGTGCCCAACGTGAAGATCCCTATTAAATTCAAAGTACCGGACTTTGAGAAGTATAAGGGAAACACATGCCCTCTCAGCCATCTTGTGATGTATGCTCGCAAGATGTCGACGAAAACTAATAATGACCAATTGCTCATCCACTATTTCCAGGACAGTCTGTCCGATGCCGCTCTCCGGTGGTACATGGGTCTGAAAAGCTCGAACATCCTCTCTTTCAATGATCTTGGCGAGGCCTTCGCCAAGCAATATAAATATAATGTGGATATGGCCCCTGATAGGGACCAGCTGAGGTCAATGTCCCAAAAAGAGAAAGAGACCTTCAAAGAGTACGCCCAGAGGTGGTACGAGTTGGCAGCTCAGATAGTGCCACCCCTTGAGGGGAAAGAGATGACCAAGATCTTTTTGTAGACCCTGAGTTCATTCTACTATGAGAAAATGATAGCCAGTGCTCCCTCAGACTTCACCGAGATGGTGAATATGGGAATGAGACTGGAAGAGGGGGTCCTTGAAGGACGTTTGCCTCGAGATGAAGGTTCTTCTGCAAAGAGATATGGAAGTTTTGCAAAGAAGAAGAAGGGAGAGGCACATGGCGTGTCTTCCCATGTCAAGAGAAGACCCTCTATGAAGAGGAAGATTGCCCGCCCCATTAACAACCAGCATCAGGTGGCTCATATAGCACCTGTTTTCAGAGAGGCCCAACATTATCAACAACAACAATCTCAGCAACATCAGCAACAACAACAGTGCCCACAACAGCAGGCCTACCAGCCTCGAAGCAACAACAACAACACCAACACCAGCTATGAGAGGAAGAGGGTTACCTTTGATCCAATTCCATTGACTTATGCTGAACTCTATCCATCTTTGATTGATAGAAAGTTAATTACTCCACGAGACCCTCCCGATGTACCTACCAACCCCCAGTGGTGGTACAAGCCTAAGCTTCACTGCGTATATCATTTCGGTGCTCCCGGACATGACGTGGAGAATTTTTATCCCCTGAAGACCAAGGTGCAAGACCTTGTGAGAAGCGGGATTTTGTTTTTCGAGGACGTAGGTCCGAATGTGAAGAAGAACCCATTACCCGAGCATGGGAAATCTGTCAATATGGTTCAGGGCTGTCCTGGCAAGTACAAGGTCAAATACGTCAGTCATATTCGACAATCGCTGGTCGAGATGCATCATTTTTTGTGTGATTATAGCCATTATGAACATGACCACGATAGGTGTCGAGTCTGTTCTGTTAATCAGAGAGGTTGTCGCCAGGTGCGCAAGGATGTTCAGGAAATGTTGGATGAGGGAGTCATTGAGATCCTTCAAAACAGAAATATTGACGAAGATGTTGTTGAAGTCAACGTGATTTCTCCGGTATTCCGGATACCTGAGCCTGTTGTCATCAAGTATGATGGTAGCAAGCAGAAGGTTTCTCCTTCTCTGACTATTAAGCCAGCCGGCCCTGTACCATACTCTTCTGAGAAGGCGGTCCCTTATCGCTACAATGCTGTAGCACTGGAGAATGGGAAAGAGGTGCCCCTGCCCTCTTCGTCTGTTGTTAATAGTGCCGACGCCAGTGGCTTGACCTGCAGTGGTCGTATTTTCTCGGCTCCGCCAACGCCGCAAGTTGACGCTCGAAGGAACGACAATGCTGATTATGCTGAAAGCCCGATTGGGAATGCTATGAACGCTCCGAATCCGACACTTGTTGCTAAACCTGCCTCCACGTTGAGAACTCCTGCTTCTGCTGGAGTGAGTGGCAATGCGAAAGAAGACTGTGATGAGATGCTAAGGTTCATCAAGAGAAGTGAGTACAACGTTGTAGATCATCTTCTACAAACGCCATCCAAAATCTATGTATTATCCTTGCTGATGAACTCAGAACCACACCGAGAAGCTCTGCAAAAGGTGTTGGATGTGGCGTATGTGGATCACGACGTCACAATTGAACAATTTGACAGCATTGTTGCAAACATCACCGCTTGTAACAATTTGAGCTTTTGTGATGCTGATCTCCCCGAGGAGGGAAGAGACCACAACTTGGCATTACACATATCTATGAGTTGCAAGGATGATGCCATGTCCAATGTGCTGGTAGACACTGGGTCGTCATTAAATGTAATGCCAAAGACCACTCTTGCGGAATTATCATATCAAGGGCCTCCCATGAGGCAGAGTGGGGTAGTTGTGAAGGCTTTCGATGGGTCTCGCAAAATTGTGATTGGAGAGGTTGATCTCCCAGTCAAAATCGGACCAAGTGATTTCCAAATTACCTTCCAGGTTATGGACATTCACCCATCGTATAGCTGTCTCTTAGGCAGACCATGGAGTCACGAGGCAGGCGCCGTGACATCCACCCTACACCAAAAATTGAAGTTTGTGAAGAACAAGAAGTTGGTGGTGGTAGGGGGAGAAAAGGCTCTCCTGGTTAGCCATTTGTCTTCCTTCTCTTATATAGACGCTGAGGATGAAATTGGAACCCCGTTCCAAGCTTTATTTATTGCTGAAGCTATTAAGAAGGGAACTCCTTCATTTGCTTCCTATAAAGATGCGAAGTTGGCCATTGAGCATGGTACAACTACTGGATTGGGGAAAATGATTAAGTTGGAAGACAACAAGTCCCGGGCTGGCATAGGCTATTCTTCTGGGGTGTTCAACAAGCAAGGGTTGTTCAAGAGTGGTGGATTCATCCACACCGGTCAAGACGAAGAGGTTGCTGCCATTTTGGAGGAAGATGAAGAGGATTCTGGCAATTTCATCATTCCTGGAGGGATCTGCAATAATTGGGTTGCTGTTGATATTCTGACAGTTATCCATAAGTCAAAGTAATGATCATTGTGTTTAAAAACCCTTCTCCCATGCCAAAAGGAGGAGTGATGACATTGTTGGCGCATAAATACAATGATATTTTCATTCAATAAATTCATGTTAAATGTTTGTTTTTCCAATTATTTTTCCTTTTTGCTTTTGCATGAAATTGGTGATCACAGAAAACCCTAAAGATAAAAAACAAAAATCAATCTTTTCATCTGCATAATGATTTGCCTTGTTTGAATTCTAAAGTCTCTTTTATATCCAAAATCATTATGCAGGTTGATCAAACCCATTGAACATAATGATCCAACACCATCTCCCAACTTTGAATTCCCTGTATTTGAGGCGGAAGAAAATGATGTTGAAGAGATTCCTGACGAGATTACCCGTCTACTTGAGCATGAAGAAAATATCATTCAGCCGCATCTTGAGAATTTGGAAACAGTCAACTTGGGGTCTGAAGATTGTGTGCGAGAAGTGAAGATTGGGGCACTCCTGGAAGAATCTGTTAAGAAGGGGTTGATTGAGTTGCTACGAGAATATGTTGACGTCTTTGCCTGGTCATATGAAGACATGCCTGGTCTGGATACAAATATCGTGCAACATTTCTTGCCTTTGAAGCCTGAGTGCGTGCCTGTGAAGCAGAAGCTCAGAAGAACTCATCCCGATATGGCAGTAAAGATCAAAGAGGAAGTTCAGAAGCAAATTGATGCGGGGTTTCTAGTGACTTCTACATATCCTCAATGGGTGGCCAATATTGTGCCCGTGCCTAAGAAAGATGGAAAAGTCCGAATGTGTGTGGACTATAGAGACTTAAATAAAGCTAGTCCGAAAGATGGTTTCCCTCTACCACATATTGATATGTTGGTAGACAATACAGCTAAATTCAATGTCTTCTCGTTTATGGACGGATTTTCTGGATATAATCAGATCAAGATGGCACCCGAGGATATGGAGAAGACAATATTCATCACACCTTAGGGAACATTCTGTTATCGAGTGATGCCCTTCGGTTTGAAGAACGTCGGAGCCACGTATCAACGAGCTATGACTACCTTATTTCACGATATGATGCATAAGGAGATCGAGGTATATGTTGATGATATGATTGCAAAATCAAGAATGGAAGTTGAACATGTTGAGCACTTGTTGAAGCTTTTTCAGCGCTTGAGGAAGTACAAACTTCGTTTGAATCCTAACAAGTGTACATTTGGAGTCCTTTCTGGCAAATGTCAAAGCAATACAAGAGATGCCTGCGCCCAAAACTGAGAAGCAAGTCCGAGGTTTTCTTGGCCGCTTGAATTACATTTCCAGATTTATATCCCACATGATTGCCACATGTGCGCCCATATTCAAGTTCCTCCGGAAAGATCAGTCTCATGATTGGACCGAGGATTGCCAAAAAGCCTTTGATAGCATTAAAGAGTATTTGTCTGAGCCTCCAATTCTGTCTCCGCCTGTGGAAGGGAGAGCATTGGTTATGTATCTGACAGTTCTTGAAGACTCAATGGGTTGTGTCCTTGGTCAGCAAGACAAATCAGGAAAGAAAGAATATGCTATCTACTATCTGAGTAAGAAATTCACTGATTGTGAGTCTCGATACTCAATGCTTGAGAAAACATGTTGTGCTTTGGCTTGGGCTGCTAAGCGCTTACGCCAATATATGTTGAATCATACGACTTGGTTGATATCCAAAATGGATCCAATTAAGTATATCTTTGAGAAGCCTGCTTTAACTGGGAGGATTGCCCGTTGGTAGATGTTGTTGTCTAAGTATGATATTGAGTATCGAGCTCAGAAGGCTATAAAAGGTAGTATCTTGGCTGACCACTTGGCACATCAACCAATTGAGGATTATCAGTCAGTTCAGTATGACTTCCCAGATGATGAAATTCTATATTTGAAAATGAAAGATTGTGATGAGCCTACACTCGATGAAGGGCCAGAACCTGGTTCCAGATGGAGTATGGTGTTTGATGGTGCTGTAAATCGATATGGAAATGGTATTGGGGCAGTAATTATTACTCCTCAGGGCACACATTTTCCTTTTACAGCAAGGCTAACTTTCAAATGCACGAATAATATGGCCGAGTATGAGGCCTGTATTATGGGATTGGAAGAATGCATTGATCTTATGATCAAGCATCTCGATGTTTATGGTGATTCGGCCCTCGTTGTTAATCAGATTAAGGGAGAGTGGGAAATGAATCAGCCTGGCCTCATCCCATATAGAGATTATGCGAGGAGGATTTCAACATTCTTTACTGAGGTTGACTTCCATCATATTCCTCGAGATGAGAATCGGATGGCAGATGATCATGGTTAGACTTTAGAATGAAGTTCCCAATATCACTGTGATGCGCTTGGACAGACCAACTCATGTATTTGCAGTAGAGGGGGTGCCAGATGATAAGCCATGGTATTATGATATCAAGTGCTTCCTTCAGAGTCAGATTTACCCGCCTGGGGCATCTGTGAAAGATAGGAAGACTTTGAGAAGATTATCTGGAAGTTTCTACCTCAATGGTGATGTGCTTTATAAGAGAAATTTTGATATGGTGCTGCTCAGATGCGTGGATAGACACGAAGCAAACTTTTTAATGATTGAGGTCTATGAGGGTTCATTTGGTACTCATTCCAATGGACATTCCATGGCTAGAAAGATGTTGAGAGCAGGCTACTATGGGCTGACAATGGAGTCTGACTGCTGCAAATATGTGAAGAAATGCCACAAGTGTCAGATTTATGCGGATAAGGTTCATATTCCTCCGACACTTCTGAATGTGATTTCATCTCCATGGCCCTTCTCCATGTGGGGAATTGACATGATTGGCATGATAGAACCGAAAGCGTCCAATGGTCACAGATTCATTCTCGTAGCAATTGATTACTTCACCAAGTGGGTTGAAGCGGCGTCATATGCAAATGTGACCAGGCAGGTGGTCGTGAAGTTTATCAAGAATCAACTCATATGCCGGTATGGTGTGCCAGATAAGATCATTATTGATAATGGATCTAACTTGAACAACAAGATGATGAAAGAGCTGTGTAGTGAGTTCAAGATAGCACATCATAATTCTTCTCCTTACAGACCCAAGATGAATGGGGTTGTTGAAGCTGCTAACAAGAACATCAAGAAGATTATCCAGAAGATGGTTGTTACGTACAAAGATTGGCATGAGATGCTGCCATTCGCTTTGCATGGATATCGTACGTCTGTCTGCACTTCAACAGGGGCAACCCCTTTCTCTCTTATTTACGGCATGGAGGTTGTGCTCCCAATAGAGGTGGAGATCCCATCAATGAGTGTATTGATGGAAGCCAAGTTGACTGATGCTGAATGGGTTTAGAGTCGTTATGACCAGTTGAATTTGATAGAAGAGAAGAGATTAACTTCCATGTGCCATGGCCAGTTATATTAATAAAGAATGAAAAAGCCTTTGATAAGAAGGTAAAACCTCGTGTGTTCCGAGAGGGTGACCTTGTGCTCAAGAAAGTTTTGTCCTTCACTCCCGATTCTAGGGGCAAGTGGACTCCAAACTATGAGGGTCCATATGTTGTCAAGAGGGCCTTTTCTGGCGGTGCGTTGATACTTACAACTATGGATGGGGAGGATTTCACTTGTCTTGTGAATTCAGATGCAGTCAAGAAATACTTCGCCTAAAAATAAAAATAGAATAGCTCGCTAATTTGAAAACCCGAAAGGGCGGCTTAAGCAAAAATGAGTGTCTCGGTGGATTGAAAACCCGAAAGGGTGATCTAGGAAAAAGTTAGAGACATAAAAAATAAATATGTGTCCCGCTAGATTGAGTACCTCATCCTGGGTCAATCTAGGCAAAAATTATGGATTTGGCAAGTAACTGCATCCTGACAAGACTGTGTCCTACAAACTGGCATCTGTCAGAGATTCTCGCTCAGCCATCATCAACCGAAGCTTCAAATACACCGGATTCAGAATTGGTGGAGAAATGGTGATTATGTTTAATGTAGCCCTTTTCCAATATATATCACCAATTTCAAATTTGTAAAGATCTATGGAGTCTTGCCATTTGCAGACCATCATTCCAGCAAATAAATTTGAGCTTCTATCCAATTATTTACACTCTTATTTGTTTCTATTCAACAAATGTTTTGCATGTTTTAATTGAGAAATATCATTGTTTTTAAACTTTTCATAATTTTTTTTAAACAAAATGAACATTCACAATGATAAAAGGATACTGGGGATGTCTTCAGTGCTCTCCCAAAGATGGTAGGTCGACATGGTAAGACAGTTGTTCATATTCCTGGCATGTTTGTATCCTCTTCCTCCGGAGCCTTTTTGTGGTTTTCCCTCCCGAGCAGAGTGTGTAGTAAAGGTATTCAGCCTCCTTCTTCCCCAGCAGATGGGATGTTCTCCACTGGGCCTGGCTTTCTCTCTTGAGATGTAGTACTGGATGTTTATTCAATAGATCAGTGGACTTGTTTGTGTTAGATATGTCTGTTTTGTCAACAATCATCATACATAAACCACGCATAGATGCATAGTTTTAACATTCAGATATTCATGTTGCAACCTTTGCCATATATCTTTGTTTGTTATCTCCTGCTAGTCGATAATATATTCCCCAAGCAGATTGTTTGTGTATGATCTCCCCATGAAGAGCCAGCCCCATAAGCAGAAAATGTCTATACTTTCTTCCATATTCCCCACCGAGTTATGTCCTCGTGGATGATGGTTGTTTCTGTTTCCTCCCAACACATATATTGGGATGGAACCCCCCCCCCCCCCCATTGAGTTATATCCTCATAGGGATGAGTCTTGTTTCATTACGCATCTCTAGATTGTTCCTAGATTTGGCTTCTGGAGATTATCCTTGCCTTTCCCCTGTAGTTCGGATGAATGATTACTCAGTAACCAATAATTATCCATCTTTTCCACGGCGGAGTCTGTGGTTTTCTACCTTTATACCGGTGGTTGTAAACCCTATTTTTATCCCCTTGGCAGAGTTAACCTTTTTGTTCATCCTAACCGATGACGGTTACTTTTCCATGGTTTTCTACCCAGTATCTGGTAGATGTAATCCCCTCCTTGACGGTTATCATTATCCAATATTCGGTATTGATAGTCCTTCACCCTTTTTGAGTATATCTCCCGGATCATTGCCTTTGTCAATGTATCCCTGCGAGTTATCTTTCATTTGCCGTTTGTCGGTAATGATCGTTTCTCCCTTTGATTAGGTCATCATTGTATACCTAGTATTTGGTATCCTGATGCCTTCTTCCTTTCGGATAATTTATCCTTCATTAACCCAGTAACCGGTTGTGGATAATCTTCCATGCGAGTATGTTATCTACGTTCTGACGGTAATAGATAATTTATCTCATGCGCTCTTCAGTCGAAGTCTTTGTTCTTCCCCAGTCGAGTAAGATTCGTACCCCTTTTTGCGGAGTCAAATGTCCATCTTGTAATCGAGTTTGTTTTTCGGCCCTCTTTTGGATGATGAGTGTCTTGGGAATATTCCGCAATTCACGCCTTGGTTGATCACCTATTATATGCCCAGTAACCGGTATCCCTGGTGTTCCTTCCCTTCTGCTCCCTATTATGACCTTTTTCCCCTGTGGAGTCAGATTTTCCTGAGTTGAAATATACATTTTTAGGTTTTCCTCACACGATTTCAGATGTTTGATATCTCTCACCTGTATACTGGTCTTAGATATTCATTCTCCCCGAGCATGTTGTTCTTTCACCCTTATACCGGTGTTAGGATCACATGTCTCATTGAGCTTATTACCCAGTAACCGGTAATACCTCGCCCTGGTGTTTCCCCGGAGGAGTCCCGTGTGGATGTTCCTCAGCGAGGTCCCTTAGTGGATTCTCCCCATTTGAGTCCGGATTTTCATCCGAAGTATCCTTGGTGGATAGTTCTGCTGTATTGGCATATTCCCTAATACATGCGCCTTTGAGTCAGCTCAGGTCTTTCCATTGTTTTATTCTTTTGGAATTCTGCTCCCCAAGCTTCGAGTCGTGCCCTGCTCACACAATTTATCCCCTTTTCTATCCCCATATGAGTCCTAGAGTCTCTGTCCCATGGAGTGAATTACTCATATGGATTGTCAATCTCTCTGGATTTCCTTTCCCTTCATGGACACATATCCCCACGAAGTATTACCCTTTTTGCATACATACATCTGCATCAGGAGGTCTCTTAGGGACCAAAATTCGTCTCTTCGTTATTATTTAAGCCCATTCTACCTCGTCGAGACGAAGATCCTAACCTTCATATCTCTGGCTAGAATGACCTTAAATAGGGGCATTTGTAAGACCCCAATTTGGGCCCTAAGATCCCTCATGGCATCATAACATTGCATTTGCAAAGCCTCAAGGATCATGAGCATCTGGGTTCCCTTTGCCTTTGGGTGGGACCTCTTGTAGGTGGTTTGAGATCACCAAGCATGCTTGAATTGTATATCATTGCCTTTCTCATTTTATTTACTAACCAAAAGCACAATAAATATGTCACTAACATTTCTTGTTTGTAGCTTGAGCAATCACAAGGTCCAAAAGCTTCTAGGAGATCCTTTGTGAAATGATATGATCAAGAGAAGATGAAAGCAAGCATGGTATTGGTTCCCAAAGCTCTCATCCATCAAATATGCCTCCCAAGTATCTCAATTCATCATTTTGATCAAAGCAAGTCAAGGGGTTTGAGGTTTGTTTCCCAAGGAAACCCTAGTTCATCTATTCATCAACAATGCCTTGCTCATGAAGCAACCTCAGCCCAAGATCAAATACAATAAAGGCAAGTTCTATAATTCATCATTTCATTCATATTTGAACTTATTTGAGTGCCCTCAATCATCAATTCACTAAGGTATGAGTTGTGGACTTGAGAAGTTGATAAGTCAATTCATCTGACTATCTTGAAATGCACTGAGACCTAACTTTTTATGTGTTGGTCAAATTGGGATGGCCCCAAGAGAAAAAATGTTTTTAAGGACAATATGAACAACTGTCATGTTCATCAAAATTTGAGTTGAAGCATGGAAGGTCATCTTCCATTCAAAACATTATAGGTCATTTTGACTGAAACCCTAATTTTGGGTCAACTTCCCAAGAACATAACTCATTCATTTTTCATGATTTTGGGATGAGACTTAATGCATTGGAAATATTATTGTGTCTACTTAAAATGTTATTTTGAGCCAAATTGCAAAATGTCAAAAGAAATACATGTGATAATGCAAAACATTATAGGTCACTTTGGGCCAAATGCATTGAAATGAGATAAAGTCCAACTTCAAGTGCCCATAACATCTTTTTTAAAAATCCAAATGATGCAAAATTTAAGTCCAAATTGATTGTTTTTAAAATATATACAACTTTAATGTTTAAGATTTTATCATTTGGAGCTTGCATCATTGAGACAGAAGGGCTTGAAACTTGGCCAAATTTGGAAACTTCACATATGCATGTTTTGCACCCTACACTTAAAGCTCAAATTTCACTAGTTTCCAAGGCCCAATTGGAATTTTGATCAACGTAACATTTGTTCCTTATGCAACAAGCTTTCTAACCATTACTCATAAGGTTGCATTTGGAGTTTGGAAGCATCATTTTCGAAGACATGAAGAATTAAGTGCATTTTGTGAAATTCAATTCAATTGCCATTAATTAGCTGATTACACTTAATGTACACGTCCATTTGCATTTCACATGAACTCAACAAGTTATTTCAGCCTTCATTGGGCCTTCCACATGCTCACACAAGCCCATGCAATGCAAAATCCATTTGCCAAGCACATGAGCTAGCTCATGCATCCAGCTCTCTCCATCTATAAATACCATGCCTTACCTTCACAATTCTCCAACCTGGAGGCGCCTGAAATGCTGTAAGATTGAATCCCTAGCCATACCTAAAGGAACAAACTCCATTTTTCTCCAAAAATTAAGATCTGAAATTCAATTGCATTTGGTTGAATTTTAAGATCTAAAGTTCCTAGACCTTCATCATTTGATCCATTGAAGCTTCTGTTTGCAAAAGGAACCAAAGAGAGTGACTTAATTCTTCACAATCCAAAGGTTTTGCTCGACTAAAATTTTCTTCGAATCTCATTATACTTTGCTCCATTTGCCTTGATATTGTGTTGTCTGAAGTCCTCTCTATAGAGGCGTCATTATTGTGTGCTTAATTGTTGAAATCGAGCAAGTTCAATTGAACACCACCAAACTTCCATCTCTGATTTCTCTCTCAATAGGAATCTAGAGTGGAAGTGAGTGGCATAGGAGTGATATACATTGTAAGACCCCAATTTTGACCCTAAGATCCCTCATGACATCATAACATTGCATTTGCATCTTGCCTCAAGGATCATAAGCATCTTGGCTCCTTACCTTTGGGTGGGAACTTTTGTGAGTTGGTTTGAGATCACCAAGCATGTCTGAATTTTTATACCAGTGCTTTTCTTATTTTGTTTACTAACCAAAAGCACAAAAATATGTCACTAACATCTTTTGTTTGTAGCTTGAGCAATCACAAGGTCAAGAGCTTCAAAGAGGTCCTTGGTGCAGAGATATGGCCAAGAGAAGATGATAACAAGCATGGTAATGGTTCCCAAAGCTCTCCTCCATCAAATATGCCTCCCTAGCATCTCAATTCATCATCTTGATCAAAGAAAGTCAAAGGGTTTGAGGTTTGTCCCCCAAAGAAACCTTAATTCATCTGTGCACCACAATGCCTTGCTCTTGAAGCAACCTCATCCCATGGTCAAATAAAATCAAGGGAAGTTCTTTAATTAATCATTTCATGCATATTGGAACTTATTTAAGTGTCCTCAATCATCAATTCACCAAGATATGAGTCATGGACTTGAGAAGTTGATCAGTCAATTCATTTGACTATTTTGAAGTACATTGAGACCTAACTTTTTATGTGTTGGTCAAATGGAGATATTCCCAAAATAAAAAATGTTCTTAAGGACAATATGAACAACTTTCATGTTCATCAAAAATTAATTTGAAGCATGGAAGGTCATCTCCCATTCCAAAACATTATACGTCATTTTGACTGAAACCCTAATTTTGGGTCAACTTCCCAAGGACATAACTCATTCATATTTTATTACTTTGATGTGGGATAAAATGAATTGGAAATCTTAATATGTCTAATTAAAATGTTATGTTGGACAAAATTTCAAAATCTCAAAGGAAATACATGTGATAATGCAAGACATTATAGGTCATTTTGGGCCAAATGCATTGAAAGGCAAAAAAGTCCAACTTCAAGTGCCCATAACTCTTTCACCAAAAATCCAAATTATTCAAAATTTAAGTCCATTTTTATTGTCTTGAAACGATCTACAACTTTTATATTGGAGGTTTTTTCATTTGAGGCTTGCATCATCAAAACAGAAGGGCTTGAACTTTGGCCAAATTTAGAAACTTTGCCTTTTCATGTTTTGCACCTTGCACTTTAAATTCAAATTTCACCAATTTCCACACCTCAAATGGATTTTTGCACAACATAACAATTGTTCCTTACATCAAAACCTTTCCAACCATTACTCACATGATCATGTTTGGATTTGGCAATTGGTATTCTCGAAGAGGAGAAGCTTTTAGTTCAATTATGCATAACACCTCAATATTCCATGCACAAGCAATTACCATTCAGATTACACGTCCATTTCACTTTGGTATGATTTCAGGTTGCATTTGGCTTTGATTTTGGGCCTTGTGGATGATCATGCAAGCCCATGCAAGGAATGTCCAATTTCATGCACACGGATTGAATCACCCTCTCCTTGCCATTCCCTCTATAAATAGAAGCTCTATTCCATTCAAATCTCATCCTGGAATCAACCTGAAATGCTGCAGAATTGAAAACCTAACCTCTCACCAAAGAAGCTATTTCACTTTTCTTCAAATTTTTCAGATCTAAAATTCAACTACATCTGGTTGAATCTTTGGATCTAAAGCTTCTAAACCTTCACCACTTAGTTCATTGATCTTCTGTTTTGATAAAGGAGGCAAGGAATCAAGCTCAACTCTCCAGAATCCAAGGTTGCTCTTCAACTGGTTTTTTCTTCGAATCTCATCATCTATTGATCTATTTGCTTGGATTTTGTGTTGGCTGAAGTCCTCTCAATAGAGGCATCATTACTGTGCATTTAATTTTTGAAATCCATCAAGTTCTCATGAACATCACAGAACTTCCATCTCTGATTTCTCTCAATATAGAGATCTAGAGTGGATTTGAGTGATACAGGGATGATGTACATCATCCCAGCTTTCCAACGGTGTATGGATCGTGTATTTTGGTTAAGTTTTGGTTGTCTGAAATTTTGGCCAAAAAATACAAGCTCACCAGAGAAGAAGGTGGCTCCGGTGGCCGTCTCATTGCCAGTTTGAATCTGGATCGTTGGATTGAGTTTCCCAGATCTAATCCTGGCCTTCGCTTGTTATGACTTTCATTTATTCATGGTGCTACGCGTGGACTTGGACCTATGGTGGAAGCGCGCTTCTGGAGCGTATGATCTGCCAGCTCAATTAATGAGCTCAGATCTAACGCTCCTGGTTTTTTTGAATTTTCAATTTTCTGATTTAATTTCTTTTATTTCCTTTATTTTCAAAAATCAATATCTTCTTCATTTTAAATCCAAAAATTATGGGACCAATTGCATTCTTCTCCAAATAATTTCTAGTTTATAATTTTGATTTTTAATATTTTTTATTTTATCATTTGATATTTTTTGTGAATTTTCTCTTTTCTGGTTATTTTTAATTCATTTTAATTAGTTTTTGATATTCAAAAAATACAAAAAAAATTTCCTAACCTATTTGAATGATGATGGATCTATGAAAAATATTCTCATCAATTTTTTAATTGATTTGAGATTTATTTGAGATTTTAGTTCAATTAGGTTATTTTTATTCATTTTTAATTGATTAAAAATGTTTTCTGACTTTTAAAAATGCTGAAATTTTTTGTCAAACTTAGCTTGACCTTGTTGAACTTGGGATAAATCACTTGGACCTTTCAAGGTTGATTTGAAGAGATTTTGAAGTTTGACCTTTCTTTTATTTTTAATTCAAGTTTATTTTAATATTGAAAATACCAAAAATATTTTGCTTATTGTTTGATCTCCAATCTTCATCTCATTTCTGATTTCTCATTCTTTGACTTTGACTTTCAATGTCATTTGGTCAATACATATGGATTGGTACATCTTATTTCACCTTATGCATTTTGATCTTTCCATTTCCTTATCCATTCTTCATCTCCTTCTTCTTCTTCTTCTTTCTTTTTTTGATCAATGAGTTGAAGGTTGATAAGTTAGCATCGATTAGGGAGACTTAATTTTCCCTGATTCAAATCTAATTCATCTTGATCATTAGATCAAGTGAATGGCTTTGCATTAAGGATAGGTTATTTTCTAAATCATGCAAAAGGCTTAAACCAATACAAGATCAATTCTCTTTTTTTTGGCATGGCAAGTTGTTGGAACTTGGTTCACTAATCAAGACTTCTAACTTGTGTTGTTGCCTACATTATTATTGACCGACCTCAGATAGTTGTAACTTCTACATAAGTCCAATTACGATTGCTTAACATAGCGCTAAATTTGCCTTATGGCACACTAACTACTAACACTAACCACTAACCATTAACATTTACTTTTTGCTCTTTACTTTTATGCAATTTACTATTCTTGCACATATTATCCATTTGCTTTTCTCTTTGCTCACTTGAGCACATGTTTATGTTAATGTCATTTGCCTTTTGCTCACTTAAGCACATAATTGTGTATATACTATTGTGCTTGTGTTTTGTTTTGATTATTATGGACCAAATGCAAAAAATGGACAAGTGGACTTAGTTTCTAGGACATTCCCTATGCAAATTGGAGTAAAAGGACTTTAATATTGAAGATGATCATGAAGGACCAAACCTCTAAACTCACTCTTGTCCATTCTTGATTTACTTCATGGAACTTTTGATGTGTGTGCTTTTGTGCTAGGGAATCCTATGAGAGCTCAAATTGAAGAACCATTGCCATGTTCATCAAAATGAAAGATTCAAGATGCATTGAGGATCTCTTAAGAGGCTTAGTTGATTGTTGCTTGAGTTTATGCTTTGTGTGATTGCTTATTCCAAAGGATGGAAGCTACTTGGATCATCAATATGATCTCAAGAAAGGAAGTCCATTGTGGTTTTGTTTCTTTATCCCTCACCTTCTTGCTTTACTTAGGACTGTATCCCTTCTTCTTCTTCCCTCCACTCTAACCCAAGCCAAAATTTTTGTGCAAACATTTAACCATTGTTTTCAAACATTAGAAACCTAAGCCTTATGCTTTTGATTTTCAAACTTTCTTTTTATAACACTTATTTTGAATTGAATCCTTAAGTCCACTTTGACCAATTTTCTATATACTTCTAATTGGTAAATATAACCCATTCAAATGTGTTTTTGTGGTTTCAATGGCCACCTTTTAATCCAAACTTTTTCATAACCTTTAGTTATTAGGTTTGAGTTATCCTTGTGGTAGATGTAATACTCACCTATATCCTTAGTGATGGACAATAAGTCTTCCATGCTTATTATAGGGTTAACCCCTCACTAGCATGTTGAAGTTATCCTCACATGGTGGATTTGTGGTTTGAGGTTGAGTTTTCTCCCTTGGATAACAAAAGACCTTAAGGCTTTTGGACCAATCAATTCACCAACTCATTTTGAGATTTTTACCCCGAACTACGAGGTTTTGATCCTAATCTTTTTTAAGATGGTACGTAGGCAATGGGTTTATCCATCCAAACACAAAAATGTAAATAACTTGTATATTCTCTTCTCATCACTTCAATCATGTTTGCACAAATAAATTTTCACAAAAATACCAACCTTACAACAAGTGTGAAAAGGGCTCCCTAGGAGTACCTAGGATGTTTTGGGTGCCTAACACCTTCCCATTGCATAACCAACTCCCTTACCCAGATCTCTGTTTCTCTTTTACTAGTGTTTGTTAAAACTATTAGGTTTTTGTTCGCTTTCTAACCATTCCTTTGGATAAATAGAAGTGCGGTGGCGACTCGAATTGTATGATTTACCTTGGATTTAGTCAATATCTCTAATGGTAATGAATACCCCGCTACAGAAAAGTGGTGACTCTGCTGGGGAAATTTGCCTAGTGGGTTTTGCCTACTTTTCATATTTTGTTGTATTGTATTGTTTTGTGACATATTTTTGTGCAATTTGGGATTATTGTATTGTATGTAATGATTAAATTGCTTGAATATTAATTCCTTGTATGCTTGGTGATCTTTGTGAGACGAGTTCTATACCTGGACTCGAGTCCACTTAGGATAGGAGAATGGCATAGTCTTGTTGACTTGTGTGGAGTTATTCCTTAGCAAGTTGACTTGCAAGTCCATTCGCTTGGTGGAGGCCATGTTGGGATCAATAATGTCACACAAGTAGTTGTGGTTAGACATTACTCTTTCCAATGTAGACCTTAGAAGCCAAGGACCTTAGTTTACCAAGCCCATCTTGGCCTATTCTTAGGATGTAGTGCGAAGGTCGTTCAAGTGTAAGATTTGATACGATTGTTATGCGATACTACACTCATAAGAGTCTCTCTTGAGAATATTTTTGGAATACGAGTAGTCGTTTATCCGATAATATCCGAAAGATGGGATGATGACTATGGGAACCTCTTGTAGAACATGTTTGGTAGGTTTAAACCCTAGTACACTCCCTTTGGGTGGTTCTTAACCGAGACTCCATGCTCGTGACTCGCAACAAACCCTTGATTCATGGTTGATCCGTTCATGTATCCTTAATATCAATAGAACTTGGGTGTTGATAAGGTGTAAACCGTAATCCACCAAAATGGATGATTGATATTAAGGATAACATGATCCATCCCATGACCTTTGTTTGGTGTGCTTTGCTTAATCCTTGAGTGTGATTGTTGCATTCATGCATTCATGCACCCATTTGCATCCATATCATCAAAATAATAAAGAAAATTTTCAAGGAACTTAAGGGGTTTATTTGCAAATTTTCAGACATGGAAAGACAAAGAAGGAATACAAAGAAGTACAGTTTCAGACAACCAGACTTGAAAGAGTTAAGGAATCTGACATCCTATGTATTAGATCCCTTGGGTTTCAAGACTCGTTTTGGAAAGCTTCTTCCTCTTCTGACTACTCAGGTGGATGAAGGGCTGATGAGTGTATTAGTGCAGTTTTATGATCCCTTGTATCGTTGCTTCACGTTTCCGGATTTTCAGCGTTTGCCTACACTTGAGGAGTATGCCTACCTTGTGGGTATACCTATTCTAGACCAGTTGTCGTTCAGTGGTTTGGAGAGTATTCCTACTTCTCAAGAGATAGCTGACATGTTACACATAGATGAATCTCTGATTGGTGCTCATATGACTACCAAAGGTGGAATTCAAGGTCTCCCTTCTGAGTTCCTCATTGCCCAAGCTACTATGTATGGGAAGGCCATGAGTGAGGATGCTATTGAGGCCCTATTTGTACTTCTCATCTATGGGTTGGTATTGTTCCCCAACATCGACAAGTTTGTGGATGTGAACGCTATTAGGATCTTCTCTACTCTTAATACCGTTCCGACTCCGTTGGGTGACACCTATTTTTCTTTGCATATGAGGAATGCAAAGGGTGGTGGCGCCATTGTATTCTGTTTGCCTCTGTTGTATAAGTGGTTTATTTCTCACTTACCACAGACGGTCGCCTTCAAGGAGAACAAGGGATGTCTACGGTGGTCCACGAGACTCATGTCTCTCACTAATGATGATATTTCTTGGTATAACCGCGAGTATGATGGTGTGCAGATTATCGACTCTTGTGGTGAATTCTCCAATGTACCTCTTCTTGGTACATGTGGTGGGATTAACTACAACCCTGTTTTGGCACGTCGTCAGCTTGGGTTCCCCCTGAAGGATAAACCTAATAACATTTTGTTAGAGGGTGTGTTCTTTCAGGAGGGTAAAGATCCCCAAGGCTTGAAAGGAAGAATGGTCAGCGCCTGGCCCAAGATTCATAGGAAAGGAAGGAAAGAGTTGGGCCCAAAGAATTGTGTTGCTATGGAGCCTTACACTGCTTAGGTTAGGAAGAAAGCGTCTGATTATCTCATGCCTTACGAGTATCCAAGACCTACACCTTCGGTTATGGCTGGGCCTTCAACCCTCCCTGACCAAGGAGTAGAGGAGTTGAGAGACGAAGACCGTTCACATGCCTGGATCCGTGAACGAGAAGAGTTGCTTCAGCAAATCAAGGAAAAGGACGCTTTGATAGAGTTCCTCAAAAATCAGGTTATTGATGATCCTAATGAGACATGGACTTCTATACTTCCTCAGTCTTCCAGGTTTTGGAAGAGGAAGTACGATCGACTCGCCAAGGAGAAGGCAGATACGGAGGCAGCCTATGAGAGGGAAGTGAAGAGGCTTCGTGCATCTTATCTTCCTGTGTCCAGGGCTTTGGATGATTGTTTCTAGGGATCCATAGGATGATAATTTTCCTTCTCTCTTATATATGGTTACCAAAAAATGTACCTCTCTAGTGTAAAAATATTTCCCGATATTATTTGACGAGTCATTTCCATATGTGATAAATGTTTAATACTTCCAAATTTTTTGCAAATAGAGCCCTAAAGTTCCTTTGAAATAAAAGAAAAATCATATGCACAAACATTTCATGCATCATGTGCATAAGCAGGCTTTGTTCCCCGCTTCTTGTCCTGTGGTCTAACTCTGTGTTCTTCATTTATTTTGAAGACAAGCTGACTCACCGGTACTACACCAGATCCAATATTTCAAGACTGATGGATCATTTGGAACAAGAGAACCGCGAACTGAAGGAGGAAGTGGCTAGATTAAGTGCCTTGATGGAATCATTCATGGCTGCTCATAGCATGTCTTCTCCGACACCTTCAACTTCTCCCCAGAGGACGGTCATCTCTGAGATTGTATCCTCGATTGTGCCTGCAGCCAGTGCACACTTTACTCCAACGGCCATGCCAACCGGATTCCCGTGGGGGATGCCTCCCAATTTCATGCCCGAGGGTCCTACTCCCACCTTTGCTTCTATGCCGGCATCTAGCCCGGTCCTTGCTGTTGCTCCTCCTGTCGTGCATACTCTGCCCAGAGTAGACGATACCATCTATCATTCTGAGCCGTCTGAGGGCCCAGATGTCTATGAGAACATGGACGCTATGAACGATCAATTTCTTGAGCTTCGCAAGGAATTGAAAACTCTATGAGGAAAGGATCTTTTCGGCAAGTCTGCTACCGAACTCTGCTTGGTTCCTAATGTGAAGATCCCTGTGAAATTCAAGGTCCCTGACTTTGAAAAATACAAGGGGAACACTTGCCCTCTCAGCCATCTGGTCATGCATGCCAGGAAAATGTCGACTCAGACCGACAACGACCAATTGCTCATCCACTACTTTCAGGACAGTCTGTCCGGTGCTGCTCTACGTTGGTACATGGAATTAGACAGCACGAACATCCGATCCTTCAACGATCTTGGCGAGGCCTTCGTCAAGCAATACAAGTACAATATGGATATGGCCCCCGATAGGGATCAATTAAGGGCCATGTCCCAGAAAGACAAGGAAACCTTCAAAGAATACGCCCAGAGGTAGCGAGAGATAGCAGCACAGATCGTGCCCCCGCTAGAAGAGAAAAAGATGACTAAGATCTTTTTGAAGACCTTAAGTTCTTTTTATTATGAGCGGATGATCGCTAGCGCTCCTTCTGACTTCACCGAGATGGTGAATATGGGAATGCGTCTAGAAGAAGGGGTTAGCGAAGGGCGTCTAACCAGAGAAGAAGGCTCTTCTGCCAAACGTTATGGGTCGTTTGCGAAGAAGAAAGATGGAGAGGCACATGCTGTGACTTCCCATATGAAACCAAGAAGACCCTCTGTGAGGAGGAAGACCGTGTGTCCCGCCGGTAACCAGCACCAGGTGGCTCATATAGCACCTGTCTTCAGAGATAAGCAGCAGTACCAGCAACATAACAACAATCAGCAACCACATCCGTAATATCAACATCAACAGCACCGTCCGTAACAACAGGCCTACCAGCCTCGAAACAGTAATCAAACCAGCACGAGTTACGAGAGGAAAAGGGTCACCTTCGATCCTATTCCGATGACGTATGAAGAGTTATATCCCTCTTTGATAGAGAGAAAGTTGATTACTCCGCGAGACCCACCGGCTATACCTGCTAACCCCCAGTGGTGGTATAAGCCCGAATTACATTGTGTTTACCATTCCGGTGCTCCCGGCCACGATGTGGAGAATTGTTACCCTTTGAAGACCAAGGTTCAAGACCTTGTGAGGTGTGGCATTTTGTGTTTCGAGGACATAGGTCCTAACGTGAAGAAGAACCCATTGCCTGAGCATGGAAAGTCTGTCAACATGGTCCAGGGCTGCCCTGGCAAGTACAAAGTCAAATATGTCAGTCATATTCGACAATCTCTGGTCGAGATGCATCGTTTCCTATGTGATTATAGTCATTATGAGCATGACCATGATAGATTCCGAGTCTGTTCTGTCAATCAAAGAGGTTGTCGCCAGGTGTGCAAAGATGTTCAAGAAATGCTGGATGAAGGAGTTATTGAGATTCTTCAAAACAGAAATGTTGACGAAGATGCTGATGAGGTCAACGTAATTTCTCCAGTATTCCGGATCCCCGAGCCTGTTATCATCAAGTATGATGGTAGCAAGCAGAAGATTTCTCCCGCATTAACCATCAAGCCAGCCGGACCAGTACCATACTCTTCTGAAAAAGCGGTCCCCTATCGTTACAATGTTGTCGCAGTAGAAAATGGGAAAGAGGTGTCCTTGCCATCTTCATCTGTTCTTAACATTGCTGATGTTAGCGGTCTGACACGTAGCGGTCGTGTATTTTCAGCACCCTCAAAGCCTCAAATTAGTACTGATTCTTTTGAATTCCCGATTGGGAATGCTGTGAGCACTCCGAATTCGGCACTTGTTGTTAAGTCCTCCTCTACATTAAGAACTCCTGCTTCTGTTGGCCCAAGCGGCAATATGAAAGAAGACTGCGATGAGATGCTGAAGCTCATCAAGAGAAGCGAGTACAATGTTGTAGACCAGCTTCTACAAACGCCATCCAAGATATCGATGTTATCCTTGCTTTTAAATTCAGAACCACACCGAGAGGCTCTGTAGAAGGTTTTGGATGTGGCATATGTGGATCATGATGTCACGATTTAACAATTCGATAGCATTGTTGCAAACATTACTGCTTGTAATAACTTGAGTTTTTGTGACTCTGATCTCCCCGAGGAGGGAAGAGACCACAACTTGGCATTACATATATCTATGGGTTGCAAAGACGACACCATGTCCAATGTGCTGGTGGACATTGGGTCATCATTGATAATATTTCCAAAATCCACTCTCTCGAAACTGTCATATCAAGGGCCTTCCATGAGGCAGAGTGGAGTAGTTGTGAAGGCTTTCGATGGGTCTCGCAAGACTGTGATTGGCGAGGTTGATATCCCAATCAAAATCGAACCAAGTGATTTCCAAATTACCTTCTAGGTTATGGACATTCACCCATCGTATAGCTGTCTCTTAGGCAGACCATGGATTCACGAGGCGGACGCTGTGACATCCACCCTACACCAGAAACTGAAATTTGTGAAGAATAAGAAGCTGGTGGTGGTAGGGGGAGAAAGGGCGCTCCTGGTTAGCCATTTGTCTTCCTTCTCATATATAGATGCTGAGGATGAAGTTGGAACTCCTTTCCAAGCTTTATCTATTACTGAACCTATTGAGAAGAGAACTCTTTCATTTGCTTCCTACAAAGATGCAAAGTTGGCCATTGAGCGTGGTGCAACCGCTGGTTTAAGAAAGATGATCGAGCTAGAAGACAACAAGTCTCGGGCTGGCATAGGTTATTCATCTGGGATTTCCAATATGCAAGGGCTGTTCAAGAGTGGAGGGTTCATCCACACCAGTCAAGGCGAGGATTTTTTTATCATCTTGGAAGAGGACGAAGAGGATTCTGGCAACTTCGTCATCCCTGGGGGAATCTGCAATAATTGGGTCGCTGTGGATATTCCAACAGTTATCCATAAGTCAAAGTAATGTTCATTGTGTTTGAAAACCCTTCTCCCATGCCAAAAGGAGGAGTGATGACATTGTTAAATACAATGATATTTTCATTCAACAGATTCATGTTAAATGTTTGTTTTTCCAATTATTTTCCCTTTTCGCTTTTTGCATGAAATTTGGTGATCACATAAAACCCTAAAAATAGAATAAAATCAATCTTTTCATCTGCATAATGATTTGCCTTGTTTGAATTCTAAGGCTTCTCATATCCAAAATCATTATGCAGGTTGATCAAACCCATTGAACATAATTACCCAACACCATCTCCCAACTGTGAATTCCCTGTATTTGAGGCGGAAGAAGATGATGTTGAAGAGATTCCTGACGAGATTACCCGGCTACTTGAGCATGAAGAGAAAATCATTCAGCCGCATCTCGAGAATCTGGAAACAGTCAACTTGGGGTCTGGAGATTGTGTGCGAGAAGTGAAGATTGGGGCACTCCTAGAAGAGTCTGTTAAGAAGGGGTTGATTGAGTTGCTACGAGAATACGTCGATGTCTTTGCCTGGTCATATGAAGACATGCCTGGTCTAGATACTAATATTGTGCAACATTTCCTACCTTTGAAGCCTGAGTGTGTGCCTGTGAAGCAGAAGCTCAGAAGAACTCATCCTGATATGGCAGTGAAGATCAAAGAGGAAGTTCAGAAGCAAATTGATGCAGGGTTTCTGGTGACTTCTACATATCCTCAATGGGTGGCCAATATTGTGCCCGTGCCCAAGAAAGATGGAAAAGTTCGGATGTGTGTGGACTATAGAGACTTGAATAAAGCTAGTCCAAAAGATGATTTCCCTCTACCACATATTGATATGTTGGTAGATAATACAGCTAAATTCAATGTCTTCTCGTTTATGGATGGATTTTCCGGATATAATCAAATTAAGATGGCACCCGAGGATATGGAGAAGACAACATTCATCACACCTTGGGGAACATTCTGTTATCGAGTGATGCCCTTCGGTTTGAAGAACGTCAGAGCCACGTATCAACGAGCTATGACCACCTTGTTTCATGATATGATGCAAAAGGAAATCGAGGTATATGTTGATGATATGATCGCTAAGTCAAGAACGGAAGGTGAACATGTAAAGCACTTGTCGAAGCTTTTTCAGCGTTTGAGGAAGTATAAGCTCCGTCTGAATCTCAACAAGTGTACGTTTGGAGTCCGTTCCGGCAAGTTATTGGGCTTTATTGTTAGTGAGAGAGGTATTGAGGTTGATCCTGCAAAGGTCAAAGCAATACAAGAGATGCCTGCGCCCAAAACTGAGAAGCAAGTCCGAGGTTTTCTTGGCCGCTTGAATTATATTTCCATATTCATATCCCACATGACTGCCACATGTGCGCCGATATTCAAGCTCCTCCAGAAAGATCAGTCCCATGATTGGACCAAGGATTGCCAGAAAGCTTTCGACAGTATTAAAGAGTAGTTGTCTGAGCCTCCGATTTTGTCTCCGCCTGTGGAAGGGAGACCTTTGATTATGTATCTGACTGTTCTTGAAGACTCAATGGGTTGTGTCCTTGGTTAGAAAGACGAATCAGGAAAGAAAGAATATTCTATTTACTACATGAGCAAGAAGTTCACCGATTGTGAGTCTCGATATTCAATGCTTGAAAAGACATGTTGTGCTTTGGCTTGGGCTGCTAAGTGCTTACGCCAGTATATGTTAAATCATACGACTTGGTTGATATCCAGAATGGATCCAATCAAGTATATCTTCGAAAAGCCTGCTTTAACAGGGAGGATTGCCCGTTGGCAAATGTTGTTATCTGAGTATGATATTGAGTATCGAGCTCAGAAGGCTATTAAAGGTAGTATTTTGGCTGACCACTTGGCACATCAGCCGATTGAGGATTATCAGTCAGTTCAGTATGACTTCCCAGATGAGGAGATTCTGTATTTGAAAATGAAAGATTGTGATGAGCCTACACTCGATGAAGGGACAGAGCCTGGTTCCAGATGGAGTATGGTGTTTGATGGCGCTGTAAATCAGAATGGAAATGGTATTGGGGCAGTGATTATTACTCCTTAGGGCACACATATTCCTTTTACAGCAAGGCTAACTTTCAAATGCAGGAATAATATGGCTGAGTATGAGGCCTGTATTATGGGATTGGAGGAATGCATTAATCTAAGGATCAAGCATCTTGATGTGTATGGCGATTCGGCCCTCGTTGTTAATCAAATTAAGGGTGAATGGGAAACGAATAAGCCTGGTCTCATTCCATATAGGGATTATGCAAGGAGGATTTCAACGTTCTTTATTGAGGTTTACTTCCATCATATTTCTCGAGATGAGAATCGGATGGCAGACGCTCTTGCTACACTTGCTTCGATGATTATGGTCAAACTTTGGAATGAAGTCCCCAATATCACTGTGATGTGCTTGGACAGACCAGCTCATGTATTTACAGTAGAAGAGGTAAAAGAGGATAAACCGTGATATTATGACATCAAGTGTTTCCTTCAGAACCAGATTTATCCACCTGGGGCATCTGTGAAAGATAGGAAGACTTTGAGGAGATTATCAGGAAGTTTTTACCTTAATGGTAATGTACTTTATAAGAGGAATTTTGACATGGTTTTGCTCAGATGCGTGGATAGACACGAAGCAGACCTATTGATGACTGAGGTCCACGAGGGTGCATTTGGTACTCATTCCAATGGACACGCCATGGCTAGAAAGATGTTGAGAGCAGGTTACTATTGGCTGACAATGGAGTCTGACTGCTGCAAGTACGTGAAGAAATGCCATAAGTGTCAGATATATGCGGATAAAATTCATATTCCTCCAACACTTTTGAATGTGATTTCATCACCATGGCCTTTCTCTATGTGGGCAATTGACATGATTGGCATGATAGAGAAAAAGGCATCGAACGGTCACCGTTTTATTCTCGTAGCAATTGATTACTTCACCAAGTGGGTTGAAGCGGCACCGTATGCAAATGTGACCAGGAAGATGGTCATGAAGTTTATTAAGAATCAACTCATATGCCGTTATGGCGTTCCAGATAAGATCATTACTGATAATGCATCTAACTTGAACAACAAAATGATGAAAGAGCTGTGTGGTGAGTTCAAGATTGCACACCATAATTCTTCTCCTTACAGACCCAAGATGAATGGGGTTGTTGAAGTTGCTAATAAGAATATCAAGAAGATTATCCAAAAGATGGTTGTCACGTATAAGGATTGGCATGAGATGTTGCCATTTGCTTTACATGGATATCGTACATCTGTTCTCACTTCAACAGGGGCAACCCCCTTCTCTCTTGTTTATGGCATGGAGGCTGTACTCCCAGTAGAGGTGGAGATCCCATCAATGGGAGTCTTGATGGAAGCCAAGTTGACTGACGCTGAATGGGTTCAGCGTCGTTATGACCAATTGAACATGATAGAAGAGAAGAGATTGACTGCCATGTGCCATGGTCAATTGTATCAGCAAAGAATGAAGAAAGCTTTTGATAAGAAGGTCAAGCCTCGTGTGTTTCGAGGAGGTGAACTGTGCTCAAGAAAGTCTTGTTTTTCGCGCCCGATTCCAGGGGCAAGTGGACTCCAAACTATGAAGGCCCATATGTTGTTAAGAGAACCTTTTCAGGCGGTGCTTTGATACTGACAACTATGGATGGGGAGGATTTCACTCGTCCTGTGAATTCAGATGCAGTCAAGAAATACTTCGCCTAAAAATAAAAACAGAATAGCTCGCTAAGTTGAAAACCCGAAAGGGAGGCTTAGGCAAAAATGAGCGTCTCGGTGGATTGAAAACCCGAAAGGGCGGTCCAGGCAAAAGTTAGAGACATGAAAAATGAATATATGTATCCCGCTAGATTGAGTACCTCATCCTGGGGCAATCTAGGCAAAAAATAGGGATTTGGCAAGTAACTGCATCCTGACAAGTTTTTGTTATACAACTGTCATCCGTCAGAGATTCTTGCCCATTCGTCATCAACCAAAGCTTCAAATACATCGGATTTCAGACTTGGTGGAGAAGTGGTCATTATGTTTAATGTAGCCATTTTCCAATATATATCACCAATTTCAAACTTGTAAAGATCTATGGAGTCTTGCCATTTGCAGACTACCGTTCCATCAAATAAATTTGAGCCTTTTATCCAATTATTTGCACTCTTATTTGTTTCGATTCAACAAATGTTTTGCATGCTTTAATTGAGAAAATATCATTGTTTTGAATAATTGAATTTTTCATAACTTGTTTTTAAACAAAGTGAACATTCACCATGACGAAAGGATACTTAGGAGATCTTCAGTGCTCTCCCAAGGATGGTATGATACCTAACAGGGTAAGACATTTGTTCATATTCCTGGCATGACTGTATCTTCTTCCTCCGGAGCCTGTTGTGGTTTTCCTACTGGGTGGAGTGTTTGATGAGATATTCACCACTTTTCCCTTCAGCAGAGTAACGACCTTTCCTCCTCAGCAGATGTGATCTCTTTGGTGAGTACGGTACTTGGTGTTTGATCCCCAGAATCCCTTTATCCCTTGGGTAGATTCCCCCAATAGTGTTGCTTATGTGACAGATTTTTATCTGTGCAATAACTCCTGTCCCCAGCTGGAATGACTGATGTTCATCCCCTGCAGGGATCTTTGCTTCCTGGTTTCTCTTGCCCTCATCATATTGGATACTCTCCGGTGAACCTGGCTTTCTCTCTTGAGATGTAGTACTGGATATTTGTGTACTTATTCCTTGGAGCTGTTTGTGTTAGAAATGTTTGGTTGTCATCATTCATCATACATAAACCACGCATGTGTGCATATAATTTTCAAACATTCGGATATTCATATTGCATTCTTTGCCATATGTCTTTGTGTATTATCCCCTGCTAATGGGTAATACATTTCCCAAGCAGATGTCGGCGTCTGATCCCTCAATATAGAATCAGCCCATTAAGCAGAAAGTGTTCATCTTCCCTTCCATTTTCCCCACCGAGTTATATCCTCGTGGATGATGGTTGTTTCTGTTCCTTCCCAACATATATTGGGATAGGTTTCCCTATTGAGTTATATCCTCACTAGGACGAGTCTTGATTCAGTTTTCCCCTTTGGTTTGATCCTGAATTGGCCTATGGTATAAATGAATAATTGCTCAGTAATCAGTAATCACTCATCTTATCCCCGGTGGAGTCTGTGGTTTTCTACCCTTATACCGGTAGTTGTAAACCCTATTCTTTTTTCCCTTGCAGAGTTAACCTTTTGTTCATCCTAATCGATGATGGTTAGTCTTCCGTGGTTTTCTACCCAGTATCCGGTAGATGTAATCCCCTCCTTGACGGTTATCATTATCCAATATTCGGTGTTGATATTCCCTCATTCTCTTGGATAATTGCTCTGATTAGGCAGTTTATCCCCAGCAAGCCATCTTTCATATACCGATCTCCGGTAATGTTTGTTGCTCCCCTTGAATGGTCAACATTGTATACCTAGTTTCAGTATCCCGATGTCTTTCTTTGTCGGTCGATTTATCCTTTATTAACTCAGTAACCGGTTGTGGATAATCTTCCATGCGAGTATATTATCTCTGTTCTGACGGTAATAGATAATATATCTCATGCACTCTTTGGTCAAAGCCTTTTGTTCTTCCCCAGTCGAGTAAGATTCGTATCCCTGTTTTGGAATCAAATGTCCATCCCATAAACGAGTTTGATTTTTGCCCTCTTTTTGGATGATGAGTGTCTTGGGAATATTCCCCAATTCACGCTTTGGTTGGTCACCTATTATATGCCCAATAACCGGCATCCCTGGTGTTCCTCCCTTCTGCTCCCTATTATGACTTTTGTCCCCTGTGGAGTCAGATTTTCCTGAGTTGAGATATACCTTTTTAGGTCTTCCTCAGACGATTTGGTTGATTGATATCTCTCACCCTTATACCGGTCTTAGATATTCATTCTCCCGGAGCATGTTTTCCCCGCACCTTTATACCGGGGGGATCGCATGATTTCTTTTTGAGCTTATTACCCAGTAACTGGTAATACCTCATATGTTGTTTCCTCAGCTGAGTCCTTAGCGGACATCTCCACCTGAGTTCGGATTTTTATCCGAAGTATCCGTCGCGGATAATTTTGGTTGTATTGGAATATTCCCCAATACATGAATCTTCGAGTCAGCTCGAGTCCTTCCATTGATTTATTTCATGGATTCTCTCCGTGTCTCTCGGCTAGTTTTAAGTCGTGACCTGCTCACGCATTTCTATCCCTTTACTCCCCGGTAGAGTCTCTGCCCCAAAGAATGAATTATTCATAGGGATCGGCAGATTCCTCCTGATCTTTGCCTTTGTGGACATATATCCTCACAAAGTATTACCCTTTTGCATACATGCATTGGCATCATGAGGTCTCTTAGGAACCAAAATTCGTCTCTTTGTTATTATTTAAGCCCATTCTACCTCGTCGAGACGAAGATTTTAACCTTCATATCTCCGGTTAGAATGACCTTAAATAGGGGCATCTGTAAGACCCCAATTTTGACCCTAAGATCCCTCATGACATCATAACATTGCATTTGCATCTTGCCTCAAGGATCATAAGCATTTTGGTTCCTTACCTTTGGGTGGGAACTTTTGTGAGTTGGTTTCAGATCACCAAGCATGTTTGAATTTTTATATCAGTGCTTTTCTTATTTTGTTTACTAACCAAAAGCACAAAAATATGTCACTAATATCTTTTGTTTGTAGCTTGAGCAATCACAAGGTCAAGAGCTTCAAAGAGGTCCTTGGTGCAGAGATATGGCCAAGAGAAGATGATAGCAAGCATGGTAATGGTTCCCAAAGCTCTCCTCCATCAATATGCCTCCCTAGCATCTCAATTCATCATCTTGATCAAAGCAAGTCAAAGGGTTTGAGGTTTGTCCCCCAAAGAAACCCTAATTCATCTGTGCACCACAATGCCTTGCTCTTGAAGCAACCTCAGCCCATGGTCAAATACAATCAAGGGAAGTTCTTTCATTCATCATTTCATGCATATTTGAACTTATTTGAGTGTCCTCAATCATCAATTCACCAAGATATGAGTCATGGACTTGAGAAGTTGATCAGTCAATTCATCTGACTATTTTGAAGTACACTGAGACCTAACATTTTATGTGTTAGTCAAATGGAGATGGTCCCAAAAGCAAAAATGTTATTAAGGACAATATGAACAACTTTCATGTTCCTCAAAAATTTATTTGAAGCATGTAAGGTCATCTCCCATTCCAAAACATTATAGGTCATTTTGACTGAAACCCTAATTTTGGGTCAACTTCCCAAGGACATAACTCATTCATCTTTTATGACTTTGATGTGGGATCAAATTCATTGGAAAGATTACGATGTCTACTTCAAATGTTATGTTGGACAAAATTTCAAACTCTCAAATAAAATACATGTGATAATACAAGACATTATAGGTCATTTTGGGCCAAATGCATTGAAAGGCAAAAAAGTCCAACTTCAAGTGCCCATAAATCTTTCACCAAAAACCCAAATGATGTAAAATGTAAGTCCATTTTGATTGTCTTGAAGAGATCTACAACTTTGATGTTGGAGGTTTTTTCATTTGAGGCTTGCATCATTAAAACAGAAGGGCTTGAACATTGGCCAAATTTAGAAACTTTGCCTTTTCATGTTTTGCACCTTGCACTTTAAATTCAAATTTCACCAATTTCCACACCTTAAATGGATTTTTTCCCAACATAAAAATTGTTCCTTACATCAAAACCTTTCTAACCATTACTCACATGATCATGTTTGGATTTGGCAATTGGTATTTTCGAAGAGGAGAAGCTTTTAGTTTAATTATGCATAACACCTCAATATTCCATGCACAAGCAATTACCATTCAGATTACACGTCCATTTCACTTTGGTATGATTTCAGATTGCATTTGGCTTTGATTTTGGGCCTAGTGCATGATCATGCAAGCCCATGCAAGGAATGTCCAATTTCATGCACACGGATTGAATCACCCTCTCCTTGCCATTCCCTCTATAAATAGAAGCTCTATTCCATTCAAATCTCATCCTGGAATCAACCTGAAATGCTGCAGAATTGAAAACCTAACCTCTCACCAAAGAAGCTATTTCAGTTTTCTTCAAATTTTTCAGATCTAAAATTCAACTATATCTGGTTGAATCTTTGGATCTAAAGCTTCTAAACCTTCATCACTTAGTTCATTGATCTTCTGTTTTGATAAAGGAGGCAAGGAATCAAGCTCAACTCTCCAGAATCCAAGGTTGCTCTTCAACTGGTTTTTTCTTCGAATCTCATCATCTATTGATCTATTTGCTTGGATTTTGTGTTGGCTGAAGTCCTCTCAATAGAGGCATCATTACTGTGCATTTAAT
Organism: Lathyrus oleraceus; assembly: GCF_024323335.1. Taxonomy (NCBI): domain Eukaryota; kingdom Viridiplantae; phylum Streptophyta; class Magnoliopsida; order Fabales; family Fabaceae; genus Lathyrus; species Lathyrus oleraceus. The sequence goes on along the minus strand of NC_066581.1, from coordinate 26,591,535 downwards.
TTTTGAAATCCATCAAGTTCTCATGAACATCACAGAACTTCCATCTTTGATTTCTCTCAATATAGAGATCTAGAGTGGAATTGAGTGATACAGGGATGATGTACATCATCCAAGCTTTCCAACGGTGTATGGATCGTGTATTTTGGTTAAGTTTTGGTTGTCTGCAATTTTGGCCGGAAAATACAAGCTCACCGGAGAAGAAGGTGGTTCCGGTGGCCGTCTCATTGCCAGTTTGAATCTGGATCGTTGGATTGAGTTTCCCAAATCTAATCCTGGCATTCGCTTGTTATGACTTTCATTTATTCATGGTGCTACGCGTGGACTTGGACCTATGGTGGAAGCGCACTTTTGGAGCGTATGATCTGCCAGCTCAATTAATGAGCTCAGATCTAACGCTCCTGGTTTTTTTGAATTTTCAATTTTCTGATTTAATTTCTTTTATTTCCTTTATTTTCAAAAATCTATATATTCTTCATTTTAAATCCAAAAATTATGGGACCAATTGCATTCTTCTCCAAATAATTTCTAGTTTCTAATTTTGATTTTTAATATTTTTTATTTTATCATTTGATATTTTTTGTGAATTTTCTATTTTCTGGTTATTTTTAATTCATTTTAATTAGTTTTTGATATTCAAAAAATACAAAAATATTGTCCTAACCTATTTGAATGATGATGGATCTATGAAAAATATTCTCATCAATTTTTTAATTGATTTGAGATTTATTTGAGATTTTAGTTCAATTAGGTTATTTTTATTCATTTTTAATTGATTAAAAATGGTTTCTGACTTTTAAAAATGCTAAATTTTTTTGTCAAACCTAGTTTAACCTTGTTGAACTTGGGATAAATCACTTGGACCTTTCAAGGTTGATTTGAAGTGATTTTGAAGTTTGACCTTTCTTTTATTTTTAATTCAAGTTTATTTTAATATTGAAAATACCAAAAATATTTTGCTTATTGTTTGACCTCCAATCTTCATCTCACTTCTGATTTCTCATTGTTTGAATTTAACTTTCAATGTCATTTGGCCAATACATATGGATTGGTACATCTTATTTCACCTTATGCATTTTGATCTTTCCATTTCCTTATCCATTCTTCATCTCCTTCTTCTTCTTCTTCTTCTTTCTTTTTTTGATCAATGAGTTGAAGGTTGATAAGTTAGCATTGATTAGGGAGACTTAATCTTCCTTGATTCAAATCTAATTCATCTTGATCAATTGATCAAGTGAATGGATTTGCCTTAAGGATAGGTTGTTTTCTAAATCATGCAAAAGGCTTAAACCAATACAAGAACAATTCTCTTTTTTTTGGCATGGCAAGTTGTTGGAACTTGGTTCACTAATCAAGACTTCTAACTTGTGTTGTTGCCTACATTATTATTGACCGGCCTCAGATAGTTGTGACTTCTACATAAGTCCAATTATGATTGCTTAACATAGCGCTAAATTTGCCTTATGGCACACTAACTACTAACACTAACCACTAACCATTAACATTTACTTTTTGCTCTTTACTTTTATGCAATTTACTATTCTTGCACATATTATCCATTTGCTTTTCTCTTTGCTCACTTGAGCACATGTTTATGTTAATGCCATTTGCCTTTTGCTCACTTGAGCAAATAATTGTGTATATACTATTGTGCTTGTGTTTTGTTTTGATTATTATGGACCAAATGCAAAAAATGGACAAATTGACTTAGTTTCTAGGACATTCCCTATGCAAATTGGAGTAAAAGGACTTTAATATTGAAGATGATCATGAAGGACCAAACCTCTAAACTCACTCTTGTCCATTCTTGATTTACTTCATGGAACTTTTGATGTGTGTGCTTTTGTGCTAGGGAATCCTATGAGAGCTCAAATTGAAGAACCATTGCCATGTTCATCAAAATGAAAGATACAAGATGCATTGAGGATCTCTTAAGAGGCTTAGTTGATTGTTGCTTGAGTTTATGCTTTGTGTGATTGCTTATTCCAAAGGATGGAAGCTACTTGGATCATCCATATGATCTCAAGAAAGGAACTCCATTGTGGTTTTGTTTCTTTATCCCTCACCTTCTTGCTTTACTTAGGACTGTAGCCCTTCTTCTTCTTCCCTCGACTCTAGCCCAAGCCAAAAAATTTGTGCAAACATTTAACCATTGTTTTCAAACATTAGAAACCTAAGCCTTATGCTTTTGATTTTTAAACTTTCTTTTCATAACACTTATTTTGAATTGAATCCTTAAGTCCACTTTGACCATTTCTGTATATACTTCTAATTGGTAAATATAACCCATTCAAATGTGTTTTTGTGGTTTCAATGGGCACCTTCTAATCCAAACTTTTTCATAACCTTTAGTTATTAGGTTTGAGTTATCCTTGTGGTAGATGTAATACTCACCTATATCCTTAGTGATGGACAATGAGTCTTCCATGCTTATTATAGGGTTAACCCCTCACTAGCATGTTGAAGTTATCCTCACATGGTGGATTTATGGTTTGAGGTTGAGTTTTCTCCCTTGGATAACAAAAGAGCTTAAGGCTTTTGGACCAATCAATTCACCAACTCATTTTGAGATTTTTACCCCGAACTACGAGGTTTTGATCCTAATCTTTTTTAAGACGGTACATAGGCAATGGGTTTATCCATCCAAACACAAAAATGTAAATAACTTGTATATTCTCTTCTCATCACTTCAATCATGTTTGCACAAATAAATTTTCACAAAAATACCAACCTTACAGCAAGTGTGAAAAGGGCTCCCTAGGAGTACCTAGGATGTTTTGGGTGCCTAACACCTTCCCATTGCATAACCAACCCCCTTACCCAGATCTTTGTTTCTCTTTTACTAGTTTTTGTTAAAACTATTAGGTTTTTGTTCGCTTTCTAACCATTCCTTTGGATAAATAGAAGTGCGGTGGCGACTCGACTTGTATGATTTACCTTGGATTTAGTCAATATCTCTAATGGTAACGAATACCCCGCTACATACATCACTTCACCTTTCGAATGGTGCCTGGATCGTTCATTTTAGTTAGAATTTGAAACTTTGTGTTTTTTGATCTTCACCGGAGCTCACAGGAGAAGACGGTGGCGCTGGCCACCGTCTCATTGCCAGATCAATTGTGAGCCCTTGGATCTGATCTCCAGTTTATATCATAGCCATCAGATCTTATGACTTTATTTAATTCATTATGTTTCTCATTGACCTTGGACTATGGTACACGCGCAGCTCATTGCCATTAGATCCTCCACGTCAATTAATGAGGATCCATCCAACGCATGTGGTTTTTTCTAATTTCTGAATTTTCCATTTTTATTTTTTAATTCTATCTCATTTTCAAAAATTCATATCTCTTTTATTATTGGTCCAAAAAATATGAGACCAATTGCATTATTTATCTTTTCATTTCTAGTTTCTAAAAATGATTTTTAATATTTTTTATTTTATCATTTGCTATTTTTTAATAATTTTCTCTTTTCTGGTTATTTTTAATTCATTTTAAATAGTTTTGGATATTCAAAAAATACAAAAATATTTTCCTAACTTCTTTGAATGATGATGGATCTATGAAAAATATTCTCATCAATTTATTAATTGATTTGAGATTTATTTTAGATTTTAGTTCAATTAGGTTATTTTTCTTTATTTTTATTTGATTTAAAATAGTTTCTGACTTTTAAAAATGCTGAAATTTTTTGTCAAACTTTGTTTGACCTTGTTGAACTTGGGATAATTCACTTGGACTTTAAAAAGTTGATTTGAAGTGAATTTGAAGTTTGACCTTTCTTTAATATTTTAATTCAAGTTTGTTTTCAAATATGAAAAATGCCAAAAATATGTTGTTTATTTCTTGACTTCCAATCTTCATCTCACTTCTATTTTTTATGGTTTGACCTTGAGCTTCCCTATCTTTGGTCAACATTTGTGGATTGGTAAATTCCATTTCACTTAATGCACTTTATTTTCTCCATTTCCATTTATCCATCTTCTTCTTCTTCTTCTTTTCTTTTTGATCAATGAGTTAAAGGTTGATAAGTTAGCATTGATTAGGGAGACTTAATCTTCCTTGATTCAAATCTAATTCATCTTAATCATTTGATCAAGTGATTGGCTTTGCATTAAGGATAGATAGCTTCTTAAATCATGCAAAGGACTTAAACCAATACAAGATCATTTCTCATCTTCTTTTGGCATGGCAAGTTGTTGGAACTTGGTTCACTAATCAAGACTTCTAACTTGTGTTGTTGCCTACATTATTATTGACCGGCCTCAGATAGTTGTGACTTCTACAGAAGTCCAATTACGATTGCTTAACATAGCGCTAAATTTGCCTTATGGCACACTAACCATTAACCATTAACATTTACTTTTTTCTCTTTACATTTATGAAATTTATTATTCTTGTACATATTATTCATTTGCTTTTCCCTTTGCTCATTTGAGCACATGTTTATGTTAATGCAATTTGCCTTTTGCTCACTTGAGCACATAATTGTGTATATATTATTGTGCTTGTGTTTTGATTTTATTGTTGTGGACCAAATGCAAGGAAATGAACAATTGGACTTAGACTTTAGGACTTCCCTTATGCAAATTTGGAGTCAAAGAGCAACTAGGCATTGGGTCTTTAGAGTGCTATAATTGTTGAAGAGGACTTTGAAAGAACAAATCTCTAAACTCCTTCTTGTTCACTCTTTGTTTGTTTGATCGAACTTTTTGATATGTGTGTTCTTGTGCTAGGAATTCCAACATTGAGCCAAATTGAGGAACCATTGCCATAAGCTTCTAAGAGAGAGAGAGATACAAGATGCATTGAGGATCTCTTAAGAGACTTGTTTGATTGTTGCTTGAGCTTACTATTATCTTGCTTGCATATTCCAAAGGATGAGAGCTACTTAGATCATCAATATGATCTCAAGAGAGGAACTCCATTTGTGGTATTGTTTCTTATCCCTTACCTCTTGTATGATTAGGACTTTAGTCATTCTTCTTCCCTCCACTCTAACACAAGCCAAAACTTTTGTGCAAACATTTAACACTTGTTTTCAAACATTAGAAACCTAAGCATTATGCTTTTGATTTTCAAACTTTCTTTTCATAACACTTATTTTGAATTGAATCTTTAAGTCAACTTTGACCATCTTTTGTAAATACTTTTCATTGGTAAATATAACGCATCCAAATACTTTGTGGTTTCAATGGCCACTTCCTTAATCAAAACTTTTCATAACCTTTGGCTATTAGGTTTGAGTTATCCTTGAGGTAGATGTAATACTCACCTATATCCTTAGTGATGGACAATGAGTCTTCCATGCATATTATAGGGTTAACCCCTCACTAGCATGTTGAAGCTATCCTCACAAGGTGGATTTGTGGTTTTAGGTTGAGTTTTCTCCCTTGGATAACAAAAGACCTTAAGGCTTTTGGACCAATCAATTCACCAACTCATTTTCAGATTTTTACCCTGAACTACGAGGTTTTGATCCTAATCTTTTTTAAGATGGTACGTAGGCAATGGGTTTATCCATCCAAACACAAAATGTAAATAAACTTGTATATTCTTTCCTCATCTCTTCAATCATGTTTGCACAAATAAATTTTCACAAAATACCAACCTTACAACAAGTATGAAAAGGGCTCCCTAGGAGTACCTAGGATCTTTTGGGTGCTTAAAACCTTCTCATTGCATCACCAACCCCCTTACCCAGATCTCTGATATTTTTACTAGTTTTTTATTCGATTAAACTTTTAGGTTTTTGTTCGCTTTCTAACCATTCCTTTGGATAAATAGAAGTGCGGTGGCGACTCGACTTGTGTGGTTTACCTTAGATTTAGTCAATATCTCTAATGGTAACGAATACCCCGCTACATCTACCACCTCAATTAATGAGGGGGATCAGATGGTCCACGTTTTTTTTGTAATTTCTGATTTTTATTTTAATTGACTTATTTTCATTAATTCATATTAATTTTAGAATTAATCCAAAAAATATGGGACTTTCACCAAAAATATTTAAATATTTTTCTCTTTCATTTTCTGAATTAAAATTATTTTTTGGATTAACATTAATATTTTTCATGATTTAATTTTTTTTGTGCATGTTTTTAATTGTTTAAAAATACTTTTAAGTTTCCAAAAATTATAAAAAAAAATCTCCAAGGTCCTTTGACCTTGTTTGACCTATGATAAATCTCTTGGCCATTTATTTGGTGTTTTGAAGAGGTTCTAGGTTTTTGATCAACCATTATTGAATTTAATGCATTTTTAATTGATTTTTAATTGTTTAATTGTGAATAAATTCTGTTGAGCTATTTCCATTGACTTGTTGAGTTTGATTATTGTTGTTGGGCCTTGGTCAAGGTTGATTTGACTTTGTCGGATTAAAATCATTGGATTTAGGGGATGGATGAAATGTACATTTCATCTCCCAAAATGAATGAATGAGATTAGGTCCACCCTTTTGCCATTTTCTTTTAAGTGTGGTATGTTTTAGGAGTATAGTTCATTATACCATATCTCTAACATGCATTAACACTAAAATTTCTATTGCCCGGCTTCAGATAGTTGTGACTTCTACATAAGTCCAATTACGATTGCTTAACATATCGCCAAATATTGACCAAAGGCATAGCATTCTAGTAAGTGAGATTGTAAGTCTCCCCCCTTTCATGGTATTGTATGGAAACTTGGCCTTTTTTTCCTTCCTTTGGAAGATGTCTTGGTTCAAGGATCCATACTTAAACAATAAAAAGCAAAAGCAATACTAACTTCTAACCAACTGACATTTGACTAACTTTTAATTTCAAGTCATTTACTTTATGCAATTTAAATTCAAGTCTTTATCATTTGCCATTATTCATACCATTTAACTTGTTTATTTTAATGCCATTTTGAGTTTGCTCACTTGAGCCATATCTTGTGATTGTATATACTTGTTTGTGTACTTGTTTATGGTTTTAGGACTTTAATGTACATAATAAACAACAAAAACTCTTAAAAAATGTTTGTGTGAACTGTTGGATTTGATCTGAGACTTGGACTTAGGATTAGGAAACACTCCCTATGCAAAAGGACTTGGCTAATGCCAACTTTTCTGAAACCAAGTGCTTGTGAATTGAAACTTCGTTTGATGCAAGTGTTGAGATCCATTTGAGTTCATCTGCTACATGGTCTTATTGAAGATGTTACTTTGAACCTGTGTCTAATGCCTTATTATGAGTCATTCAAGGAGTATGTCATCTGATACATGGGAGATTATGAAGAAGATCATGAAGTTGCTAGCTTGGATGTGGTTATCTTTATTTGATGCCCTTGCTCTTCATCTTTCTATTTGTGTATTGATATTGCTTGATTTCAAAGTCCAAGGAAAAATTGAGTTTCTATATGACATTCTTGTCTATTGGATTGCATCCCATTGGTCAGATCTTTTCAACTCTTAACTTTTAATTTCTGCTTCGGATTAGTCTCTTCATCTCCTCCCACTTCTTTAATTTCAAATCTTTCCCTCCTTTTAAAATATTTTTTACTTGTGATTTCCAAACTTAGACACTTTATTGCAAATTAGAAATTTGGTCTTATGCTATTGCATTTTTTAACTCTTTTCCTTAATCAAATTTGTAAATGAATCTAACCATATTGACTTAAAATTTCAAAAGACAAAAAGAACTAACACTCATTCAAACTCTTTTAGGCCTTTTGTGCCTCTTTTAAACTTAAAATTTTGTTAAAAGCAACTCATTCACTTTGAAATTGATACCACAAACTACGAGGTTTTGATCCCTCATTTATGTTGGTACGTAGGCACAAGTTCGACGGTTTTGTCAAACACAAAATATAATTAATAAATTATTTTCTCATCCCCACACTCTATTTATTGCAAATATCATTTTTATACCAAAACACATACACACATAAAAAATGGCTCCCTAGGAGTACCTAGGACACTTTGGATGCTAACACCTTCCCTCTGTGTAACCAATCCTCTTACCTGTAATCTCTGTAATTTTATTAGTTTTGATTTGGAAACTGATTATCTTTGTATTTTGTTCGTACTTTTCCCTTTTCCCTTGGAAACAATAAAAGCGCGGTGGCGACTCTGGTTTTATTGACGTTAAGTTTATCCATAGCTTAATGGTCATGAATTTACCGCTACAACTGCACATGAGAGCCAAAAGAATCATACATTCATTCACAAGTCAGTGGCACATAATCTGAACCAAGTTGCAATAAAGGATTAAGTCAGAGTGCAAAAAAAAAACAATGCATGATGTGAAGTCATGATCCATACCATACATACTTGGAACCACAAGCTACAATGCAAACCTAAAGTATGAGCTGGACACCCTATTGTATGACCATATGAAGTCAGGACATACCCATCTGAGATCCACAAGTATGCATCCAAAAATAAGCCATGCATCACAAGTCAGCAATTAGGTTTAATTGAATCAGTCCACAACATATAAAGGCCATTTTCAAACAGCAGTAACATTGCACATCAGTAGGCATAGTCATAACATGTTTGACACATCACAAGCAATCGAACAAACCATTTTTCAAGCATGAAAACCATTGCAAAATATTTATCACACAACCAATATGAACTGAAACACAAGATTGTAGAACCATAACCAAAACTGCATTGCAAAACCAGAATCACCAACCAGTTCACATATTGACTTGCTACATCAAAACCAACATAAATTGATCAGCCTGAACCTGTCACTCCATACAACATCAATCAACTTAACCATTCAGTAATCAAAATCCAAAGCAAAACTGACTACAAATAGCAATGCATAGCTGAATTCATAAAACCAGTCCAAAAATTTAACAACTATCAAGTTAACTTAACCACCTAACTAACCTACCTAGACATTGGCATAACTACCTAACAGAATGGCACAATATTCCAAAAAAAATCCCTAACTAATTCCTCTAACAAAATTCGCAATACATATGCATCAAACTACCAATAAATACCAACCCTCAACCATTGCTCAACTCTGAAGGAAAATTGCGATATAAAATGCAGCGGAAATTAAAAAAAAAACTTTAGTGATCCTTACGAATGGGCATGATCAGTGATAGAAATTGTTACCTCTTGTGGAGATTAAAACCTTTGATACAGATCTAAGGAGTGATCACGAGCATTGAATGGTGACAACGCCTATACTCATTCCATACGAACAGATTCCTTCAGTCTCAGTGCTAGCTGATATGAATGAAGGCTTTGAGTGAGAGAGAGAGAGAGAGAGAGAGAGAGAGAGAGAATGATATTTCATCAAGTGAAGTTCTTCTGCACAAGGGTTCTATTTATAGAACCACTTGTGTGGGCTGTAAGCTAAAAACCTCACTTAAGTTTATGTGGCCAATATCTTATGGTATACCTAAAATCACTTAAGTGCATGGTACCTTACCATATTTCATATTCTACTTAAGTGCATTGTACCTTACGATGTTCTACAATTCACTTAAGTGCATTGTACCTTACGGCGTTCCTCATTTACTCTGCCTCTCATCAATCCATCCTTTTGTGTGTGACCCTGTAGGTTTTCGCGATATTGGTAATTATATTAAATCATGTATTTAATATAATAAACAGTGAGAAGTATCTAGCAACACATCATTGCTACCCAATACACGAAAATGTCATGTGATATGACAAATCCTTTTTTGTGATAATACTTGTGTGTACAATTACCCTTTTGCCATTATGTCTATATTGAACACAAGGCATGGACTGTGTCATCCTTGTCAAGTTCAATATTGGACCCTTAGACCTTTATCCTGTTACGCAGGATGGGAAAATTCCATCTAGGTCACTCATGTCCCTCAGCATGCTTTGTGGAGTACCCATCAATTGTCTTTATGGTCATCCAGTTCCGGACAATGTTTGATCAGCAATAAAACACTTGACTCTACATCTAGGGTCCATAGTGGTTTTAGGTCAAAGGGTGGTATACACCAATATCACCATGAGAATAACTTATGAAACTTTACATAACATTCTATGTAGTATTCTCATAGCTGGTCAATCTAGTATAAATATTACTCCTAATATTCATACCAATATTTAAGACTTGATAACTCCTTATCTATGATCCATGAGATTTGATCATCAGTCTATATACATAATAGTCTTAATGCTTTAATGTTATCCCACTTCATAATAAAGCTCGACTACGAATACTTTAAGAATATTGCCCTTATGTTTAATGGGATCTCATGATTAAGTCACACTTGATACATTAAACGGACTAACTATTCTAGGGATTTTTTTAAACAAACATAATAAAGAAAAAGACTTTTATTATTAAGAAATAATTCGATACAAGTACCAAAAGTATTGGTCTCTAGGGCTTACACCAACAATCTCCCACTAGCATTAGAGCCAATCAGGAATACCCCTAATACCCATAGATCTAGTATGGCCATCATGCTTCTACTGCGCAAGAGGCTTTGTCAGTGGGTCAGCAATATTGTCAAGTGTAGGTACTCTGCATATTTTCACATCTCCTCTATCTATTATCTCTCGAATGAGGTGATAATGCCTAAGTATATGTTTGGATCGTTGGTGAGATCTAGGCTCCTTAGCTTGTGCAATAGCACCATTGTCATCACAATAGAGATCAATGGGATCCATAATGCTAGGAACTATGCCAAGTTCACTAATGAACTTTTTGATCCAAAGAGATTCCTTTCCTGCACTTGGGGAAGTAATATACTCGGCCTCGGTTGTAGAATTAGCAACTGTATCTTACTCTGAACTTTTCCAGCTCACAGCGCCACCGTTTAAGTAGAACATGTAACCAGATTGCGATCTAAAGTCATCCTTATCTGTCTGGAAGCTAGCATTGGTGTATCCAATTACAACAAGCTCTTCTTAACCTCCATATATCAAGAATGAGTCCTTAGTGCTTCTCAAATACTTAAGGATATTCCTGACAGCTACCCAATGAGCATCATCGGGATCAGATTGGTACCTACTCGTTGCACTTAAAGCATACGAGACATCTGGTCGAGTACATAACATGGCATACATGATAGATCATATTGCATATGCATATGGAATCTTATTCATGCGATCCCTTTCTTCCTTAGTTAAAGGGGATTGTGTTTTTGATAGACACAGACCATGTTACATAGGTATGAATCCTTTCTTGGAATCATGCATATTAAAGTTTCTCGACACTTTGTCTATGTATGTACTCTGACTTAGGCCAATCTGTTTTTGTGATCTATCTCTATAGATCCTGATTTCTAATATATAGGTTGCTTCACCTAGGTCCTTCATAGAAAAGCATTTCCTCAACCAAGTATTTACTTGTTGTAGGGTAGGGACATCATTTACAATGAGTAATATGTGATCTACATATAATACCAGGAAAACGATCATGCTCCCACTAACCTTCTTGTAGACACAAGGCTCATCTTCGTTCTTGATGAATCCATATTGTTTTATTGTTTCATCAAAACGAAGATTCCAGCTTCTGGAAGCTTGCTTCAATCCATAGATTGATCTCTATAACTTGTATATCTTTTGGGCTTCTCCTGGTATGTCGAATCCTTCAGGTTGTCTCACGTTCACATCCTCAAGAAGATTCCCATTAAGGAAAGCAATTTTGACATCCATATTCCATATTTCATAATCATGATATACATCGGTAACAAGTAAAATTAAAACAGATTTAAGCATTACAACTGGTGAAAAGGTTTCATCATAGTCAACCCCATGAATTTATTTATATCCTATTGCAACCAGTCTTGCCTTATAGGTATGTACCTTACCATCCATGTCAGTCTTCTTTTTAAAGACCCACTTGCATCCTATAGGGTTAACTCCTACAAGAGGCTCTACCAAAGTCCAAACCTGGTTTGTATACATGGAATCCATATCATATTTCATGGCTTCTAGCCACTTCTCATACTCAGGACCAGTTATGGCCTCTTGGTAGGTCACAGGCTCATCTTGATCTATGAGTAATACATCACCTTGATCATTTATGAGATATCCATATCTCTCAGGTATGTGACGTATCCATCTTGACCTACGCTGGTCATGTTCTACTTGAGTAGGTTGCTCTTCCATAACTACTTGTGTTTCCTGCTCTAATTCCTCCATAGTGTAGCACCTCAAATTTGCACCTCCCATTTGTATATACATTTTCATTTTTAGGTCATTAATATTGCATTAACATTGCATAGATCTTTGCATAGTCCTTCAAAGTCATCAGGCAAGACTGGTCAAGATATTCAGCTGTGCAAGCAAGCAAGAGCATTTTCCATGAGATCAAAGCCCTAGGGTTGGTGCAATGAGTTCATGTGATTCAAGGATCATTTTGAAGTGGTTTGATCAAGCATTGAAGGCTCAAAGCTCATCAGTCAGTGATCAATTCATCTGAAACCCTAGAAAGTCAACAAAAGTCAACTGTCAGTTCAACCATGGATTTGAAGGTGGGAGATGGTTAGAGATGCCTCATTCATGTCCATACAAGTCTTATTTGACATTTCAAACACCAACATTGAAGGATTTGAGGTCATATGGAAACTTTCCAAAAATAGTAAGTGATCTGTAATTTGAAATTGCCAAAAATGGAAAGGTTTTCTCCTCAAGATTACATCATCAAGAAAGCTTCAAATGAAATTTTGTCCAACATGAAACTTGAATATCCTTCTATCCCATTTCCAAAAAGTCAATTATCATGAATTTCTCATGTGTGGTTGAAGAGATATGGATCAATCATGGCCAAGTGAATTTGAACTTCAAGCATGCATAACTTTCAAACCATAAGGCCAAATGGGGTGGTTCTTTTTGCAACATTCTTCTTGTGACCTCTACTATCCAAATCATGCATCACAAGCCATGAATTCTCATCACATAATCATTTGATTTTTCACTTGATTTTTGGATGGAATTTTCAAATTTAAAAATAATGCATTGTCCATACATTCCATCACTTGCATTGGCTCAAAAATGAACTTTTGAGTGAATTTGATCCAAAATTCGTGTACTGTTCCATTCATTTCATGCATAAAGGGTGAAATTGCAAATTTATCCAAACACCTTCATTTTCCTAATCCACTTAGCATTAGATTAGAGCTTAATCTAAACATGATTAGGAGGGAGTATTTAAGCAAAAACCTAACAGAATTGGTTAACAACACTTCACAAATCTCAGATCTAGAATTTTTGATCAAATTTTTATCTCATTTTTTCTCTCAATTTCTCCAAATCAAAGCACAAATCCTTGCCTCATTCATCATCTAGTATCATCATAGAGCAAGATTCAAGCAAGAATCATAGGAATTCGTGCAGTTTGGAAGCATACATGAAGCTTGAGCAACAATGGTGAACTTCAATTCTGGAAGATTCAAGCACGATTAAGCCTTCATTCTTCATCCAATCAACTCTACAAACACTTTGGGGCATCTGTTTGTGCATTTCATGGCCTGAATCAAGCTGTTCCACTTATGCATCTTCATTAAGGTCAGAAATCGAATCTCTCAATCCCTAAAATGATTATGATGATGTTATAGATCTTTGAATGCTGATCAAACTGAGCTTTGTTTCATTAAATTTCATGTAGAAAGGAGTTAGTTATAGTGAATTATGGTTTCATGTGTGAAAATGTATGTGCTCGATTCTCTTGATATATGTTGAATAAGCCTTAGCCAAGCATGGATCGGTGTTGTATGTTGAGAGATCTATCCATTGATATGCTTGATTTTAATTTCTGAAAACATTTGTTCTTGAGCATGCGATGAACATGATGAAGATGGTAGAATTTTTTCCAGAAAACTGTTTTTGATCCATTAGAGTGTCTTGCCTGCGTACTGCATGTGTTTGTGTGAATCGTTCCATGTACTGGTCCACGTTGCACTCGCCTGGCGTTTTGATTGGTGGCCCCCCTGCGTTGACTACGTTGACTAGCCAGGGATTAAATGAAACGGTGCGTTTCATCCCTTAGCGCCTAATCCAGTTCAAATAATGCCTCACTTCGATTCTGGCTCACGACATTCTTCACATGTACTTCACATATTATTCCATTGCACCATGCATTCATGTACTATGCTTTTCATGTGTTTTTTTATTTTTTTCCTCACTTCATAAATTCATAACTGATTGAATAATCATCCAAAAAATGTGTGGATTTTTGCATCATGTTCCTTATTGTATCTAGTTTTTTTTTTTTCCAGAAATTGTGCTCGGTTGGAAATTTATTTGTCCTAGGGTTTGTGTGCATATGTTCATTTTGTGCTATACCTTGCCATATCTCTTGTGAAATGATGAGATTTAATCCAATGCCTATGAAATTTGACATGATTAAACTAGACTTCATGCTGGACATTTTGGTGTTGAGTTTGTATTTTTATCATTTGTGGTTGCTGAGATATGCTCATGTTAATGTAGGTGTGACAATGTGTGTCACACCTTTGCTTGCTCAACTTGAAATAATTTGTTTGCCACGCCAAATGAATTCCAAATGCTTTGATTTTCAGTATGATGCTTGATATGGTTGTTGTGATTGATCATGAATTTTCTTGGAATTTTTGGATTTATTTCTGATTTGTTTGAGATTTTTCTTTCTGGATTGTCATTTGTGAGCCTTTGAATGGTCTTGAACTTCCATGATTTGTGAAATGCTTATGCTTTATCATATGGATGTGAAATTTTGAACATTGTTTATAGACATATTGAAGTTTGTTGTGGATTTGGTTTGAGGTCTTTATCATTTGCCAATTCTATTTTAGGCTTGTGCTAAGTTGATGTACCAAATTGTGCCCTATTTGAACTTGTTTTTGCTTGCCTTGCCTTATGGAATTTGATTACTATGCTTAAACTTGTCCAATTGCCCTAATTTTTGGTGTGATGATCATGTTTTGTGTTCTGTTTAGCCATGATTTTTCTTGAGATTAATTGAATCATTTTTGAATTAATGTGCATTTGTTTATTCTATTGCTTCAATGAGCTTTCAACTTGCATGCCTTGCCATGATTGATTTGTGAAATGAATTTGGTTGATGCTATTGACATGAGACCTTTTGGATGATGTTCTTAATCGATTGAGGTTGATTCAAGTTAAGTTTCATGTTCTGTTTTGAATTATTTCTCCCTCTTTGACCCTAGGCCTTGTCCTAGTGGTTTGCCTCTCATGTTTGAGCCTTGTTTTCAGGTTAAGAAGCACATGGCCATAAGAGGATTGATTCACTTGCTTGAGTTGACTAGTTGGTTAATGTTGACTAATCTTGAGTTGTTTTGTAGGTTGATGCCAAGACATTTGTATTTGAGCTTGTGCCTTGCACATTGTTGCATTGCTTGTTTGCCTGTGTACTATTGACTGTTGACTATTGGTTGTCTGTTTGATTGATTGACTTGTATACTGATTGAGTTAGATTTTTTTTTCAGGTACATTAGTTGCTTAAGTTCTTTTGAACTTGCATTTGCTCTTGCTTGGTTGCTTAACCACTTGAGGTATAACTCTCTGACTGCATGTAGTCTGGAAGACCTGTCCTGTTACTTGGGCAGGCACCTGTCTGAAGTCCTCCTTAAGAGGCAATGCTTGTGTTTGTTTATCTTTGTCCCCTGTACATATCAAAGACCTCCTAAGTGAAGAGGCATTGACAGATACAAGAGATGTGTAGTCCATCTCCTGCTATTCAGTGTGTCATCCCTTTGCTCACACACCTTGTGTTGATGCATTGTGGATATTAACCCAAGATCTTTGTTGTGTCAGTCATATGTGGATAGAAGAGTTCCAACTTTCTGGACTCCCACACTTTCATTTGTCTGAAGCTCTCCCAGGCCAGGGATAAGAGTTGTGAGGCACACCCCTCACTTCCCATTTCATCTGCTTCACCCTAACTCTTAATGTTAGGGTTAAGAGCTAACTTTACCCTGATACAATGGCTTGTTTGTCGAGGTTGACATGACCCCTTGACTAAAGCCTAACCCTGTGTGAGCCCACTTTGTTTGTATATAGTGTGTGCTAATTGTGTGTATGCTTGCTCTTGTGCTTTGCCTGTGCTGCATAGGATCGCTTGCTCCCTGTGCAAGTTAGCTAGAAACCTTAACCTAGGACCATGGTGAATTTGCATGATAACTATTAGGCTCGAGTCAGACTCCCTTCTAGTTTGTCATTTCCCAGTCTCTGGTTAGGTTAGAGGTTCTTTCCCTGCGTAGGGGAACTACGTCGCCCTGATCCTCATACCAGATGAGGTACGTAGGCAGGAGATGAGCTGATCTCTCCGGGCGCCCTTTTTCTTTGTCAACCCTTTGTGTTGTGTTGGAGTCTGACGTAAGTCCAGCGATTGGCAGTTGGTTTCCTGTGTCTTGTTTGTTTGTTGGAGTCTGACATAAGTCCAGCGATTGGCAGTTAGTTTCCTGTGTGTGTTTGTTGGTTCGGAGTATGATGTAAGTCCAGCGATTGGCATTCGACCTCCATGTTTGCCTGTTTGTGTGGAGTCTGACATAAGTCCAGCGATTGGCAGTCGGTTTCCTGTGTGGTTTTGTTTGGCGTGCGTTAGCCGAGCTACGAGTGCTCTTATTCTTCTCCAGTCAGAGAAGATACGTATGCATAGGATGCGACATCCTAGCGAGCATGTTTCCCGTATTCCCGAACTACGTCGACTCTGATGTCTGTGCTTGACGGACTACGTAGGCCCAGGATGCGATATCCTGCCGAGTTAGTTTCTTTTGTTTTCTGTGTGTTCTTTCCAGCCTGTGTGTGCAGTTTGTCTGAGTAGTTTTTAGCAACCTTATCCTTTCTTTTGTGCGTGGATCCCTTCGAGTACGACGGATGCGTAGGGGTGCTAATACCTTCCCTTCGCATAACCGACTCCCGATCCCATCTCTCTCTGGTCGCGAGACCATGTCTTTCCCAAGTTTACTTCGAGCGTTTCCTTTCCCTCTTCTGGGATAAATAACGCACGGTGGCGGCTCTGTTGTTTCGTTTTCCCGCCGGTTTTTTCGCGTAGTGCGACAGCTGGCGACTCTGCTGGGGAAAATAGAGAAGTTGACCTCTTGCTGGTCCGTCTTCCCTGAGCGAGTCTCTCCTAGCGCTCTCTAGGATAGGGTTTGGTTGCTTTTGCTGTTTCATTTATTGCATTCATTTATTTATTGTTTGCATTTATGTTTGCATTTATGTTTGCATTCATTCATATTCATCTGTTCATCTGGCTGTGCTGTGTTTGTCTCTCTGTTGGGGTGGGAGTTACATGAGGTAAAAGGCCCAATACCCAGGCTATGAGTGAACTCTAGGACACCTAGGAATAGAGTGATTCATGGGAAGCGGGTGGTATTGCGCCACTTAGCGGAACATGATATCACGAGCAGTTCAGACTCTGATGGGGTATTATCGGTGCATACATCGGGTGTGTACAGGATGATATTCTTGAAAGGGTTGTTTATCCTGCGTTTCTCTTGACCTTACCCTGGCCTAGATGACACCCGTGAGTGGGGAGGGAATGAATCATTTGCAGGTACTGATGGTGACTATGGTTCAGTTGGACTTATGGACATTTATTTTTGGGATGCCGGAGTTCTATCCGTAGTTTATCAGCGGGTTCCGTTTATGTCGGATCCCCCAGGTTGAATCCAAAGGTACTTGTTCAGAGGATCTGGCCGTCATCCGTTCAGTGGATCTCTTGGGATGATGGTGGTGTATTCTTCAGTTCCGTTTATTTTGGAACTCCCAAGTTGGATTTATGGTTACTCGGGCCCTCAGATGATTGTAATCAGTTCAGAGACCGGTCCAGTACAGTTGATCCTTAGATGACTTGGAAGATGGCACAGTGACCTGCCTGCATGCATTTGCATCATTCCCATTTCGCATTCATCTGCATTTAACCCCTGTCTATCCGTACTCAGGGTCCATTTTTGATTGAGGTTCTGGTCGAGAGACATCCTGAGGTCAGAATGTTATTGATGAAATATTATCCGTCTCAATGAAGCTAGAATTAAAGGACAGAATATTCCTAGTACGGATAGACATTGCATGTGTGAGTCATATTAACCTGTTTTCTGTTTTGTAGGTGTCAGTATCTAACCAGTGCGCATAGCTCTTCCGCTCAGACGTCCTGCCAGACTCAGACTGATGGATCCGCCCAACGCCGACATTCTCGAACTGAAAGAGATGATGAGAGAATTGTTCAAAATCGTGCAAGGGTTCGCCTCGGGGCAGAAGGCAATGGCTGAGAGGTTGGAGAGGATTGAAAGCTGGATGATAAAGGAGAAAGTTCAGGGAAAGGCTCCGTCAGCTGTAGTGCAGAAACCCTCTGGCAATGGTCAGCTTAAGAAGAAGGTTGAATCAGGTGGTGTGCCTGCCTGCAAGGAGCACGGTAAAGATCGTTACCACCCTTATGCTGCCACTGTAACCACTCCTGTTGGTAATCCACCTGTACAACAGCAACGACCGCTACCTCAACAAAAAGCATAGAAAGCTAAGAGCCAAATGAAGAAGGGGACGGATCGTCAGTTTGATAAGCCACCCGTGACTTATGCTCTTCTGTTCAAGAGGTTAAGGGAGCTTGGGTTAGTTCGGCCAAGGATATTGATTCCTGTAGAACAGCGTCAGAGGCCTGCAAACTATGATGAGAAGGCCAGGTGCGAGTTCCATTCTGGGGCACCCGGACACAACATTGAAGGTTGTAGAGCTTTTAAGCATGTCGTCCAGGACATGGTGGATTCCAAGGCTATCAACTTGGCACAGATAATGAATGATAACGGTAACCCCGTGCTGATGCAAGGTCCTGTGGGTGCGAAGGTAATGTCCAAAGACAAGAGAGGGGTAGAGGTGACTGATGGAGATCAGTTAAAAACTCCAATGTTTGTGGTCCCAAATCATCTGATGAAGAGTGGTGCATTCCCTAGCGTTGATAACTGTCGTGCGGCTTTCGCTACAAACAGGTGTACAGTGATGGGGGAAACAATCCAGAGGACGATGGAAGTAGAAATGGATGGTGAAAAAGTTGAAACACCAAGTCAGGCCGTTAAAACCATCGAGGTAGAGAATGCCATTCTTGCTGAGAAAGAGAGGAAGCTGTCCATTTCTTCTTACAAACAGGCTTTGGAAGTGGTGAAGAATGGAGAAGCCCTAGGCTGGGGAAAGATCATAGACATTGTGGTGAAGGCGGATATGTTTGGGGTTGGCTATCATCCAGATCAAGAGTCGTCTAGACAAAACAGAGGACGTCGTCCACCGTCCGCGTTCGTCAGTGCCGGAATGATGGATCCAGATCACGCCTGTGCAGTGGGGGAAGAGATTGACTGTGACCGCGAGCTTGAGTCGTGGATAAGATCGTGCGTACCAGGGAACTGGAAGGCCTCAAGGATTGCCACTGTCACTCATCCTGAAGAGTAGTATTTCTGTTTTCCAATTCTGTTTGCATGAAAGCCATACGTTTTGCCCGAAACGTAATGGTCCATTGTAAGGGCCATCTCATGTGTTTCATTGTGCAACATTTTGCATCATTAATAAATGGATGTTTTTGTGATTAAAAGCGGTGTTCCCTGTTTTTCATTTATTTTTGCAGTTAAAAATAAAAATGGCAATGTTTATTTTCATTTTTCTTTCCTTTTGATTTGTCTTGTTCCGACTTCAAAAGTGACTATCCTCCTGATCTCATTGATAACAATTCGGTTACACCTCTGTATGACTTCGACAATCCGATCTATCATGCCAAAGAATAAGGCGAAGAAGATTGTGATCTGCTGGAATTAGCCAGGTTGTTAAGACAAGAGGAGAGGGTGATTCAACCGCACGAGGAGCGATTCAAGATTGTTATTCCAAGCACCGCCGAGGTCAGAAAGGAAGTGAAAGTTGGGGCCGCTTCAGAGGCGAGTCGAGAGCAGAATGGTAGCCCTGTTGAAAGAGCATGTGGATACCTTCGCCTGGTCGTGGCAGGATATGCCAGGGTTGGATACCGATGTCGTTGTGCACAAGCTACCATGGAGAGAAGACTGTCCTCTAGTGAGGCAGAACGCCGGTGCCACGTATCAGAGTGACTTTGTTTCATGATATGATTCATCGTGGAATCAAATGCTATGTTGATGACATGATAGTAAAGTCCCAAGCAGAAGAGGGGCATCTGGTGGATCTGAGGACGAGTCGTTTGAGCGGGTTGAGACAACTCAGACTGAGGTTGAGTCCGAATCAGTGCACTTGTGGAGTGTTGTCCGGTAAACTGCTGAGGTTTCTTATGAGCGGATAAGAGGAGTCGAGGTCGATCCTGCCAAAAAAAAAAAAAAAAGAAAGAAAAGGAAAAAGCAAAAAATGCCTGAACCGAAAACAAAAAAGAGATCAAACAGTCAGGTGGATAATGGTTGCCAAGGGGCATTGAAAAAAGAATAAGTTGCAGGAACCTCTGATTCTGATGACTCCGGTAGAGAGACGGTCATTAATTCTGTAATTGACAGCCCTCGAGGGGTCTATGAGGTGCGTATTGTGTCAGCATGACGAGTCTGGTCGAAAAGAGTATGCAATTTACCTTAGCAAAAAGTTTATCGACTGTGAAACAATATATTCACTGCTCGAGAAAACTTGCTGTACTTTGGCATAGGCTGCTCGCCGACTGAGACAGTATATGCTGGTTCATACCACTTTGTGGATTTCTAAGATGGATCTGATCAAGTATGTGCTTGAGAAGCTAGCATTGACCGGACGGGTGGCGAGAGGGAAAATGATGTTGATTGAATACGATATTCAGTATACCTCTCAGAAAGCAATCAAGGGGAGTGTATTGTCTGATTATCTCGCCCAGCGACCCATTGAGGTTTATCAACCAAGGAAGTTTGAGTTCCCTGATGAGGACATCTCGAGGTGCTCAAATCGAAAGATTGTGAGGAACCGATCCCGGAGGAGGGGCCTGACCCTGAATCCGAACGGATTCTGATGTCTGATGGGGAGGTTAATGTGGATGAGTTAGTGTCGTGTTGGTTACGCCAAAAAGATCCTACATTCCTTTCGTTTCCCGGATAACATGTGAATGCACCAACAATGGTGGCTGAGCACGAAGCTTGTATCCTGGGTATTGATCTGCGGTGCGTACGTCTACTGGGGCAACGCCGTATTCGCTCGTGTATGGGATAGAAGTGGTATTACCTACTGAAGTATAGATCCCATTGTGGAGAATCCTGATGGATGAGAAATTAGAAAAGGCTGAGTGGATAAGGGTTCGGTATGACGCGTTGAGCCTGACTAAGGAAAAAGGGCTGACAGTTATTTATCGTGGGGCAGTTGTACCCAGTGAATGGAGCGTGTTGTTAACCGAGAAGTGCGACCTCGTGCGTACCACGTGGGAGAGGTGGTGTTGAAAAGGATCCTTCCTCCTCAAGACGATCGTGGGGCAAGTGGATATACGGTTATGAATGTCCATCCACGGTCAAGAAGGTTTTCTCTGGCAGAGCTTTGTTGTCAACAACCATGGATGACGAGGATTGTCCATCCCTTATGAATGCAGACGCAGTTAGAAAATACTTCGTAAAAGAGACCCGTTGGACGAAAAAAACAAAATAGTCCAGGCAAAAATGGGCATCCCGGTGAACCAAAGGAAAAAGAAAAGGTTCGGGCAAAAGTTAGGGATAAAAGAATGAAAAGAATTTGTACACCCGACAAGTCGAAACCCCACAAGGGCGACTTGGGCAAAAAAGGGTATCCCGGTGGACTGAAAACCCGAAAGGACGGTCCAGGCAAAAGAGGGAATGAAACGAACAACTGCGTCCAGCATGATCGTTTGTGCTTGAGACATGACTTGGATAATCCCTAACAGAGATCGATCGGAATCGTCTTGTTCAGAAGACAGAAAGTGCGGAAAGTCTTGAGGACATGTGGGGTGTAACTGAGTTGAAACCCGATGAGATCACAGTTTCACATTGCCATTAGGATAGATTTTTTTTCCTTTTGTGCGTGATCACCTCTTTTCAGGGATTGCTTCCTGTGTGTTGCTCGGTTTTGAGCCACTTTTTTTTTTCTTCAGACAATAATATGCGTGTTCAGTCAAATAATTTTGTTTTTGTCTTCATTACCGCTTTGATTGCGAAAACATCTGTTTATTTTTTATAAGAATACTTGCATTTTGTAACATAGAGGTCCCTTCCGATGCATGCTTATAAGGTTGAAAGCGTGAAATCTTATTCGGAAGTTTGAGTGACCTAGGTGTTGAAATTTTGGCACGCCTGGGGCACGCTTTTATCTAACGATCTCTTTTGCAGGTGTTGTTAGCTATGTTCACTCACTGGCAGATTGTGATGTGAAGCTTTCTGACAAAAGATCCCTGCAGAGTCCAATCAGGGGCAAGGGATGGAAAGAAGGACGACGATCCTAAAGGGTAATCAAGAAGACTCTTCAAAGTCTGAGGACTGGAAAGTTTGTATGAATCCCAGGAGTTCGATCTCCGTGGAGTCGGGAATACAAGGTGATGAATCAGAAAAGTCCAAACGAGTCTGGGAGTTCTCAAAAGTGGAAAGTCAACACGGTGGTGGGATGGTGAACACCAGGGTTCGACGAATCGACGGTCGGTCCGTGTCCAATAGGCCGTATCTCCCCAGTGAGAGTGTTATCTCCCTAGCAGAGTCGAGATCGGCGTCTCCTCAGCAAGTCTGAAGGTTACGGTTTTCCCAGCGGAGTTTGTGTTGATAGTTTTCCCCCAGCAAGGTCCCCAAGCGGATCGGGTTCGGCAAAATTATCCCCAGTAGAATTAAGCATTGGTTCCCTCCCTTAGCAGAGTAATCCCTAAGCAGTTCGGGTTCGATGGATATCATCCTCAGCAAGGGTTGTCTTTCCCCAGTAGGGTGGAAATGGACGTGGTATTGAAATCCTCAGCATAGTTCCTGGAGCTCTCCGGTGTTGTCTCTGAAGGAGATGTGTTTTTATGCATTCATCATTTAGATAAGCATAGCATATTGCATCATTAGTGCGTAGCATTTCCATGATCATGGGGCATTGCGCTAAAAAAAAAACTCATGCATCAGCATTGCAAACATATCCATTAGCCCTAGGCCGTGGTGGCCATCCGAGAATGGGTTGTTGGAAAGAGTTTAACATCGCGCCATTGGATTGATTTCAGAATTGGGTTCCCCAGCAGGGTAGAAAGGTGTTTTCCCAACAAGTGACTCCTTAGTTGAGCGGGTATCCCCAGCAGGCTACTCCCCACAAATGGGTAGCATCTGGCAAGCTTGGTTTGCTCCCCTAGCAGATGTGGGTGTGTCTGATCTCTCCATATAGAGTCGACCCCTTAAGCACAAAGTGTCTACCATTTCCTCCTGCACTCCCCACTGAGTTATATCCTCGTGGATGACGGTTGTTTCCGTTCCCTCCCTACACACATAATGGGATGGGTTTTCCCTATTGAGTTCTTTCCTCATTAGGATGAGTCTTGATTCAGTCTGCCTTTTTGGATCGATCCTAAACTGGCTTCCTTGTGGTTGTCTCTTGTGCCTCCCTATGGTATAAATGGATAGTTGCTCACTAACCGGCACTCATTCATCTTATCCTGAGCGGAATTTGTTGGCCTCTACCTACAAACCAGCAGTTGTAAGTCCTATCTTTGTGGTTTTCTACTTACTAACCGGTAGATGTAATCCCCTCTCTTTGTGGTTATCATTATCCCGTTTTGGTATTGATATTCCCTTTCCCCTTTCGGATATTTGCTTTGATTAAGCAATCTTATCCCCAGCGGGTCTTCCCCCTTCCTTTTGGATAATTGCTCCAAGTAAGCCATTTTATCCTCAGTGGGCCCTCTTTCATTCGCCGTTTGCTGGTAATGTTTGTGGTCTCCCCTTTTGATTGGTCATCTTTGCATACCTAGTCTTGGTATCCCGTTGCCTTTCGTTTTCGGTCGATTTATTCATTTAAAAACCTACCAACCGGTTAGGATAATCTTCCATGCGAGTGTATTATCTACGTTTTGACGGCTATAGATAATATATTTCATGCGCTCTTTGGCTGAACCCTTTGTTTGTTTCCCCAACTGAGTAAGATTCGTATTCCTTGTGGAATCGAATGTCCATCCTCTAACAAGATTGCTTTTCTAGCCCTCTTCAGGATGATGAGTGTTTCGGAAGACAAACCAATTCACGCTTTGGTCGGTCACCTGTTTTGTGCCTACAACCCGGTATTCTCGGTGTTCCTTCCTGTCTGCTCCCTGTCGTGACCTTGATCCCCAGTGAGCTACCTCTCCGTTGGTTTCATTAAACGTTGAGTCTTTCCTATTCGTCCGTCGACGTATAGTTGTCTTCTTCCCCAGGAGTCACCTCTCCGTTGGTGTCGGTAAACGTTGAGTTTTTCCATTCTCCCGTTGACGTCTGGTTGCACATCCTTTTTCCCAGTCATCTGTAAGTGTCTGGTCGATCCTTTTTTGGTGTCGGTAAACATCATCTTTCGATGTCGGTAAACGTCGAGTCTTCTCCCATTCATCCGTTGATGTCTGGTCGAGTCTTTCCCAGTCATCTGTAAGTGTCTGGTCGATCCTTTTTTGGTGTCGGTAAACATCATCTTTCGATGTCGGTAAACGTCGAGTCTTCTCCCATTCATCCGTTGATGTCTGGTCGAGTCTTTCCCAGTCATCTGTAAGTGTCTGGTCGATCCTTTTTTGGTGTCGGTAAACATCATCTTTCGATGTCGGTAAACGTCGAGTCTTCTCCCATTCATTCGTTGATGTCTGGTCGAGTCTTTCCTAGTCATCTGTAAGTGTCTGGTCGATCCTTTTTTGGTGTCGGTAAACATCATCTTTCGATGTCGGTAAACGTCGAGCTTCTCCCTTTCGTCCGTTGACGTCTGGTCGAGTCTTTCCCATTCATCCATTGATGATTGGTCACCTCTCCGTTGGTTTCGATAAACGTCGAGTTTTTCCTATTCCTCCGTTGACGTATAGTTGTATCCTTCCCAATTCATTCGTCATCCGTTGATGTCTGGTTACCTCTCCGTTGGTTTCGATAAACGTTGAGTTTTTCCTATTCGTCCGTTGACGTATAGTTGTATCCTTCCCAGTTCATCCGTCATCCGTTGATGTCTGGTTACCTCTCCGTTGGTTTCGATAAACGTTGAGTTTTTCCCATTCGTTCGATGACGTCTGGTTGTATCCCTTTCTTTTCCGTCATCCGTTGATGTCTGGTTACCTCTCCGTTGGTTTTGATAAATGTTGAGTTTTTCCTATTCGTCCGTTGACGTATAGTTGTATCCTTCCCAGTTCATCTGTCATCCGTTGATGTCTGGTTACCTCTCTGTTGGTTTCGATAAACGTTGAGTTTTTCCTATTCGTCTGTTGACGTCTAGTTGTATTTTCTCTTTCCCATTCATCCGTTGATGTCTGGTCACCTCTCCGTTGGTTTCGATAAACGTCGAGTTTTTCCCTTTCGTCCGTAGACGTTTGGCTTGTATCTTTTCAAAGTCCCCAGTGGAGTCTTGGGTAAGCATCTTGACTGGTCCAGTGACAAATTTCAGATCTCCATGAAGTTGCCATTGGTGAACTTTCCTTTCTTGGATCCCCGCAGAGTGCAAATTTCTACGGTTCTTTGGTATTCAATCCCTGTGTACCTTGAAAGTCTGACAGCCGTTGCTCTCATCCGTTCAGGTTCCCAGCTGATTGAATAGGGGCAGCTGTAGCACCTCAAATTTGCACCTCCCATTTGTATATACATTTTCATTTTTAGGTCATTAACATTGCATTAACATTGCATAGATCTTTGCATAGTCCTTCAAAGTCATCAGGCAAGACTGGTCAAGATATTCAGTTGTGCAAGCAAGCAAGAGCATTTTCCATGAGATCAAAGCCCTAGGGTTGGTGCAATGAGTTCATGTGATTCAAGGATCATTTTGAAGTGGTTTGATCAAGCATTGAAGGCTCAAAGCTCATCAGTCAGTGATCAATTCATCTGAAACCCTAGTAAGTCAACAAAAGTCAGCTGTCAATTCAACCATGGATTTGAAGGTGGGAGATGGTTAGAGATGCCTCATTCATGTCCATACAAGTCTCATTTGACATTTCAAACACCAACATTGAAGGATTTGAGGTCAGATGGAAACTTTCCAAAAATAGTAAGTGACCTGTAATTTGAAATTGCCAAAAATGGAAAGGTTTTCTCCTCAAGATTACATCATTAAGAAAGCTTCAAATGAAATTTTGTCAAACATGAAAGTTGAAGATCTTTCTCTCCCATTTCCAAAAAGTCCAAGATCATGAATTTCTCATGTGTGGTTGAAGAGATATGGATCAATCATGGCCAAGTGAATTTGAACTTCAAGCATGCATAACTTTCAAACCATAAGGCCAAATGGGGTGGTTCTTTTTGCAACATTCTTCTTGTGACCTCTACTATCCAAAACATGCATCACAAGCCATGAATTCTCATCACATAATCATTTGATTTTTCACTTGATTTTTGGATGGAATTTTCAAATTTAAAAATAATGCATTGTCCATACATTCCATCACTTGCATTGGCTCAAAAATGAACTTTTGAGTGAATTTGATCCAAAATTCGTGTACTGTTCCATTCATTTCATGCATAAAGGGTGAAATTGCAAATTTGTCCAAACACCTCCATTTTCCTAATCCACTTAGCATTTGATTAGAGCTTAATCTAAACATGATTAGGAGGGAGTATTTAAGCAAAAACCTAACAGAATTGGTTAACAACACTTCACAAATCTCAGATCTAGAATTTTTGATCAAATTTTTCTCTCATTTTTTCTCTCAATTTCTCCAAATCAAAGCACAAATCCTTGCCTCATTCATCATCTAGTATCATCATAGAGCAAGATTCAAGCAAGAATCACAGGAAGTCGTGTAGTTTGGAAGCATACATGAAGCTTGAGCAACAATGGTGAACTTCAATTCTGGAAGATTCAAGCACGATTAAGCCTTCATTCTTCATCCAATCAACTCTACAAACACTTTAGAGCATTTGTTTGTGCATTTCATGGCCTGAATCAAGCTGTTCCACTTATGCATCTTCATTAAGGTCAGAAATCGAATCTCTCAATCCCTAAAATGATTATGATGATGTTATGGATCTTTGAATGTTGATCAAACTGAGATTTGTTTCATTAAATTTCATGTAGAAACGAGTTAGTTATAGTGAATTAGGGTTTCATGTGTGAAAATGTATGTGCTCGATTCTCTTGATATATGTTGAATAATCCTTAGCCAAGCATGGATCCGTGTTGTATGTTGAGAGATCTATCCATTGATATGCTTGATTTTAATTTATGAAAACAATTGTTCTTGAGCATGCGATGAACATGATGAAGATGGTAGAATTTTTTCCAGAAAACTGTTTTTGATCCATTAGAGTGCCTTGCCTGCGTACTGCATGTGTTTGTGTGAATCGTTCCATGTACTGGTCCACGTTGCACTCGCCTGGCGTTTTGATTGGTGGCCTCCCCGCGTTGACTACGTTGACTAGCCAGGGATTAAATGAAACGGTGCGTTTCATCCCTTGGCGCCTAATCCAGTTCAAATAATGCCTCACTTCGATTCTGGCTCACGGCATTCTTCATATGTACTTCACATATTATTCCATTGCACCATGCATTCATGTACTATGCTTTTCATGTGTTTTTTTATTTTTTTCCTCACTTCATAAATTCATAACTGATTGAATAATCATCCAAAAAATGTGTGGATTTTTGCATCATGTTCCTTATTGTATCTAGTTTTTTTTTTTTTCCAGAAATTGTGCTCGGTTGGAAATTTATTTGTCCTAGGGTTTGTGTGCATATGTTCATTTTGTGCTATACCTTGCCATATATCTTGTGAAATGATGAGATTTAATTCAATGCCTATGAAATTTGACATGCTTAAACTAGACTTCATGTTGGACATTTTGGTGTTGAGTTTGTATTTTTATCATTTGTGGTTGCTGAGATATGCTCATGTTAATGTAGGTGTGACAATGTGTGTCACACCTTTGCTTGCTCAACTTGATTAATTTGTTTGCCATGCCAAATGAATTCCAAATGCTTTGATTTTCTGTATGATGCTTGATATGGATGTTGTGATTGATCATGAATTTTCTTGGAATTTTTGGATTCATTTCTGATTTGTTTGAGATTTTTCTTTCTGGATTGTCATTTGTGAGCCTTTGAATGGTCTTGAACTTCCATGATTTGTGAAATGCTTATGCTTTATCATATGGATGTGAAATTTTGCACATTGTTTATAGACATATTTAAGTTTGTTTTGGCTTTGGTTTGAGGTCTTTATCATTTGCCAATTCTGTTTTAGGCTTGTGCTAAGTTGATGTACCAAATTGTGCCCTATTTGAACTTGTTTTTGCTTGCCTTGCCTTATGGAATTTGATTACTATGCTTAAACTTGTCCAATTGCCCTAATTTCTAGTGTGATGATCATGTTGTGTGTTCTGTTTAGCCATGATTTTTCTTGAGATTAATTGAATCATTTTTGAATTAATGTGCATTTGTTTATTCTGTTGCTTCAATGAGCTTTCAACTTGCATGCCTTGCCATGATTGATTTGTGAAATGAATTTGGTTGATGCTATTGACATGAGACCTTTTGGACGATGTTCTTAATCGATTGAGGTTGATTCATGTTAAGTTTCATGTTCTGTTTTGAATTATTTCTCCCTCTTTGACCCTAGGCCTTGTCCTAGTGGTTTGCCTCTCATGTTTGAGCCTTCTTTTCAGGTTAAGAAGCACATGGCCATAAAAGGATTGATTCACTTGCTTGAGTTGACTAGTTGGTTCATGTTGACTAATCTTAAGTTGTTTGTAGGTTGATGCCAAGACATTTGTATTTGAGCTTGTGCCTTGCACATTGTTGCATTGCTTGTTTGCCTGTGTACTATTGACTGTTGACTATTGGTTGTCTGTTTGATTGATTGACTTGTATACTGATTGAGTTAGATTTTTTTTTCAGGTACATTAGTTGCTTAAGTTCTTTTGAACTTGCATTTGCTCTTTCTTGGTTTCTTAACCACTTGAGGTATAACTCTCTGACTGCATGTAGTCTGGAAGACTTGTCCTGTTACTTGGGCAGGCACCTGTCTGAAGTCCTCGTTAAGAGGAAATGCTTGTGTTTGTTTATCTTTGTCCCCTATACATATCAAAGACCTCCTAAGTGAAGAGGCATTGGCAAATACAAGAGATGTGTAGTCCATATCCTGCTATTCAGTGTGTCATCCCTTTGCTCACACACCTTGTGTTGATGCATTGTGGATATTAACCCAAGATCTTTGTTGTGTCAGTCATATGTGGATAGAAGAGTTCCAACTTTCTGGACTCCCACACTTTCATTTGTCTGAAGCTCTCCCAGGCCAGGGATAAGAGTTGTGAGGCACACCCCTCACTTCCCATTTCATCTGCTTCACCCTAACTCTTAATGTTAGGGTTAAGAGCTAACTTCACCCTGATACAGTGGCTTGTTTGTCGAGGTTGACATGACCCCTTGACTAAAGCCTAACCTTGTGTGAGCCCACTTTGTTTGTATATAGTGTGTGCTAATTGTGTGTATGCTTGCTCTTGTGCTTTGCCTGTGCTGCATAGGATCGCTTGCTCCCTGTGCAAGTTAGCTAGAAACCTTAACCTAGGACCATGGTGAATTTGCATGATAACTATTAGGCTCGAGTCAGACTCCCTTCTAGTTTGTCATTTCCCAGTCTCTGGTTAGGTTAGAGGTTCTTTCCCTGCGTAGGGGAACTACGTCGCCCTGATCCTCATACCAAATGAGGTACGTAGGCAGGAGATGAGCTGATCTCTCCAGGCGCCCTTTTTCTTTGTCAACCCTTTGTGTTGTGTTGGAGTCTGACGCAAGTCCAGCGATTGGCAGTTGGTTTCCTGTGTCTGGTTTGCTTGTTGGAGTCTGACATAAGTCCAGCGATTGGCAGTTGGTTTCCTGTGTGTGTTTGTTGGTTCGGAGTATGATGTAAGTCCAGCGATTGGCATTCGACCTCCATGTTTGCCTGTTTGTGGGGAGTCTGACATAAGTCTAGCGATTGGCAGTCGGTTTCCTGTGTGGTTTTGTTTGGCGTGCGTTAGCCGAGCTACGAGTGCTCTGATTCTTCTCCAGTCAGAGAAGATACGTATGCATAGGATGCGACATACTAGCGAGAACGTTTCCCCTATTCCCGAACTACGTCGACTCTGATGTCTGTGCTTGACGGACTACGTAGGCCCAGGATGCGATATCCTGCCGAGTTAGTTTTTTTTGTTTTCTGTGTGTTCTTTCCAACCTGTGTGTGCAGTTTGTCTGAGCAGTTTTTAGCAACCTTATCCTTTCTTTTGTGCGTGGATCCCGTCGAGTACGACGGATGCGTAGGGGTGCTAATACCTTCCCTTCGCATAACCGACTCCCGATCCCATCTCTCTCTGGTCGCGAGACCATGTCTTTCCCAGGTTTACTTCGAGCGTTTCCTTTCCCTCTTCTGGGATAAATAACGCACGGTGGCGGCTCTGTTGTTTCGTTTTCCCGCCGGTTTTTCGCGTAATGCGACACATAGGTGTATCAATGCTTTGTGATTCTTGAATTTCTTCAAGCTCTTATTTCCTCCACTGATTCCTTTGGAAATAAAATCCGTTTCTAGGAAGACTCCAGCTCGAGAGACAAACACTTTACCCTCAGAAAGATTGTAGAAGTAATACCCCCCTTGTTTCTTTAGGATACCTGTAGCGGGGTTTTCATTACCTTTAGGTTTATTGACTAAACCAAAAGTCAACATACAATTCGAGTCGCCACCGTACTTTTATTTATCCAAAGGAAAGGCTAAAAAGCGAACAAAAGCCAAGTAAGAAGTTTTTCAAATCAAAAACTAATAAAAATGTCAGAGATCTAGGTAAGGGGGTTGGTTATGAAATGGAAAGGTTTTACGCATCTAAAACATCCTTAGTACTCTAAGGGAACCCTTTTTTCAAATATGTGTTATAGGTTGATATTTGTGAAAATATTTGAGCAAAAGATTGGAGGGATGAAAAGAGAATAGATTATACTTACAAATTTTATTGTTTGAATGGATGAACCCATTGGCTACGTACCATCACAAAGGAGGATCAAAACCTCGTAGTTCGTGGTAAAAATTTCAAAGGTTGGTGAATTGATTTTAATCAAAAGCCTTAAGGTCTTTTGTTATCAAAGGGAGAAAACTCAACCTAAACCAACAATCCACCGTGTGAGGAAGGCTTCAACATGCTAGTGAGGGGTTAACCCTATAATAAGCATGAAAGGCTTATAATCCAACACTAAGGATGAGGTGATATTTACATCAACCACTATGATAACTCAAACCTATGACTAATGTTTTTGAAAATAGTGTAACAAGTGGCCATTGGAACCACAAAATAATTTGAAATGGGTTATATTTACAAGGTAAATTTATTTACAAAATGAGGTCAAAGTTGGATTAAAGTTTATTTACAATGAGTATTTATGAAAATGGTTTTGAAAAGTCAAAGGCCTAAGGCCTAGGTTTCTAATTTGAAATAAAATCAAAGTTTTGAAAATGATTTTTTGGCTTGGTTAGAGGGGGGAGAGGAGAGAAGGGCTATTCCTAAAGCATACAAAGATAAAAGGAGATAGATAACCCTTGGAGTTCCTTTTCTTGGAGTCATAGAGATGACTCAAGATGCTCCTTTCCTTTGGATTTAGCACACAAAACAAGCAATCAATAATTTGAATTCAAGGTCCTAGGGTCTCCATTTGGCTTGGATCTTAACATGGCTACTCATGACAATGGTCCTCTTTTCCCAATCTTAAGATGAGGTTCCTATCACACAAAAACACACATCAAAAAGCTCACAACATAATAAAGGGAATGGACAAATAATGAGTTTGAGGAGAAGTCCCTTGAGGTCAACTTTGAATCTTAGCATTATAAAGGCATGAGGCCTAGTTGCTCTTCAACATATTTTGCATTCTAAAAGCATGAGGCCTAGTTGCTCTTGAACTCCTTTAAGCATGGGTGAATCCTAATTCTAAGTCCTTTCTCCTTTTGTATTTTGGTTCACATCAAAACAAACACAAAACAACACAAAATAGCAATATATTTATATACAATAATGGGCTCAAATGAGCAAAAGAAAAATGACATAAACATAAAATATGTGCTCAAGTGAGCAAAATGAAAATCAAGATGAATAATGAGCAAGAAATAAATGACATCAAAAGTAAATGACAAGAATTTAAAAGCTCAAATTAAACTTAGTAGTTAGTAGAGTTATATTAGCTTGTCATAAGACAACGTAACGCTATGTTAAGCAATCGTAAGTGGACTAATATAGTAGCCACACCTATCTGAGGCCGGTCAATAAGAATATAGACAAAGAACACAAGTTAGAGGTCATGACTAGTAAGCCAAGCTCCATAAACTTGCCATGCCAAACAAAAGGGAAAGGGCCTTGTATTGACTTTTGGCTATTTGCTTGACCAAGAAGTAACCTATCTTTGACACAAAATAACTCACTTGATCATGGATCAAGTTGAATTTTGTTTGGATCAAAGAAGTTTAAACTCCTATTTGTCAAGACCAATCTCAAGACTTTAACTCATTGGCCATTGAGGGAAAGAAAGGGATGAAGATGAAAGGGAGGGGGTAAGAAGACAGCAACCAATCCTAATTGATCAAGGGATAACTCATCCTTGATCAAATTCATTCATCTCTCTAGGTGATGATCCTTAAGGATTCTCAAACCACAAGATCCAATGAATTTGATCAAAGTTGAATCAATTCAACCTTGATCAACACCAAACAGAAGAGGAATGAATATAACAAGTCAAGGAGTCAATAATATTTTTTTGGTGATTTTTGAATTAAAATAAAATACAAATAAAAAACAAACAAACAAAGTTGAACCTCCAATTCAATTCAAAACAACTTCAATAAGTCCAATTAAATTTTCATAGGTTCAACATAGTCAAATAAACTTTGACTAATTTTCTCACAAATTTTTAAAGTCAGAAAGCAATTAAAATCAATTAAAAACAACCAAAAATAGCATAATATGAATTAAAATTTCAAATAATCTCAAAACAAATAAAAAATTGTTGAGACTATTTTTCATTGACTTATCATGATCCATAGGTGTTATGAAAATATTTTTGTATTTTTCTAAAGTCAGAAAGCATTTTAAAATGAATTAAAATCATTAAAAACCAAATAATTCATGAAAAATATCAAATGAGATCACAAAAATAATTAAAAATCATAATATGAAACTAGATTTTTCATGAAAATTTTTAAAGTTGGTCTCATATTTTTCTGACCTCATATGAATTTTTTATGAATTATTGAAAATAGAATGAATTAAAAGAAAATAAAGAGAAAATGAAAATAAGCGAAAAAAGCTGAGCCACCGGATCCATTTCATTAATTGATGTGGCATGTTACACGGCCTAGATCTGAGGATGCATGGTGTACTCAAGTCAACAGCGAAACATAATGAATTAAAAAAGGTAATTAGAATAGACGCACAAGATTAGATCGTGAGGGAGAGATCCAATGGTTATGATCAGCACACATGGGGTGGCGGTGGAAACCACCATCTTCTCCGATCAACCAACAGAATTCGGCCAGAATTGTAGGAAAATGAATCTCATCAAAAATGAAAAACAAGGGCATGGAAATGAAGCTCATGTGATGTAGATCATCACTGTACCATTAGATTCCTCTCATTCTTCCTATATTGAGAGAAAGATGAAGGAGAAAATCATGGTGTCCACACGGATTGATCTTGAAATGGAAAATTGAATGCACCAAAAGTTTGCCTCAAGTATGAGGACTTCAGAGAACCATAAAAACACAAGAATACTACATTTAATTGTGAGTTTCAGATCTAAAATATTTGAGCTTATACCTTCAAAAATGGTGAGTTTCTGGCCACGAATTCTTCAAGCTTTTTGCTCCTCTTTGATCTCTGAATATAGGGAAGATGATTGGCTAAGGAAACTAGTTTTGAAACTCAACTAATGTTGCTGAATTTCAAGCTCGAAAATACTGAAAAAATAGTGAGTGATTCCTTTGGTGAGGGTTGTGGTTTCAGTTCAGCAGCATATGGGACCTCCAAAAGGTTATGAAATGAAGGAGAGGAAGCCCTTATTTATAGGTGAATGCACCTGATCATCACACTTTACTCATGTGCATTGGAATTGCAATTTTGAATGCATGGCCTTTGTGAATGTATGAAAGGCCAATGAATGGCTGAAGGGACCTGCTGAGCTCATATGGAAAGCATGTGGTCATGCACATGGAATGGAAAATGCTTGCATCTCAAGTTTTAACATAAAATGTCAACAATACACATAAATGAAGAAAAAATCGAATCCCTCAAATGGTAGATCCAAATGACCATTGTGAGTAATGGTTGGAAAGCTCTTGAGATAAGAAATAAAAATCATGTTGGGAAAAAAACCATTTGACATGTGCAAATTGATCAAAACTGGCTTGGAAAGTTCAAGTGTAAAACATGTTCAAATCACTTTGAAAAAGTCACCCAAAAGTAAGCTTGGTTAAACCCCTCTTTCATCATGATACGAGCTTCAAATGAAAACATATCCAACATCAAAGTTGTATATCTTTTCAAGATAGTCACTTTAGACTCAAATTTAGCATCATTTGGATTTTCTATGACATAGTTATGGACATTTGAAATTGGGTACTTTTTCAAATTCAATGAATTAGGTCCAAGATGACCTATAATGTTTTGCAATGGAACATGTATTTCCTTTAGGATTACGAAATTCTGTACGACATGACATTTGAAGTACACATCTCAAGCTTTCCAATGCCTTTGGTCCCACTTCAAAATCATAAAAATTGAGAAAGTTATGCCCTTGGCAAGTTGACCCAAAATTAGGGTTTTAGTCAAATTGACCTTTAATATTTTGAAATTAATGATGACCTTCAAAGCTTCAAATGGATTTTTTATGAACATAAACGTTGTTCATGTGGTTCTTAGGAACATTTATTCTTTTGGGGTGATCTTCATTTGACAAACACATCAAAAATTATAGCTCATTGAACCTTAGCTTAGTCAGATGACTTAACTGGTCAACTTTTCAAAGTCAAACTTCCGATCTTGATGAACAAATGGTTGAGGGGCCTCAAATAGGATCATATATGCATAAAATTATAAATTAAAGAACTTCCATTGATTAAATTTGATCATAGGTTGAGATTGCTTCATGGGCAAGGCACAGTCAGAGCATAGTGAAATTAGGGTTTCCTTGGGAAACAATCTTCAAGCCTTTTGGGTTATCTTGATCAAATTGTAAAATTGAGATACTTGAGAGACACATATGATGATCAGGAACTTTGTGGACCATTGTCATGCTTTTTCTCATCTTCATCTAGCCATTGCATTGGGCTTAGGAGCCTCCTAGGAGCATTGTGGAACACATGACCACTTGAGCTTCAAAACAAAAAGAGTTAGTGACATATTTTTGTGCTTTTGGTTAGTAATCAAATAAGAAAATCAATAACATACAATACAAGCATGCTTGGTGATCTCATATCACTCAAACAAGCCCCAACCCTATGGTTAAGGAGCCAAACATGCTATGATCTTTGAGGCAATGCACTTGTGCAATAACATGATGCCATGAGGGATCTTAGGGTCAAAACTAGGGTCTTACAGATGCTCCTATTTAAGGTCATTCTAGCCGGAGATATGAAGGTTTAAATCTTCGTCTTTACGAGATAGAATGAGCTTAAATAATAGCAAAGAGACGAATTTTGGTCCCTAAGAGACCTCATGATGCAAATGTATGCATGCAAAATAAAATCTTCATGGTGAATAATTGCCACAAAGGAAAAGAAATCGGGAGGAATTGAAGACCCATAGGAGTAACACACTCACTAGGGAGACAGAGACTCTGGGGGAAATAAGGTAAAAATGTGTGAGCAGGTCACGACTTGAAAACATGTTGGGAGACATGAAAGGATTCCATGAAAATAAATCGATGGAAAGACTTGAGCTGACGCAAAGATGGGTGTATTGGGGAATATGCCAATACAGCAAAACTATCCACAAAGGATACATCGGATAAAAAATCCGGACTCAGACGAGGATGTCCACAAAGGACCCAGCTGAGGAAGAAACAATGAGATATTACATGTTACTGGGTAATAAACTCAAAGAGAGACATGTTATCAAAACACCGGTTACTGGGTGAGAGAACAACACGCTCAGGGAGAAAGAATATCTAAGACCGGTATAAGGGTGAAAGATATCAATCGTCTGAAACCTCGTAGGAGGACCCAAAAGGCACATCTCAACTCAGGAAAATCTGACTCCACAGGGGACAAAAAGTCATAATAGGGAGCAGAAGGAAGGAACACCAGTGATACCGGTTACTAGGTATATAATAGGTGACCAACCAGGCGTGAATTGGGAACATATCCAAGACACTCATCATCCGAAAGGAGGACTGAAAAAGCAAACTCGACTTACTGGATGGACATTCGATTCCACAAGGAAATACGAATGTTACTCGACTGGGGAAGAAAAAGACTTCGATTGAAGAGCGCATGAGATATATTATCTACTACCGTTATATGGGTAAAAACGTAGATAACATACTCGCATGTAAGATTATCCGCAACCCGTTACTGGGTTAATAAAGGATAAATCGACCGAAAAGAAAGGACATTGGGATACCGGTTACTGGGTATAAAATGATGACTGATCAGAAGGAGAAACAATGATTACCAAACAAGGGTAAATGAAAGATGACTCGCTAGGGATAAATTTCCTGACAAAAGAAATTATCCAGGAGATATATCACCGGTTACTGGGTGGAATACTCAAAAACAATGGAATATCAATACCGATTACTGGGTAAAGATAACCAACATAGAGAGGATACATCTACCGGTTACTGGGTAGAAAACCACAGAAATAGGACTTACAACTACCGGTTACTGGGTAGAAGGCCATAAAATCCGTTGGGGAAAGCATGAACAATTACTGGTTACTGAGCAATTGAACAACTGAACCACTGGAAACTGCAGGGGATAACAAGAAAGAAATCAATCTAGGAACAAACTAGAAAGACACAGTCAAACAAGACTCAACCCGATGAGGATATAACTCAGGGGAGTAATTCCATCCCGATACACAACTGGGGAGGAAACTGAAACAATAATCATCCACGAGGACATAATTCAGTGGGGAAGAAAGAAGAAAAGATATACACTTTCTGCCTATGGGGCTGACTCTAGATGGAGAGATCAGACACAAACATCTGCTTGGGGAAGAACATTTCACCAATAGCAGGAGATAACAAGCAAACCTATATGGCCAAGAATGTATCATGAATATCTGAATGTTGTGATTATGCATGATTTGTGTATAATTAATGCTGACAAACAGACATATCTAACACAAACAAATCCAAGAATCACGAACAGACACTCGGCAAACGTCTCTACAAGAAGGGCGAAGCCTACTGGAGAACTCAGCTTGGGAATAACCCAAGAAGGATGAAAATAAATCATCGGGGATATCAAACCCTATCCCAAAGCTACACTCGCTGAGGATACAAGGAAGATGTATTCAGGAGCAGCGAAAGAAGATGATCAAATAGAGAACTCAACTCTGATGGGGATTATCTCTGGAATAAGAGTAAACAAGGGAAAACTTTAACCATAGCTGGGGATAGGCAAAGTCAAAGCTTCTAACTGCAGGAAATAACACTCTGCACATGAGAAGTCTTCCAGGAGCAAACAATCCTGACATAAGGAAGATGCGGAAAATCTGTCGGGGAGTTTCCATCAACTCTCTTGGGGGACAGGTGGTTTAATAACAATAAGATCCACCGGAGAAGAAGCTCTACTGGGGAAGCTTATTAAGGAATGATGTGAAACTCCGTGGGGAACAACCACCAATCAGATGTACATCAATCAAAACACTCCCTTCTATCTGCCGGAGAGGAAACTCTGCAAAAGGGGAATAATAGCATTTTGCTCCACTGGGGAAGGAAATAAACATTTTCACCATCAACTCTTAATGCTAAAAGAAATCTTCAGACTCGGAGGAGATACAAATATCAAACTCTGATCTGGAAACCCTACTAGGGACAAGCTGTAAATGCTCTTGAGGAAACTACCCTTGCTGGAGAAATTGGAAATGAATCCTTCATCAACAAGCGACATACCAGGGATACCTCTTTTCAAAATAAATGAAATGGGAAATAAGCCCTTCATCAATTACACTAGGCAACTTCCTGCTGAAGAGACAATTATCTGGGAAGGTAGCTCTGCAGGTAACACATGCTTATTCCGTTGGAGATTCTTACTCATGTTGGGGAAAGACAACCCTCCTCGTGAGTAAATAGTCAGGATAATGAGACAAGGAATATTCCCAACTTAAAGCATATCAACTTTTATCAATCTATAAGGGATTTTAGGTCAGTCCACACAAGGGATGACAACCCTACAAATGATAAAACACAAATGCTAGTGCCTGATATAGAGGGATACATATCTCTAAAAGATTGAGGCAAAAATTGGAAAAGAATGGATCATTCACAAATCAACCATATACCAATCATGGATTGCTAAAACTCCGCGGGAGAAACAAGTATGTATATTCAAACCAACTACCGAGAATGTATTGGATGAACATCCAAAAATCCTGCCAGGGGGAAGCAATCTATAAGACAGATCAATCCCCTTCCATCAAGGAGAACTTCTCATACCAGACTCTCTGGGAAGCTGATGATGTATTATTCTTTCTGCACTCGGTTGAGGAGACAACTTGAAAGCTGAAGAGGATATAAGGAGTAAGAACGGAAGAATATGAACAAATATCTTACCTTTTGGTGATCATACTATCCTTGGGAAAGCACTAAGGACATCCCACTTATCCTTTCAATCATTGTGAATGTTCACCTTGTTTAAAACAGTTTATTCATGAAAACTTTATTTGTTTAAAACACTGATATTCATCAATTAACATGCAAACATTTGTTAAACAAAAACAAATAAGAGTGTAAAGGATTGGATAAAGGATCAAATTTATTTAAGAGAATGGTAATCCGCAAATGGCGAGACTCCATGGATCTTTACAA
Organism: Lathyrus oleraceus; assembly: GCF_024323335.1. Classification (NCBI taxonomy): domain Eukaryota; kingdom Viridiplantae; phylum Streptophyta; class Magnoliopsida; order Fabales; family Fabaceae; genus Lathyrus; species Lathyrus oleraceus. The sequence goes on along the minus strand of NC_066581.1, from coordinate 26,552,523 downwards.
ATTTGAAATTGGTGATATACATGGAAAAGGGCTACATTGAACATAATGACCATTTCTCCACCAACTTTGAATCCACTGTACTCGAAACTTTAGTTGATGATGACTGAACGTGAATTTTTGACAGATGACAGTTGTAGAACAAAGTCTTATCAGGATGCAGTTACTTGCCAAATCCCTAATTTTTGCCTAGATTGCCCCAGGGTGAGGTACTCAATCTAGCGGGATATATATTCATTTTTTATGTCTCTAACTCTTTTCTGGATCGCCCTTTCGGGTTTTCAATCCACCGAGATGCTCATTTTTTCCTAAGCCGCCCTTTCGGGTTTTCAACTTAGTGAGCTATTCTGTTTTTATTTTTTAGGCGAAGTATTTCTTGATTGCATCTGAATTCACAGGACGAGTGAAAACCTCCCCATCCATAGTTGTGAGCAACAAAGCACCGCCAGAAAAGGCTCTCTTAACAACGTATAGACCTTCATAGTTTGGAGTCCACGTGTCCCTGGAATCGGGAGGAAAGACAAGACTTTCTTGAGCACGAGTTCACCTTCTCGGAACACACGAGGCTTTACCTTCTTATCAAAGGCTTTCTTCATCCTTTGTTGATATAACTGACCATGGCACATGGCAGTTAATCTCTTCTCTTCAATCAAATTTAGTTGGTCATAACGACTCTGAACCCATTCAGCCTCAGTCAACTTGGCTTCCATCAAGACTCTCATTGATGGGATCTCGACCTCTACGGGGAGCACAACCTCCAAGCCATATACAAGGGAGAAAGGGGTTTCCCCTGTTGAAGTGCGGACGGATGTGCGATAGCCATGCAAAGCAAATGGCAGCATCTCATGCCAATATTTGTACGTAACAACCATCTTCTGAATAATCTTCTTGATGTTCTTGTTAGCAGCTTCAACGACCCCATTCATCTTGGGTCTATAGGGAGAAGAATTATGATGTGCAATCTTGAACTCGCTACACAGCTCTTTCATCATCTTATTGTTCAAGTTAGATCCATTATCAGCAATGATCTTGTCTGGCACACCATATCGGCATATGAGTTGGTTCTTGATAAACCTCACAACCACCTTCCTGGTCACATTTGCATACGATGCCGCTTCAACCCACTTGGTGAAGTAATCAATGGCTACGAGAATAAAACGGTGACCGTTTCACGCCTTAGGCTCAATCATACGAATCATGTCGATTCCCCACATGGAGAAAGGCCATGGTAAGGAAATAACATTTTGAAGTGTCGGGGGAACATGAATCTTGTCCGCATAAATCTGACACTTGTGGCATTTCTTTATGTATTTGCCGCAATCAGACTCCATTGTCAGCCAATAGTAGTCTGCTCTCAACATCTTTTTCGCAATGGTATGTCCATTGGAATGAGTACCAAATGAACCCTCATGGACTTCAGTCATCAATAGATCTGCTTCGTGTCTATCCACGCATCTGAGCATAACCATGTCAACATTTCTCTTGTAGAGCACATCACCATTAAGGTAGAAACTGCCAGATAATCTCCTCAAAGTCTTCTTATCTTTAACAAATGCCCCAGGAGGGTAAGCCTGACTTTGGAGAAAACACTTGATATCATAATACCATGGCTTATCATCTTTCACCTCCTCAACTGAAAACACGTGAGCTGGTCTATCCAAGCGCATCACGGTAATCTTTGGGACTTCATTCCAATAATTGACAGCAATCATTGAAGCAAGCGTAGCAGAGCATCCGCCATCCGATTCTCATCTCGAGGAATATGATGGAAGTCAACTTTAGTAAAGAAAGTTGAAATCCTCCTCGCATAATCTCTATATGGGATGAGGCCAGGTTGATTCGTCTCCCATTCACCCTTAATCTGATTAACAACAAGGGTCGAATCACCATAAACATCAAGATGTTTGATCCTAAGATCAACACATTCTTCCAAACCCATAATACATGCCTCATACTCCGCCATATTATTCGTGCATTTGAAAGTTAACCTTGCTGTAAAAGGAAAATGTGTGCCTTTAGGAGTAATAATCACTGCCCCAATACCATTTCCATACTGATTGACAGCGCCATCGAACACCATACCCCGTCGAGAACCAGGCTCTGGCCCTTCATCGAGCGTAGGCTCATCGCAAACTTTCACTTTCAAATACAGAATCTCCTCATCCGGGAAGTCGTACTGAACAGACTGATAATCCTCAATTGGTTGTTGTGCCAAGTGGTCAGCCAAGATACTACCTTTAATAGCTTTTTGAGCTCGATACTCAATATCATACTCAGATAACAGCATCTGCCAACGAGCAATTCTCCCAGTTAAAGCAGGCTTCTCAAAGATATACTTGATCGAATCCATTTTGGATATCAACCAAGTTGTATGATTCAACATATACTGGCGTAAACGCTTAGCAGCCCAAGCCAAAGCACAACATGTCTTCTCAAGCATTGAGTACCGAGACTCAAGTCGGTGAACTTCTTACTCAAGTAGTATATTGCATATTCTCGCTTTCCTAATTCTTCTTGCTGACCAAGGACACAACCCATGGAATCATTAAGCACAGTCAAGTACATAATCAATGGTCTCCCTTCAACAGGTGGAGACAGAATCGGAGGCTCGGACAGATACTCTTTGATATTGTCAAAGACCTTTTGGCTATCCTCGGTCCAATCATGACGCTAATCTTTCTGGAGGAGCTTGAATATAGGCGCACATGTGGCATATAAATCTTGAAATGTAATTCAAGCGGCCAAGAAAACCTCGGACTTGCTTCTCAGTTTTGGGCGCAGGCATCTCTTGTATTGCTTTGACCTTGGCAGGATCAACTTCAATACCTCTCTCGCTGACAATAAATCCCAATAACTTGCCGGAGCGGACTCCAAATGTACACTTGTTCGGATTCAAGTGGAGTTTGTACTTCCTCAAACGCTGGAAAAGCTTCAACAAGTGTTCTACATGTTCAACTTCCGTTTTCGACTTTGCAATCATATCATTGACATACACCTCGATCTTTTTGTGCATCATGTCATGAAACAAGGTAGTCATAGCACGTTGATACGTGGCTCCGACGTTCTTCAAACCGAAGAGCATCACTCGATATCATAATGTTCCCCAAGGTGTGATGAATGTTGTCTTCTCCATATCCTCGGGTGCCATTTTAATCTGATTATAACCGGAAAATCCGTCCATAAATGAAAAGACATTGAATTTAGTCGTATTGTCTACCAACATATCAATGTGTGGTAGAGGAAAATCATCTTTTGGGCTAGCTTTATTCAGGTCACGGTAATCCACGCACATTAGGACTTTCCGTCTTTTTTAGGTACAGACACAATATTAGCCACCCATTGAGGATATGTAGAAGTCACCAGAAACCCCACATCAATTTGCTTCTGTACTTCTTCTTTAATCTTCACTGCCATATCAGGATGAGTTCTTCTGAGCTTTTGCTACACAGGCACACATTCAGGCTTCAACGATAAGAAATGTTGCACGATATCAGTATCTAGACCAGGCATGTCTTCATACGACCAGGAAAAGACGTCGACATATTCTCGTAGCAACTCAATCAACCCCTTCTTAACAGACTCTTCAAGGAGTGCCCCAATCTTCATTTCATGAATGCAGTCTTCAGACCCCAAGTTGACTGTTTCCAGATTCTCAAGATGTGGCTGAATGATCTTCTCGTCGTACTCAAGCAGACGGGTAATCTCATCAGGAATCTCTTCAACATCATCTTCTTCTGCCTCATATACAGGGAACTCAAAGTTGGGAGATGGTGTTGGATCATTATGTTCAATGGGTTTGATCAACCTGCATAATGATTTTGAGTATAAAAGAGATTTCAGAATTCAAACAAGGCAAATCATTATGCAGATGAAAAAATGATTTTATTCTCTTTTTTAGGGATTTATGGTGATCACCAATTTCATGCAAAAAGCAAAAATGAAAAATAATTTGAGAAAACAAACATTTAACATGCGATTATTGAATGAATATCATCGTATTAACAAATTATGCCAACAATGTCTTTACTTCTCCTTTTGGCATGGGAGAAGGGTTTTTAAACAGGAATGAACATATTACGTTGACTTATGGATAACTGTTGGAACATCAACAGCGACCCAATTATTGCAGATCTCTCCAGGTATGACAAAGTTGCCGAGGTCTTCCTCTTTATCTTCTTCCATGACGGCAGCAGCTTCGCGATCTCCATCGGTGTGGATGAAACCTCCACTCTGAAATAGCCCAAGATCATTAGAAACACCGGAAGAATACCTTATACCAACCCGCGATTTATTATCTTCCATCTTTATCATTTTCCCCAAACCATTAGTTGCGCTACGCTCGATGGCCAACTTCGCATCATTGTAGGAGACAAATGAAGAAAGTCCTTTCCTAGAAGGCTCAGCAATAGATAAGGCTTGGAATGGAGTTCTAACCTCATCCTCAGCATCGATGTAGGAAAAGGAAGATAAATGGTTGACCAAGAGAGCCTTCTCTCCCCCTATTACCACCAACTTCTTGTTGTTGACGAACTTTAACTTTTGGTGTAGGGTGGATGTCACGGCGCCTGCCTCGTGAATCCATGGTCTACCATGTAAACATCTGTACGACGTATGTATGTACATAACTTGGAAAGTGATCTGGAAATCACTAGGTCCAATTTTGATTGGGAGGTCTAATTCACCGATCACGGTCTTGCGCGATCCATCAAAAGCTTTTACTACCACTCCATGTTGCCTAATGGGAGGGCCCTGATATGAAAGTTTGGCGAGAGTGGACTTTGGCAATACATTGAGTGATGACCCTGTGTCCACCAACACATTGGACAGGGCATCGTCTTCGCAGTTCATAGAGATATCTAAGGCCAAATTGTGGTCTTTTCCCTCCTCGGGAAGATCATCATCGCAGAAGCTCAAATTGTTACAGGCAGTTATATTTGCAACAATGCTATCAAACTGTTCAATTGTGACATCGTGATCCACATATGCCACGTCCAACACCCTTTGCAATGCTTCACGGTGTGGTTTTGAATTCATCAACAAAGATAGGACAAATATCTTTGATGAAGTTTAAAGCAATTGCTCCACAATGTTGTACTCGCTCCTCTTGATGAGCCTTAGCATCTCATCACCATCCTCTCTCAATATGCCAGACTGGCCAACTAGGATAGAAACTTTATCAGTTTTGATAACAACAGGGTCAACACCCTTCACAACAGGAATAGAATGATTTGAAGAAGAAGTCCCCACGGGACCGGCAGAACTAACAACATCCCTCTTCACGATGTTTTCGTGGGATTTCGGCTGAGCCGAGAAAACACGACCACTACGGGTCACTCCACTAACATCGGATATGCTTACAACAGAGGTTGAGGGAAACGGCACCTCCTTCCCATCTTCAAGCATAACAACATTGTAACGGTACGGAACCGCTTTGTCCGACACATACGGGACAAGGCCTGCTGGCTTTATCACAAGAGTTGGCACCACCTTCCTTTTTCTGCCATCATACTTAATGACAACAGGATCAGGAATATGGAACACATGGATAATAACATCAACTTCATCCTCATCACGATTTTGAAGTATCTAGATCATCCCTTGGTCTAGCATCTCTTGGATGTCCCTTCTTATCTTGCGGCATCCTCTTTCATTGATAGTGCACACATGGAACCTATCGTGATCGTGCTCATAGTGACTGTGCTTACACAACAGCCTATGCATTTCCACCAGGGACTGTTTTATATCATTCACATAAAGGACCTTATACTTGCCAGGGCAACCCTGGACCATGTTGAAAGCCGCCTTCCCATGCTCGGGCAATGGGTTCTTCTTAACATTCGGGCCTACATCCTCAAAGAATAGTATCCCACTCCTCACAAGGTCTTGCACCTTTGTCTTCAACGGGAAACAGTTCTCCACATCATGTCCGGGCGCATCGGAATGATACACACAATGAAGTTCAGGCTTGTACCACCATTGAGGATTGGCTGTCACAGCAGGAGGATCACGTGGAGTTATCAACTTCCTATCAATCAAGGAAGGGTACAGTTCAGCGTAGGTCATAGGAATTGGGTCAAAAGTCACCCTCTTCCTCTCATAATTGCTGGTGTTGTTGTTATTGTTGCTACGAGGCTGGTATGCTTATTGTTGTTGACGAGATTGTTGTTATGGTTGTTGAGCTTCTCTGAAAACAGGTGCTATATGAGCCACCTGGTGTTGGTTGACGACTGGTCGAACTTCCTTCCTCCTCACAGAGGGCCTTCTTTTACAATGGGAAGTAATAACATGAGTCTCCCCTTCCTTCTTTCTGGAAAATCCTCCATATTTCTTTGCCGAAGAATTATCATCACGGGACAAACATCCTTCAGAGACTCCCTCTTCTAGCCTCATCCCCATATTTACCATTTCGGTAAAGTCCGAGGGAGCACTAGCAATCATACGCTCATAATAGAAAGAGCTCAAAGTCTTCAAAAAGATCTTTGTCATCTCCTTCTCCTCCAATGGTGGCACTATCTGAGCTGCCAATTCTCTCCATCTCTGGGCATACTCCTTGAAGGTTTCCTTATCTTTTTGGGACATCGCCCTTAGTTGATCTCGGTATGGAGCCATATCCACGTTGTACTTGTACTGCCATACGAAAGCCTCACAGAGGTCATTGAAAGTGCGCACAAAGCCACAGTCAAGACCCATATACCATTTCAAGGCAACTCCAGAAAGGCTGTCTTGAAAATAATGGATGAGCAGTTGGTCATTGTCGGTATGCGTAGACATTTTTCTAGCATACGTGACCAAATGGCTGAGCGGACAGCTATTCCCCTTGTATTTTTCAAAGCCTGGGACCTTGAATTTCATCGGAATCTTTACATTCGGGACCAAACAGAGCTCAGAGGCGCTCTTCCCAAACAAGTCCTTCCCTCGAAGGGCCTTCATTTCCTTCCTCAAGTCAGAGAACTGGTCTCTCATCTCGTCTAATTTATGATACACATCCGGGTTCTCAAAGGCCTCAGAATGGTAGATAGTCTTGTCAACACGGACTTGAGGAATGGGAGCTGGAATAGGAATATAATTAACCACCGGGGTTGGCACCACAAGGACCGGGCTAGATGCCGGCTGAGCTTGCACTTGCGGATGATGTCCTTCGGGCATGAAATTATGGGGCATTCCCCAAGGGTAACCGGAAGGCATAACATTGACTGATCCCATAGCAGGGGCTGGTATAGAGGTAGGAGCTACCTCAGGCGCTTGATTGGACGCAGACGCTTGCACATTTACATCTTTCTTTTGAGCTTCAAGCAGAGACTCCACTAGAGCAGATAATCGGATGACTTCTTCTTTGAGTTCTCTGTTCTCGTTCTCTAGTTGTTCGACCATTGCTTTGACGTTTGCGCGAGTGCGGTACGGATGCGTCAGCTTGTCTTCAAAATAAATGAAGAGCAAAGAGTTAGACCACTGTATCAAGAGCTCAGAACCAAAACCTGCTTATGCATATGATGCATGCAATGCTCGTGCATATGCTTTTGTTTTTTTATCGGAGGAACTTTATAAGGATCTATTTGCAAATATTTTGAAAATATTGAACCTTTTGAGACATATGTGGAATACTCATAGCAATATAATATTTGGAAACTTTTTACACCAAAGAAGTAGTACAGTTTCGGTAACCAAATACAATACAAGAGAAAAGGAGAATAAACATCCTATGAAGCCCTAGAAGCAGTCACCTAAAGCCTTTGAGATCGGAAAATACGTCGCACGAAGCTTAGTCACCTCTCTCTCATAAGCTGCTCAAGCTGATCGTATCTCTTCTTCCAAAACCTAGACGAGTGAGGCAGAAGAGAAGTAACCACATCATCGGACTCATCAACAACCTGATGCTCTAGAAACTCGATCAATGCATCGTTATCCTTGAGTTGCTGAAGAAGCTCCTCACGCTCACGAACCCAAGCACGTGAACGGTCTTCGTCTCTTAACTCCTCTACTCCTTGATTAGGGAGGGTTGAAGGCCCAACCATAACCATAGGGGTAGGTTTTGGATACTCATACGGCATACGGTACTCGAAGGCTCTCTTCCTTACCCAAGAGGTGTAAGGCTCCAAAGCAACACAATTCCTTGGACCAAGCTCATTTCTCCCTTTCCTATGAACCTTGCGCCAGGCGTGGACCATCATATCCTTCATGTTTTGGGGATCTTTACCCTCTTGAAAGAATAAGCCTTCCAACGAAATGTTGTTAGGTTTATCCTTTAAGGGGAACCCAAGCTGACGGCGAGCCAAAGCAGGGTTGTAGTTAATTCCACCACATGTACCAAGAAGAGGCACATTGGAGAACTCACCACAAGAATCGATAATCTTAATGCCATCATAAACACGATTATACCAAGAGATATCATCATTAGTGAGAGACATAAGTCTCGTGGACCACCGTAGACATCCCTTGTTCTCCTTGAAGGCAAGCGTTTGAGGCAAGTGCAAAATAAACCACGTGTACAACAGAGGCAAACAGCATACAATGGAACCACCACCCTTTGCGTTCCTCATATGCAAAGAGATATAAGTGTCACCCAACAGAATCGGAACGGGATTAAGAGAAGAGAAAATCCTAATAGCGTTCACATCCACGAAGTTGTCGATGTTGGGAAATAACACTAGCCCATAGATGAGGAGTACAAATATGGCTTCAAAAGCTTCCTTACTCATGGCCTTCCCAAACAAGGTAGCTTTGGCAATCAAAAAATCAGACGGGAGACCTTGAATTCCACCCTTGGTAGTCATATTGGCAACAATGTCGGATACCTCCACGTGAAGCATGTTAGTAATCTCTTGAGAAGACGGAATCTTCTCCAAACCACTGAACGGCAATCGGTCAAGAATAGGTATACCCACATGATAAGCTTACTCCTCCAATGTAGGAAAAAGTTGGAAATCCGGAAAAGTGAAGCACCGATACAGAGGATCGTAGAACTGCACAAACACACTCATCAAACCCTCATCCACCTTGGTAAAGATAATAGCTAGAAGCTTCCCATGGCAAGCTTTGAACTCCAAGGGCTCTAATACATAAGATGTCAGACGCCTTAACTCTCTCAAGTCGGGTTGTCTGAAACTGTACTTCTTCGTATTCCTTCTTTGCTTATCCATGTCTAAAAATTTGCAAATAGACCTTTTAAGTTCCTTGCAAAAATCTTATTGTCGATGACATGAATGCGGATGAACGCATGGATGCATGGATGCAACAAGCACACTCAAGGATCAAGCAAGTCACACCACACAAAGGTCACGGGATGGCTCAAGTCATCGTCAATATCAATCATCTATCTTGGTGGATTAGATTTTATACCATATCAACACCCAAGATCCATTAATTTTGAGGATATACGAGAACGGATCGACCGCGAATCAAGGGTTTGTTGTGAGTCACGAGCATGGAGTCTCGGTTAAGAACCACCCAACGGGAGTGTACTATGGTTAAACCTGACAATCATGTTCTAAAAGGTTCCCATAGTCATCATCCCATCTTTCGGATATTATCGGATAAAACGACTACTCGTCCTCCAAAAATATTCTCGAGAGGGACTCTTATGAGTGTAGTATCGTGTAACAATCGCATCAAGTCTTACACTTGAACGACCTTCGCATTACGTCCTAAAATAGGCCAAGATGGGCTAGGTATCTAAGGTCCTTGGTTTCTAGGGTTCATATTGGAAAGAGTAATGCCTAACCACGACTACTCGTGTGACATTAGTGATCCCAATAAGACCTCCACCAAGTGAATGGACTTGCAAGTTCACTTGTTAACGACTAACTCCACACAAGTCAACAAGACTATGTCATTCTCTTATCATAAGTGCACTCGAGTTCGGGTATAGAACTCATCTCACAAGAAACCACCAAGCATACAAGCAATTAATATATCAAGCAATTCATACATTACAAACAATACATTCATCCCAAATTTGCACAAAAATATGCCACCAATAAATATAAATTGAAATTCTGGTATCAGATATGAGATGTCGAAGGTAATGTCACGATACAAATATTTGAACAATATAAACAGGATAAAGATAAAGAATAGTAATGCAAGAGACATAAGCAATTGTTAACCCAGTTCGGTGCAAACTCACCTACGTCTGGGGCCTACCAAGCCAGGAAGGAAATCCACTAAAATAGAATCAGTTCAAAGACTCTCAGTAAACAACACAAGTTACAGTCTTTTTCACCTAATCTCTACCCGTGTAACTTCTACCTAAGAACTCTTAGATATGAGATCCCACTCACTCCCCCTCAATCACACCAGTGATATTAAACAAGAATTACAATGAAAAGAAGACACTCTTCCAAGACACACACTTGATCTTACTTAGCAGCTTCAATCAAGTGGACACACACTCATGCTTAAAATCTTAGAGTGACAAATTACAACTCAAAAATAAGACCAATTCAATCATCTATGGATGAATTGAATGGCTTACAAGTCACACGACCACACAAGACTAAAACCCTTATTCTCTCTCAATATTTCGCTCGTATTTTCTTGTGTATCAAATCAGGTTTTCCATGTCCTTTTTATAGAAGCATTCAGCTGGGCTTGGACATCATAAAACCCTAAAACTATTTTCCATTTAAATATTCTCATAACAGTTGATTAGATCTCTTTGGAAAATAAGTTAATCACGTTGTAATTACTGATTGATAGCGTGTTCAATTAACTCATCAATCATACACAGATTTCCATTAAAAGCGCAATCACATAATACATAACATTCAGACTGAATGTTCTGTGTACAGATGTCATGACATCGGGTCTGACATCCTGGAACAATCCTGCATAATTATATCTTAAACATCCAGTAGGTACAAGATATCTTATGTTAAGACATCACATGTGACATCTTGTGAACACTCTTGGTTTTACCAAAATTTTTGCCAACACCTAGAACCAACAAACTCCCCCTTTGGCAAATTTTGGCTAAAACATATATCAGTCCATTTTGTTCACAAGAAAAAAAACACATCAACAGTTAAACAGCATAACAGCAGTTTAAGCAGCAGCAGAAGCAAACACAATTACTAGCTATAATAGCAACTAGTAATACACACATAAAGACATGGGTGCTTCTTCTCCCCCTAAGTTTGTTCAACATAGACATCTCCTTCAACAACAACAGCACCTGTAACATTCAGAATCACACTCTGACATGTCCTTCAACATCTGTAACATTCAGAATCACATTCTGACATCTCCTTCAACATCACTTGTACAACACAGAACATTATTCTGTTCAACATCAGTTGTCATCTGTTTAGCCTAGGTAACTACAACAGCACATAATAACTGCAGCTCTCCACATCTCCACACATTAACTGCAGCTCTTCACATAATAACGTCTCCCCCTTTTTAGTCAAAATAGACCAAAGTGACCAATTAGACAAAATAAATGTCAATCAGTCCAGCAGAGAATGTTACAAAGGATGTTATAACATATAAAATGTTAAAACATAATGTCAGGTGGTACATAACCATAATTATACACAGCTGCAATAGCTGAGATAATCAGAAATCTAGGGAACTCATAAAGAGCCCAAATATTACATCATGGCATCAGAAAGACTGCCAAAAATTACAAACATTAAACTGAAAACATCAAATCATCCACAACATCCTAAGATCCACAACAACATCCAGAAGACACATCATCAAAACAGGGGAATTATCACCACAACTTAGTCTGAGGAGGTAGCATCTTCTTCACCTTCAGATTCAGAACTGCCACTAGATTGATCTTGAGAATTAGACCTCTCACTTGAGGTATGGGCATCTGACTCCTTGGCTTCACCAACCTTATCCATCTCTTCTTGCTCCAAGCTACTAATGAGAACCTCTAAAGCCTCTTTCCTAGCCTTGGTAACCCTAATCCCAGTTTCCAGCTCCTTATAAGTTTCTTTCAATTGAGCAATCATGCCACCTTGTGAGGCTGGCTCCTTCCTTGCAGATGTCATGACAATGTCATTGACATGACTGGCTTCAAATAACTTGTAGTGAATGGACAATAGAGGCTTCCTTCTACTAGGGATATCACTTGTGTTTAGAATACCAGGTTGCTGGCTTAAAATAATTCCACAAATGATCGAGGGAACGGCAATTGGTAGCTTTATTGCATTAGTGGAAGCATGTCTAACAATTTGTTTAAACATGAACCTTCTATAATCAAAGTTGAGCCTGGTTCCAATAGCATAGATTATCCTTCCAAGAACATTAGAGATAGTTGTGATATGGTTTGTTGGCACCCAGTTGGTTGAACCTATCTTACGCAAGATAGCATATTTTACAGTTAATTTGCCAGCTGATAGATGCTTCTTGCTTGGCCATTCCTTGACTTGATCAGCAGTATTGTCCTACAGACTTCATTGTCTGTGGCCTCTAATTCAACAGCTCCTTCAGTTCCTCTTCCTAGGAATTTATTGATGATAGTTGGGAAGAACCTTACACACCTTCCTCTCATAAAGACCTTGAAGAATTCTTTGCTATTCTTGTCAGAAATATCCTCCACAAACTCTTTCACTAAACCTTCAAAACATTGGGGCAATGTACTAAGTGTTTTCATCAAACCAGCAAACTTGATCAATTCCATAACCTCCTTCACTTCTACAACCTCCTTCCCTAGTTCCCTCTCCACAGCAACTCTCCTCTGTATAACAAATTTCCACTTGGCAGCACCATCTTTCAGATGGAAGGAATGTTGTCCAAATGCACAGCTGCAACCTTAGCTGGAGACTTTCTAACAGTTTGCCTTTTGGCAGGAGAGATGTCTGGGACATCGTCTTCGACATCATCTTCAGAGTCAGAACTTTCTCTGACCTTTCTTTTCTTGACTTCCACTTTACTCCATGATTTAGAAGGACCTACAGCAGCAGCCTTCTTACTAGTTCTGGCTGTCAACATCTTAGCCACAATCTTGCCTTTCCTGGTCTTCATTTTCTTTGCAACACTTGGTTTCAAGTGATGAACCAAGGTGTCATCTTCCTCTTTTGAACTCTCTTGAGTGTTTCCAGAAGTGGAAGAAGGGCCTGGGACGTTTCCTGGGATTACTGAAAGAGGAATAACTTCCAAAATGTCTTCATCCAGAAACTCCATGGAGGGAGTCCTTGCTTTGTGAGTGGGTTTTAAACCAGAAGATGAGGGATGTTGTGACATTTTGTTGAACTTTTGAGAAAAAATTTGTTGCCCTAGAAGAGATGGTTTGAGCATTTTGATGAAGATGGAAGTGGTTGTGTTGAGGTAGCGTGTGAAAATGGTATAGATGCTAGTTCCAATACTAGGTAATGATTTACCATAAATGGGACACTTTCTTTTAAGTGGACAAACAATATTTTCATTCCCTTTTCCACTCCACTTTAATTGCTATAAATTCTCATGAATACAAATCCCCAATTTCCCTCTTAAACATTCAAACTGATTAGCATCCAAAGCTTTTGTAAATATGTCAACTAATTGCATTTCAGTAGTAACATGCTCCAGTGCTATGATTTTCTCTTCCACAAGTTCTCTAATGAAGTGATGACGAATATCAATGTGCTTTGTCCTGCTGTGCTGTATAGGATTTTTGGAAATATTTATAGCACTCAGGTTGTCACAGTACAATGTCATGACATCTTGTGTAACATTGTATTCAGTCAACATTTGTTTCATCCAAACCAGTTGAGAACAACTACTCCCAGATGCTATGTATTCAGCTTCAGCAGTGGATAGGGACACACAATTTTGTTTCTTGCTAAACCAAGATATCAAATGGTTCCCCAAGAAGAAACATCCTCCTGATGTGCTTTTCCTATCATCAACACTTCCAGCCCAGTCAGCATCACAGTAACCAGTCAGCATGAATCCAGAACCATGAGTATATAACATTCCATAGTCACTGGTTCCATTGACATATTTCAGTATCCTCTTCACTTGGTTTATGTGACTGACTTTTGGTTCAGCTTGATATCTAGCACAAACACCTACAGCAAATTCAATCTCAGGTCTGCTTGCTGTGAGATATAGCAGACTTCCTATCATGCTTCTGTATAGACTTTGATTTACACTAACACCATTTTCATCTTTGGAGACCTTCAAATGTGTAGGAGCAGGTGTCCTTTTATGCCTTGCATTCTCCATGTCAAACTTCTTAACAATGTTCTTGGCATATTTGCTTTGAGATAGAAAGATAGAATCTTCCATCTGGTTGACTTGTAGCCCAAGAAAGTAGGCCATCTCTCCAACAAGGCTCATTTCGAACTCAGACTGCATTTGTCTACCAAAATGTTCGACCATCTGCTCTGACATCCCACCAAACACAATATCATCTACATATATTTGTGCCACCATGAGATTCCCTCCTTCATTCTTCACAAATAGGGTCTTGTCAATACCTCCTTTCCTGTATCCATTGTTAGTGAGGAACACTGTGAGTCTCTCATACCAAGCCCTAGAAGCTTGCTTCAAACCATAGAGGTGTAAGAACAAAAATAGTTCTACAACAGATTCCAGGATTTTGATGATAACAAAGGATGAAACCAAAAATGGCACTCTAACAAAAAGTTTCTAAGTGTGCAGGACTCTAAACAAGAAGAAAGGAATCTGATCACTTCATCAGATACAGATCAAATCAGATACAAATTACCAGAAGATCAGAAGCATCTGAAGTAGAAACGCGCTCTAGAAGTTCTGACTCTGAGCAAAACAGCATATCAGAATATCAGAAGCATGTGAAGAAGAAGCGCGCTCTAGAAGTTCTGACTCTGAGCAACGGTATATCAGAATACCAGAAGCTCTCAACGTCATCTGAAGACAACACTGAAAATCTAAAAGAACAGGACTTTCAGAAGCTCTGAAGCCACATCTCAAGATCTCAGATTAACAGAGTAACACAGACTCTGATAATGGATTTCCTTATCCAGAAAGAGTAACGGCAACTTCTACTTCAAAGGGAAAGAAACCATATTTGGAAAGAAGTTATTCAGGGAGATAAGCCTGTTTTGGCAAGAAACAACCGTAGTTATGGCATTAAACTCTCATCATAACTAATTATCTGCCATCACTACAACGGTCATGTTCACCTCTATATATAGGACGGCGAACCTCATTGAGAGACACCTGAACGCACAGAAACACTCTACTCTCTCTCTTAATCTTTCACGAGCTTTTGCTCATAACGTGAAAATTCTTATTTGCTCTAATTGCTGTAATACTTGCTTTATCCTAGAAGCACTCTTGATTACAAATTTTGTTTTTACCTAAATTGGTTTTATTCCTCAAGTGACTCTGCGCAGTCTGTATACTTGGGAGGACTAAGAGATCTTTCTCTTAGACGTTAGTTGTAATAATCTTTCAAGATTAGTGGATTAAGTCCTTGTTAAAGGAGAAATCACCTTGGCCGGGTGGACTAGAGTAGCTTTGTATTATAAGCGAACCAGTATAAAATCCTGTGTGATTTTATTTTGCAAAAGCCCTTATTTTCAAAACAATTCAAACCCCCCCTTTCTTGTTTTTCTCACCTTCAATTGGTATCAGAGCTTCGGCTCTGTTATTGATTTTCCAATCAAACACTTAACCGTGTAGAGAGATCTAGAACGAGAAAAACTATGGCCCAGACAAACGAAAGAGACAGTTACAATGCTAAGCCTCCTGTCTTTGATGGAGAGAAATTCGATTACTGGAAAGATAGAATTGAAAGTTTCTTTCTAGGCTATGACGCTGAACTCTGGGACATTGTCACAGATGGACACAAACCTCCTGTAACTAATGCTGGAGTTGAAGTTCCCAGAAGTAAGATGACAGATGATCAGAAGCGCGAATTCAAGAATCATCACAAAGCCAGAACGATACTTCTCAATGCCATATCCTATAATGAATATGAAAAAATCACCAACAGTGAAACAGCTAAAGATATACTTGACTCCCTGAAGATGACTCATGAAGGAAACTCTCAGGTCAAAGAAACAAAGGCTCTGGCTCTAATCCAGAAATATGAAGCTGTAGAGGTAATGTTCTCTAGATTCCAAACTCTTATTGCAGGTCTCAAAGTACTAGACAAAGGATACACAACTGCAGACCACGTCAAAAAGATAGTCAGAAGCTTGCCAAAGAAGTGGAGACCCATGGTCACTGCATTAAAACTTTCAAAGGATCTAAATAACATCACCCTCGAAGAGCTTGTCAGTTCACTCAGAAGTCATAAGATAGAACTGGAGGAAGATGAGCCTCAGAAGAAGAACAAATCTGTAGCATTAAAGTCCAGATCTGAAAGACGCAAGCCTGACAGGAACAAAGCCTTCCAGGCTGAAACAGAAGACGCTGATGACTCTGAACAGGAAGATTCTGATGATGAAGAAGAATTATCCCTCCTGACCAGAAGAGTTAAACAACTCTGGAAAAAGAGGAACAATAACTTCAGGAGACCAAGACCCAGAGGGGATTGATCAGAATCAACGTCTAAAGGTAAAACTAACAAGGATGTCATTTGTTATGAATGTAAAGAAATAGGTCAATACAGGAATGAATGTCCCAAGTTAAAGAAAGATAGTTCCAGAAAAGAGAGCTTCAAGAAAAATTCCCTCAGAACCAAAAAGGGATTAATGGCTACCTGGGATGATAGCGAATCTAACTCATCAGAATCTGACTCTGATGAACAAGCTAATGTAGCGTTCATGGCTACCACATCCAAGAACACCTCAGATGAAGAAACTGAATCAGACGAGGTATTTTCTGAACTCTCTAGATTTGACCTAGAATCATGCTTGTCTGAAACTCTTAGCTCATATCAGAAACTGAAATAAAAATTTAAAGCTGTAAAAGATTGCCTTGAAGATAAGTTTGAAGAGTGTGACAAACTTGAGATAACTATTTCAAAACTAAAAGATGAAAACAGAATTTTGACTTTAGAAAGAAATGCTGCAAAGAAAAATTGTTCAAAACTGGAAGAAGCGTTATCTCAAGCTCCACAAACTTCAAACACGATAATTTATAAATATGAAAAGGCATTTCAAAAGTTTCTGAAAAATGGGATAGGAATGAGTGTTATGGCATCCATGATTTATGGAGTCAGTCAGAACAATAGAAGAGGAATTGGGTATGATCCTAAGGAAGATAAAACTTCTACTAGTGACCAACCTAAATCCCCATTTTCATATCACTATACACACACACAAGAACAAAAATTTGATAATGCTAGAAAACCCAAGGTAATCAGAAACTCTGGGAAAACTAATCATAAAGGACCCAAGAGACTCTGGGTACCAAAAGATAAGATTGTTTATGTTGCAGATATCTTATGCAGCAAAGTTCAAACACCAGTCATGGTACCTGGCCTCTGGATGCTCGCGACACATGACGGGAAGAAAGTCTATGTTCCAAAGCCTGGAACTTAAAGACGTTGGATTCGTAGGCTTCGGAGGAGATCAGAAAGGAAGGATCAGAGGCTCCGGAACTATTGGTAATGGTACTCTTCCCTCTATATCTGATGTTCTTTACATAGAAGGATTAATGCATAACCTGTTATCCATAAGCCAATTAAGTGATAACGGTTATGATGTAATCTTTAATCAAAAAACATGTAAAGCCATAAATCAAAACAATGGTTCTGTCCTATTCACAGGCAAGAGGAAAAACAATATTTATAAAATTAATTTGTCTGATTTAAAAGAACAAAATGTGAAGTGTCTGATGTCCATTCACGAAGAGCAACGGGTATGGCATAGACGCTTGGGCCACATTAGCATGAGGAAAATATCTCAGCTAAATAAACTCGAGTTAGTCAGAGGCCTGCCTAAACTGAAGTTCTCTTCAGATGCTCTGTGTGAAGCATGTCAGAAGGGAAAATTTTCAAAAACATCTTTCAAAAAGAAAACTATTGTTACTACCTCTAAGCCTCTGGAACTTCTTCACATTGATTTATTTGGTCCTGTGAAAACAGCATCAGTCAATGGAAAGAACAGTGGACTAGTCATTGTTGATGATTTCAGTCGCTGGACATTGGTGAAATTCCTAAAGCACAAGAGTGAGTCTCACTCTGTATTCACTAGTTTCTGTTCCAAAGTGCAAAAAGAATTTGACTCTAAAATTGTAAGAGTCAGAAGTGATCATGGTGGGGAATTTGAAAACAAATTTTTTGAGGAATTATTTGACTCTAATGGAATATCCCATGATTTCTCCTGCCCTAGAACTCCACAACAAAATGGAGTTGTAGAGAGGAAGAATAGGACACTCCAAAAGATGGCCAGAACCATGATCAATGAAACGAATGTGGCTAAGCACTTTTGGGCCGAAGCTATAAATACAACGTGTTATATTCAGAATAGAATCTCCATAAGACCTATTCTGGAAAAGACTCCCTATGAACTGTGTAAAGGAAGAAAACCAAACATTTCATATTTTCATCCTTTTGGATGCTCCTGTTTTATTTTAAACACTAAAGAACATCTGAACAAGTTTGATTCCAAAGCACAGAAAGGTATTATGTTAGGATACTCAGAACGCTCTAAAGGCTATAAAGTATACAATACAGAAACCAAAATTGTGGAGGAATCAATTCATGTCAGATTTGACGATAAGCTTGACCTTGAAAAGTCAAAGCTAGTTGAGAATTTTGCAGATTTAGAAATCACTCTTACAGGATCTGACAAGGCTTCAGAAGCAACTGCCATTCAAAACCCTGAGGAAATTAATCTTCCACTAATCCCAAAGAAAGCTAAAAGTCGCCTTAACATATCTGAAGAATTGATTCTGGGCAATAAGGACGAACCTGTCAGAACCAGATCTACCTTCAAGACCTCTGAAGAGACTCCTCTGGGACTAGTGTCTCTGATCGAGCCTACGTCCTGTGATGAGGCACTTCAAGATAACGACTGGGTTCTAGCCATGCAAGAAGAGTTAGATCAATTCACAAAGAATGATGTTTGGGATCTTGTTCCCAAGCCCAGAGGCACTCACGTTATTGGAACCAGATGGGTATTCAGAAACAAGCTGAATGAGAAAGGAGAAGTCGTCAGAAACAAAGCTCGACTGGTGGCTCAAGGTTACAGTCAACAAGAAGGTATTGACTACAATGAAACCTTTGCTTCAGTCGCCAGGTTAGAATCTATACGTCTTCTTGTATCTTTCGCTATAAATCATTCTATCAAATTATATCAAATGGATGTCAAGAGTGCATTCCTTAATGGTTATATATCAGAAGAAGTGTATGTCAACCAACCTCCAGGTTTTGAAAATCCAAATTATCCAGAACATGTTTTTAAATTTAAAAAATCTTTATATGGACTTAAACAAGCTCCCAGAGCTTGGTATGAACGGTTAAGTAACTTTCTTCTGGAACATAATTTTATCAGAGGGAAAGTTGACTCCACACTCTTCTGTAAGAACCTTAACAATGATCTCATGATATGCCAGATATACGTTGATGATATTATTTTTGGTTCAGCTAACGCCTCTGTTTGTCAAGAATTCTCTGAGTTAATGCAGGCAGAATTTGAAATGAGCTTTATGCAAGAACTAAAGTTCTTTCTGGGAATTCAAATTAACCAAACTTCAGAAGTCACGTAAGTTCATCAAAGCAAATACATAAAAGATGTTCTGACGAAATTTGACATGGCGAATGCAACTCTGCAAAGACTCCCATGCATCCAACATGCATTCTTGAAAAGGAAGAAGTCAGTAAAAAGGTTTGTTAGAAGCTCTATCGTGGTATGATAGGCTCTCTACTCTATCTAACTGCTACTAGACCTGATATTCTTTTCAGTGTTTGTCTCTGTGCCAGATTTCAATTAGATCCTAGAGAAACTCACTTAACAGCAGTTAAGAGAATTTTCAAATATCTGAAAGGGACTCCTAACCTGGGCCTGATGTATGAGAAAACATCAGAGTATAGACTTTCTGGTTATTGTGATGCAGATTACGCAGGAGATAGACTGGAACGAAAAAGCACATCTGGAAATTGTCAGCTCTTGGGGAACAATCTGATATCCTGGGCAAGCAAAAGACAATCAACTATCGCCTTGTCCACGGCAGAAGCAGAATACATCTCAGCATCACTGTGCACTACTCAGATGCTCTAGATGAAGAATCAGCTAGAAGATCTGCAAATCTTCGAGAGTAACATTCCTATCTTTTGTGATAATACTGTTGCCATTTGTTTAAGTAAGAATCCCATTTTACACTCCAGAGCTAAGCACATTGAAATAAAACATCATTTTATCAGAGACTATGTTCAGAAAGGGATAGTAACATTGAAGTTCATTGATACAGATCATCAATGGGCAGATATCTTTACTAAGCCTTTAGCTGAAGATAGATTCCTCTTTATCTTAGAAAATCTGAACATTCAAAACTGCCCTGAATAAAATGTGCCTCTGTAGTTGTAAAATGAGACTCTGACATAAACAAAGAGATTCTGCGTCTGACTCTGATACTTCTACCTAGTTAAGAAGCTATCTAAGTTAGAAATCTCCAGGAACCATTCGTTTGGTATTCCTGAAGATCAGATAAATCAAAAACACATGGAGTGACTTGCGTCTAACCTTGGAACTTCTAGACAGTTGTCCAGCAGTAATCAAGGAACAGACTCTTGAGATCTCCTCGAGCAGTGTGCGAACTGTTGGGATTAGACATCATTAATGAGCCATAATCATTTCTCCCTCTAAGCGTGCTAACTTGGTTTATATGCTAAAACTCTGAATTCTGTGTCGTTTTTCATGCGCCCTTTTGGGTATTTAAACACTCTTTTCTCACTTTGCACACATTTCACTCTCACTCACTCTTTTAACCCCAGTTCTCTCTCAAGGCATTTTTGCAAACAGTTTATCTTCATCTCAGTTCTTCTTCAACACCATGGATACTCAACAGCAATCTGTATTCAACTTCTCCCAGCAAATGGATTCTAGCAACCCAACTCAAAGCACCAGCAGCTCTACTCCAACGGTTACAAGCGTAACTACAACACCAGTCTACAAGGAGCCTCACATTTTGACCGTGAGCCCCGTATTAACCTTGCAACACCTTTTGAAAAACTGGAGGTGTTGTGTGAATCCCTAGTGGATTTTGATAACATGAGAAGAAATGGCGTAGACCTCACTGAAGAACTTCGCAAACAAGGTTGGGGAAACTACTTTCAACACCTCTACGGTCTAGTTTACCCAAATCTCATTAAGGAATTCTGGAGGTTTGCTGATGCTAACGATCATTTCATCGTTTCCTACGTTTTGGCAGTAAATATTGTGATAACTGAAAAGTCAATAGTTGCCTTGCTGAACATGGAGAAAGCTGGAGGAAGAAGAATTTACAACATCAATCCTAGGGCGAAATGCATAGCTCAAGAAATCAACCCAACAATCTTCAAACTCAACGCAGAAGGCAACCCCTCAAAGAACAAGGAACTGCATCAGAACCTCCGGGTGTGGCTCAAAATCATTCTGGGTACAATCCATCATCGCCCAGCATCAAATTCATCAAATTACATCAACACATACCAGAAATGCATTTTGTACTGCATTCACAAAGGTCTGAAGTTATGCCTCCCTGCACTTCTATTCAAATACCTCAGAGATTCTGTACGAGAAACCAGAAATCATATGAAGCCAAGAACTTACATTCCTCTAGGAAGACTTATCTCAGATGTACTGATAGAAAATGGTCTCGTGGACCATCTGGTAAAACACAGGCTCATGGAAGACATGGTAATAGAAACTTGAAGGCCTCCGAACTCCAGGAATCTAAAGAGCATGGGGATTCTGGAGAAAGTCATCGTTAGACCTACACTGGACACCTCTTGGGAAGCATTAAAAGATCAGAGGAAAATTCCCAATGATCTCTGTATGTTCTACAAGGAAGAACCCAAAGAAGCAATTCTCTTCTATCTCCAACGTCTAAAGGATGAAGGAGTGGACATCTCAGAATTCAGGTTGAGCGAACTGCCAGATTCAGCTCCAGACTTCGTGAGGTTTAAAAGAGGTCCATCTGAGAAGAAATCGGAGGCGAAGAAAGCGAAGCTAGGAGAATCCTCTGAATCAAGACCTCCAGCACCTCTGCAAGAGTCTTCTGGTAAGTCTGCCTCTCCTGCTCCTTCTGTACAGCAACTTGCTTCTTCTATTCCTCTACCAACACCCCTCTACACCACATCTGAAACCCCTCATTCAACAACCAGAACATCTCAACCACTACCAAAATTCAACCTTGCCAATACCTCCTTACCCATATCTGAAGCTGAACAAATGAATCAAACCACTTCCTCATCCTCAGCCCCAGAATCACCTCCCTACTTTGTCATTTCTTCTGACACAGAACCCTCTGACCCTGCTTCTCCCACTCTAGCCCAACTTCAGACTCTAAATCGTGATTCACAACAACCACAACAACCTCCACCTGAACCTGAAGTAACCTCACCACCCACAGAACAACCAACCTTCACTCCATCTGACGTTCAACCTTCTGACCTCAATACCTCTGACATTACCCCTCCAAACACTTCCGCTGAACCTCAAACTCTCAACCTAAGCCCTCCAACCTCTTCACCTCCACCCTCTGAACCAGAAAACTCCCTGCCAACCTTAGAGGAAGCAATTATGCTTTTTGCAGGAGCATCAGTGGAAAAGGTCAAGTCTCTGACCATAAAATTTGATATCAGTGATGATCCTTCCTCTGTAAGGACACACTGGAACAGAGTCATTGGCTGGATGACCTCTGAGGCCTTTAAACAGAAGAACCTCTCTGAGCAAGTCAGAAACGACTTTATCATAGACGCTGAGGCAAGACTACAGGAGCGCTTAGCCAGAGAAGCTGAGGAACAGACCAGAAGGGAAGCAGAAGAAAGAGCAAGACAAGAAGAATTTCAAAGGGTACGGGAAGCTGAAGCCAAAGCTCTAGCTGATGCTGCTGCTGCTGAAGCTGAAGCAAAGGCTGCTGCTGAAGCTGAAGCTAAAGCCGCTGAAGAACAGAATGCTCTGACTCAGGGGGAGTCCTCTACTTTTGCCCCCCTGGTTCTCAGGACTCTTGAGGAGCTTCAGAAAGAGCAGAAGGAAGTTCGAGCCAGATTGGATCAACAGGACACAATCAACGCCAACATTCAGAATTTCCTGCACCAACTGCTTCAGAGAATGCCTCCTCTTCCCAACCCTTAGGCACCTAGGATTTTTTTTGCCTTTCCTGTTTTGTCTCTGATGTTTTTGCTCTTATCTGGATATATACATATATATATTTTCTTCCTGCTTATTTTTTCGTTAAGTCTTTTTGATTCTGACAAAAAGGGGGAGAAATCAAATAGCTCTGATGAAATTGTCTAATGCCTTAAGCACTCTGCAAACATACTATTCTATAAAATAAATCTATCTAACAATTGACTTAAGAAACTGCAGAAAGATATCTAGAAACTTCATTGCCTGGAAGCTCTGGTAAGAACTTCTGAACTCCCTAGCCTATCTCAGGGGGAGCTCATTTCTATCTAATCTGATAAACTCTTAATTTTGAATGTTTCATCTGTCTTTTGAGTTTGTTTTGTCATCATCAAAAAGGGGGAGATTGTAAGAACAAAAATAGTTCTACAACAGATTCCAGGATTTTGATGAAACCAAAAATGGCACTCTAACGAAAAGTTTCTAAGTGTGCAGGACTCTAAACAAGAAGAAAGGAATCTGATCGCTTCATCAGATACAGAATCAAATCAGATACAAATTACCAGAAGATCAGAAGCATCTGAAGTAGAAACGCGCTCTAGAAGTTTTGACTCTGAGCAAAACAGCATATCAGAATATCAGAAGCATCTGAAGAAGAACCGCGCTCTAGAAGTTCTGACTCTGAGCAACGGTATATCAGAATACCAGAAGCTCTCAACGTCATCTGAACACAACACTGAAAATCTAAAAGAACAGGACTTTCAGAAGCTCTGAAGCCACATCTCAAGATCTCAGATTAATAGAGTAACGCAGACTCTGATAATGGATTTCCTTATCCAGAAAGAGTAATGACAACTTCAACTTCAAAGGGAAAGAAACCATATTTGGAAAGAAGTTATTCAGGGAGACAAACCTGTTTTGGCAAGAAACAACCGAAGTTATGGCATTAAACTCTCATCAAGACTAATTATCTGCCATCACTACAACGGTCATGTTCACCTCTATATATAGGACGGCGAACCTCATTGAGAGACACCTGAACGCACAGAAACACTCTACTCTCTCTCTTAATCTTTCACGAGCTTTTGCTCATAACGTGAAAATTCTTTTTTGCTCTAATTGTTGTAATACTTGCTTTATCCTAGAAGCACTCTTGATTACAAATTTTGTTTTTACCTAAATTGTTTTTATTCCTCAAGTGACTCTGCGCAGTCTGTATACTTGGGAGGACTAAGAGATATTTCTCTTAGACGTTGGTTGTAATAATCTTTCAAGATTAGTGGATTAAGTCCTTGTTGAAGGCGAAATCACCTTGGGCGGATGGACTGGAGTAGCTTTGTATTATAAGCGAACCAGTATAAAATCCTGTGTGATTTTATTTTGCAAAAGCGCTTATTTTCAAAACAATTCAAACCCCCCCTTTCTTGTTTTTCTCACCTTCAAAAGGGCTTTCTTCAATCTGTACACATGCTTTGAAAGATTTGGATCTGTGAATCCTTTAGGTTGTTCAACATATACTTCCTCATTTAAGTAGCCATTCAAGAAGGCACTTTTTACATCCATTTGGAACAATTTGAATTTTAGAATACATGCCACTCCAAGCAATAATCTAATGGACTCAAGGCGAGCTACAGGAGCAAATGTTTCATTAAAGTCCACTCCTTCAACTTGAGTATATCCTTGTGCTACTAATCTTGCTTTGTTTTTAGTAACCACCCCTTGTTCTTCAGATTTATTCTTATACACCCACTTTGTACCTATGGCATTTACTCCTTCAGGTCTAGGAACTAGTTCCCATACTTCATTCCTCTTAAATTGACCTAACTCCTCCTGCATGGCATTGATCCAGAACTCACCAGTCAAGGCTTCCTTGACATTCCTAGGTTCAATCTTGGACACAAAGCAACCATGTGAGATCACTTCCCTTGATCTAGTTTTGACCCCTTTATTTGGATCTCCTATGATGAGATCTTTGGGATGATCCTTCTGAACTCTGATGGAGGGTCCCTTGTTTATTTTGTCATCTTCAAGTTCATCTTGAGGAGGTTCACTCTCCTTATTTTTGTCTGAGAAGTCAGCTGGGGGATCATTCAGAGATGTCTTGACATCGTCTGTGACATCATTCTGTTGGTCATCAACCACAACATTGATAGATTCCATCATTACTTTAGTTATGGAATTAAAGACTCTGTATGCTCTGCTGTTTGTTGAGTAGCCCAGAAATATTCCCTCATCACTTTTGGGATCCATCTTCCTTCTTTGTTCGCGATCAGTCAAGATATAGCATTTACTACCAAATACATGGAAGCATTTCTTAGTAGGAGTCCCTTTCTTCAATGTCACTCTATTGTGAACATAGCCGGCTGTGTTCATGGCTTCAGCCCAAAAATGGTAGGGCAATTTCTTAGCATGAATCATAGCTCTGGCTGATTCTTAAAGGGTTCTATTTTTTCTTTCCACCACACCATTTCGCTGGGGAGTAATGGTAGATGAGAACTCATGATGAATTCCTTCTGAAGAACAAAATTCAGCAAATTTGTTGTTCTCAAATTCCTTCCCATGATCACTTCTAACTTTGATAACTAGACTTTCCTTTTCTCTTTGAAGTTTTAGACAAAGATCCTTGAATAATTCAAAAACATCAAATTTTTATCTTATAAAATTGATCCAGGTGTATCTGGAGAAGTCATCCACCACTACATATGCATACTTCGTCCCACCAAGGCTTTCCACCTGCATGGGTCCCATCAAATCCATATGGAGGAGTTCCAAGACTTTGGTAGTGGTGTCATGTCTGAGCTTCTGGTGTGACATCCTTGTCTGTTTTCCAATCTGACATTCTCCACAAACTTTTCCTTCATCAATCTTCAAGTTGGGAATTCCTCTAACAGCTTCAACAGATATAATCCTCTTCATACCTTTAAGATGCAGATGGCCCAATCTTTGATGCCATATCTTCACTTCTTCTTCTTTGGCCAAAGTACACATTGAAGAATAACCAGTTTCTTGAGAACTCCACATGTAGCAGTTGTCTTTAGACCTAACTTCTTTCATGATCACTTCATTTTCTTTGTTAGTAATCAGACATTCAGTTCTAGTGAAGTTTACATTTAGACCTTGGTCACACAGTTGACTGATGCTTATTAGATTTGCAGTTAATCCCTTAACAAGTAGGACATTGTCAAGGTCAGGAACTCCAGGGCAATCAAGCTTACCAATCCCCTTGATTTCACCCTTTGCTCCATCACCAAAGGTTACATAACTTGTGGCCTGAGGATGAAGGCCAGTTAGTAGGTTTTTGTTTCCAGTCATGTGTCTGGAGCACCCACTATCAAAATACCAATCTTCTTTGGCTGAAACTCTGAAGGAAGTGTGAGCTATCAAACTTGTAACATTAGTCCTAGGAACCCATTGCTTTTTATTGACAGGTCTGTGATGTTTGGGTCTAGGTTGATAATGAGCAGGCTGAGGGTAAACATACAGCTTATAGCAGAAAGGTTTTATGTGGCCAAACTTTCCACAGTAATGAGATATCCATTTTTGGTGTTTCCCTTTCTGCTATCTTCCTTTATGATGTTGTGACATATGATGTGACATTGCAGGTCTGCTATCAACATGGCTGCACTTGGGTTTGGATTTAGTTTTGCCACCAATGTAACTGCACTCAGCCTTAGATTCATTGAACCCAATGCCAGATTTGTCTCATGTTATTTGACCAGTCAGGAGAATCTTGTCTAAGGTGTCAGATCCATTGTTTATCATTCTTACATACTTGGTCATCTCATCCAGTTTAGAATTCAAGAGTACAACTTCAGTCTTCAACTTGGAGATGGTTTCCACATGTTCTGCCTTTCTCATTCTCCAACTGTGCTATCACTTTCTTCTGGCTTTCAACTTGTCTACACACCTCTGCACTTCTGTGACACAACTTTCTGTAGGTAGTGGCCAACTCTTCAAAGGTTACTTCATCATCACTTGAATCTTCATCAGAACCCCATCTTCCAGTCAAAGCAGTCACAAGATTTGCAGACTCTTCTGTTTCACTTTCATCAGACCAAGTGGCAGCAAGACTCCTCTTTTGTTTCTTGAGTTAGGTCCCACATTCAGTTCTAATGTGACCATACCCATCACATTCATGGCACGGAACTCCTTTTCCTTCTTTGGGCTTTTAATCTGACCTTGTTCTTCTTCCAATATTGTTGGATTTACTGATGTCAGATGCGATGTTCTTGACATTGGCCTTAGATCTTACATCCATCTTTTTCATAAGTCTGTTGAACTGTCTTCCCAGCATTGCTACATCATTTTCCAGATCTTTAACAATATCTTGACCACCTTCCTCCTTTTCCCCTTCAGTGTTTGACATGAAGGCTATGCTTTTGGCTTTATTTTCAGATCCATCACACATTCCCATCTCAAATCTTTGGAGGGATCCAATTAGCTCATCAACTCTCATATTTGAGATGTCTTGAGACTCTTCTATGGCTGTCACCTTCATAGCAAATCTCTTAGGGAGTGACCTGAGTATTTTCCTTACTAATTTTTCATCTGACATCTTTTCTCCCAGAGCTCCTAAGGCATTAGCAATTTCAAGGATATTCATATGAAATTCATGAATATTTTCATCTTCTTTCATCCTTAAATTTTCAAACTTGGTAGTGAGCAGCTGCAATTTAGACATCTTCACTCTAGAGGGCCCTTCATGAGTAGTCTTGAGAATGTCCCAAGCATCTTTAGCCACCTCACAGTTATTTACCTATCAAAAGATATTCTTGTCTACTCCATTAAATATACCATTCAATGCTTTTTAGAATTTCCAAGGGCTAGATCATCATCCTCCTTGGACCATTTTTCTTCAGGCTTCTTATCAATTGTAGCTTCTCCTTCCTTAGTAACTACTGGATGCTCCCAGCCTGTTAACACATCCTTCCAAGCCTTATTATCCAGAGATTTTAGGAAGGCTACCATTCGAGGTTTCCAGTAGTCATAGTTAGATCCATCCAAAATAGGGGGCCTGTGAACAGATCCTCCATCTCTCTCCATAGTACCAGAAAGTATTGTCCCTAGATCTCACCCAGAACCAGAGCAGGATGCCTACTCTGATACCAATTGAAATTCTGGTATCAGATATGAGATGTCGAAGGTAATGTCACGATGCTAATATCTGAACAATATAAACAGGATAAAGATAAAGAATAGTAATACAAGAGACACAAGCAATTGTTAACCTAGTTCGGTGCTGAAATTCTAGTAACAAACTATCGATGTCACACTGGATGTTATGACATCCAATTCTGCGCAGACAGGTAATGTATGCAGAAAGTAAATGTAAAAAGCAGTAAATGACATAGAGAATTGTTTACCCAGTTCGGTGACAAACACACCTACTCTGGGGGCTACCAAGCCAGGGAGGAAATCCACTATAAGAGGTACTAATTCAAGACTTAAACCACCAGTTTAATCCTATCACTTAAGACCTACCCAATGCAATTTCAATCTTAACTAAGACCTGAGTACCTACTCACTCCCCCTCAATCACAGTAGTGATTACAACCATTAAGAATTTTAATGTCAGTGGTGAAGATATACTTCAAACAACTCTTGATTATGCTTAAAAGCTTTAATAAAGAAACACAGCACTCACGCTTAAATGCTTAGAGTGACACAACAATTACAACTCAATAAACACCCTAGTCCAATGCAATCATCTAGGTGATAATTGCTTGGCTCACAAGTAAAACCTAATTCAAGACATAATGAAAGTACAACAATGATATATAATGATATATTGAATTCTTCACCCTTCAAAATCACTGAATTGCTGAAAGTAGGATTGCCATCCTTTTATAATGCAGTACTTGGGCCTTGAACTTGAATTTCATAAAACAAGGGTTAAGCAAGTTAACCTAATTTCCACACATTAGGGTGCTAACAAATAGGCTATATGCTAGGTCTCTTAATTTTAGTTTCCTGAAAATCAGCCTGAGATAAATACTGAAACATAACATAAAAATTAGCCTATACTTTAGCATCTGCTGTCAAGGATGAATGTCATAACATTCAGTTTGACATCCAGAAAATGATGTCATGAATGAATGTCATAACATTCAGTTTGATATCCAGTAAATCATGTATTAGCTAATCCTGTAGCATACTACTTAAGCATGTCATGACATCAGTCAAGACATCTAAGTACAGTATGTGTTTTAACATAAAATGCAGCCAATCAAAAACATCTACAAACTCCCCCTTTGGTAAATTTTTGGCTAAAACAACTTGGCATCACAACAGAGTTCACAGCAGCAGAAAGCACACATCCAAGCAGAGAATCAAATTAGCTAATACACTTAGCAAACATAGAAGTTAAACTTCAAACAGCAGCAGCACAAGAGAAGATCAAGCAGAGAGCAAACAACAACATAACCTCTTGTTTAGAGGACCTTCAACTTCAAAGAAATCTGTTTTCCTGGGGTACAAGTGTTACTCCCCCTTTTTGTCAAAAATGTTGTCAAAGCAACACTTAATATTACAGACAAAAAAAAATAAAAATACAAGCAATTATCAGAAATACAAGAAATGTTCTAGTCATCTGACTCAGAGTCAGCATCATCATCTGTGCCATCATCAGGATTGGCATCTGCTTCTCCCTCTTCACCTTGTCTTTCAGCTTCTTCTGCAACAGCAGCAGCTTCACCAAGTTCTCCACCATCAGCTAGCACATCACCTTCAGTCATCTTCAAAGAGCTAATTAATTTTTCCAAGTTCAGCTTCCTTGCCTCTAATTCCCTGCAGGTTTCTTTGAGCATTGCAATGACAGCAGCTTTACCTGGCTGATTGCTTACACGTGATGTCTCACTTGATGTCATGACACTGTCAGGGACATGGGTACCTAGGAACAACTTATGATTGAAAGACATAGGTCTGTCTCTTTTCTTCACAGAATCATTCTCAGTTAAGATGTTCGGAAACTGATTCAAAGCAATACCACAGATGAAATAACTATTATCTGTTGACCAATCAGAGCACACTTTCAATTGTTTAATAATTTGAAATATTAAACAGTAAATTCCTAACATCCTTAGTTGTTATAATTCCTCAGAAAGACATATTCCCAACTTGCCCCTTAAATTTTCAAACTGAGTAGCATCCAAAGCCTTAGTAAATATGTCAGCAAGTTGTAGTTAAGTTGCCACATGTTCCAAGGTAATCACTTTGTCTTCTACCAGATCTCTTATGAAGTGATGTCTAATGTCAATATGCTTGGTCCTGCTGTGTTGGATAGGATTCTTTGAAATGTTGATGGCACGGAGATTGTCACAGAACAATGTCATGACATTCTGAGTGACATTGTACTCAGTCAGCATCTGTTTCATCCATACCAGTTGGGAACAACTGCTTCCAGCTGCTATGTACTCAGCTTCTGCAGTGGATAATGATACACAGTTTTGTTTCTTGCTGAACCAAGATATGAGATTGTTTCCCAAGAAGAAACATCCTCCTGGTGTGCTTTTTCTATCATCAGCACTCCCAGCCCAATCAGCATCACAATACCTAGATAAGATAGGCTCAAAGCCATGAGAGTATAGCATACCATAATCACAAGTCCCATTAATATACTTGAGAATCCTCTTGACTTGATTTAAGTGACTCACTTTGGGTTCTTCTTGGTATCTAGCACACACACCAACTACATAGGCAATATCAGGTCTACTAGCAGTTAGATATAGTAGGCTACCTATCATGCTTCTATACAAGCATTGATCAATACTAGAACCTCCTTCATCTTTAGTTAACTTTAAATGAGTAGGTGCAGGAGTTCTTTTGTGACTAGAATTATCCATACCAAACTTCTTAACTATGTACTTGACATATTTGCTTTAGGAGAGAAACATAGAATCTTCCATCTGTTTAACTTATAGTCCAAGAAAATAAGTCAATTCTCCAACCAAACTCATTTCAAATTCAGATTACATCTGGTTAAAAAAATGTTTCACCATTTTATTTAACACCAAAGACAATATCATCCACATATATTTGGGCAATCATGATTTTTCCATCTTTATCCTTCACAAATAAAGTCTTATCTATCCCTCCTTTTCGGTAACCATTAGTAGTCAGAAATTCAGTCAGCCTCTCATACCAGGCTCTAGGAGCATGCTTTAATCCATACAGAGCTTTCCTCAACTTGTACACATGTTTAGGTAGATTAGGATCACTGAACCCTTTAGGTTGTTCCACATAGACTTATTCATTCAAGTAGCCATTTAAAAAGGCACTCTTCACATCCATTTGGAACAATTTGAACTTCAGAATGCAGGCAACACCTAACAGCAACCTTATTGACTCAAGTCTTGCAACAGGTGTAAAAGTCTCATCAAAATCAACCCCTTCAACTTGAGTATACCCTTGTGCCACTAGTCTTGCTTTATTCCTAGTAATTACTCCTTTCTCATCAGACTTGTTCTTGTAAATCCACTTGGCACCAATGATGTTAGTCCCTTCAGGTCTTGGAACTAACTCCCATACTTCATTCCTTTTAAACTGCTCCAGTTCATCTTGCATAGCATTGATCCAATATTCATCAGTCAGAGTTTCTTTCACATTTTTAGGTTCAACCTTGGATACAAAGCAGGAATTTGAGCTATTCTCCCCTGATCTGGTAATCACACCACTATTGGGATCTCCTATGATAAGATCCTTAGGGTGGTCTTTTTGAATCCTGATAGAAGGCACTTTGTTGGATGCTTCTAACTCAAGTCCAGGAGGAGTATCCTGTACATTTTTTGTTGAAGTCTCAAGGAATGTTCCAACATCCTCTATGACATTGGATTCTTCATCTTTATCATCAACAATAACATTTATGGATTCCATCAGGACATTAGTTCTGGAGTTGAAAACTCTGTATGCTCTGCTGTTAGTAGAGTCTCCTAGGAATATACCCTCATCACTTTTGGGGTCCATTTTTCTTCTCTGTTCACGATCTATAAGAATGTAACATTTGCTTCCAAAGATATGAAAGTACTTCACAGTAGGTTTTCTGCCTTTCCATATTTCATACAGAGTGGAAGAGGTTCCCTTTCTCAAGGTAACTCTGTTGTAAACATAGCAAGTTGTATTCATAGCTTCAGCCCAAAAGTGCATAGGAAGCTTCTTTGCATGAATCATAGCTCTAGCAGATTCTTGAATAGTTCTGTTCTTCCTTTCAACTACTCCATTTTACTGAGGAGTAATAGGTGAGGAAAACTCATGACTTATTCCTTCAGTTGAGCAGAAATCATCAAACTTGTAATTTTTAAACTCCTTTCCATGGTCACTTCTTATTCTGATAACACTACTATCCTTTTCTCTTTGGAGTCTTATGCATAGATCTTTGAAGACATCAAATGCATCTGATTTTTCTCTGATGAAGCTTATCCATGTGTATCTGGAATGGTCATCAACAACCATATAAGCATATCTCTTCCCACCAAGACTTTCAACCTGCATAGGTCCCATTAAGTCCATGTGCAAAAGTTCCAGAGTTTTGGATGTTGTAGGATGTCCAAGCTTAGGATGTGACATCTTGGTTTGCTTGCCAACCTGACATTCTCCACAGACTTTTCCTTCATCAATAAGTAGCTTTGGAATTCCTCTAACTGCTTCCTTGGATATGATCTTCTTCATTCCTCTTAAATGAAGATGTCCAAGTCTTCTATGCCACAGCTTCACTTCCTTTTCTTCCTTGGCTAAGAAGCACATTGAGGAGTAGTTTGAGACTTTAGGTTCCCATAGATAGCAGTTATCTTTGGATCTGGATCCTCTCATAACTTCCTTATTTTCTCCATTTGTCACAACACATTCTTCCTTAGTGAACTATACATTGAAGCCTTGATCACATAGCTGGCTTATGCTGATGAGATTAGCAGTTAGTCCTTTTACTAACAACACATTATTCAATTCTGGAACTCCAGGACTATCCAGCTTACCAACACCTTTAATTTTTCCTTTAGCTCCATCACCAAAGGTCACATAACTGGTAGTATGAGGTTGTATATCTACCAATAAGTTATTCATCCCAGTCATATGTCTTGAGCAACCACTATCAAAATACCAGTCTTCTTTGGTAGATGCCCTTAGAGATGTGTGAGCTATTCTAGTAACCCATTGTTTTTTCTTGATATGGGCATTATGCTTAGGTGCCTTCTGCTTAGGTCTGACTTGAGGGGTCTGGTTAGGATAACCATGCAACCTGTAACATAAGGGTTTTATGTGACCAAATCTTCCACAGTAGTGGCATCTCCATCTTTGAAATTTCTTCTTTTGATGGTTAATCCTCCTGTTTCCATGATGTTGTGACATTGGTTGTGACTTCTGCTTGATCAATCTTCTTTATGAACTTGTTGAACTGTCTTTCAGGCATGGCTATAGCTTCTGATATACTTTCATCACCTCCAATATTTCCTTCTTCTGAATCCTCTTCAGTATTTGATACAAAAGCTATGCTTTTGTTTTTCTTTTCAACATTCTCACACAAACCCATTTCAAATGTTCAGAGAGAACCAATAAGCTCATTAACCTTCATATTGCAGATATCTTGAGCCTCTTTTATAGCAGTAACCTTCATGGAAAATCTCTTGGGCAATGATCTGAGAATCTTTCTTACAAGTTTTTCTTCAGACATTTTCTCTCCAAAGCCTCCAGAAGTGTTGGCAATTTCAAGAATATTCATGTGGAAGTCATGAATAGTCTCATCCTCTTGCATCCTCAGATTTTCAAACTTAGTAGTCAACATCTGGAGTTTAAACATCCTTACCTTAGAGGTACCTTCATGAGTTGTTTTGAGACTATCCCAAACTTCTTTAGCCAGTTCATAGTGATGCACCAGTCTAAAAATGTTCTTATTTATCCCATTGAACAGTGCATTCAAAGCCTTAGAGTTTCCAAGGGCTAATGCCTCTTGCTCTTTGTCCCACTTTTCTTCAGGAATTTGCATAATGATTCCATCTTTACCTGTCTTCGTTGGATGTTCCCATCCTTTGTTGACAGCTCTCCAGACCTTGCTATCCAGAGACCTCAAGAAGGCTATCATATGAGGTTTCCAGTCATCATAGTTAGAACCATCCAGCATGGGTGGTCTATTTGAGAATCCTACATCCTTGTCCATGGTACTAGAAAGTAACGTCCCTAGATCTCACCCAAACTAACAGGCAGGGTGCCTGCTCTGATACCAATTAAAATTCTAGTAACAGACTATCGATGTCACACTAGATGTTATGACATCCAATTCTGCGCAGACAGGTAATGTATGCAGAAAGTAAATGTAAAAAGCAGTAAATGACACAGAGAATTGTTTACCCAGTTCGGTGACAAACACACCTACTCTGGGGGTTACCAAGCCAAGGAGGAAATCCACTATAAGAGGTATTAATTCAGGACTTAAACCACCAGTTTAATCCTATCACTTAAGACCTACCCAATGCAATTTCAATCCTAACTAAGACCTGAGTACCTACTCACTCCCCCTCAGTCACAGCAGTGATTACAACCATTAAGAATTTTAAAGTCAGTGGTGAAGATATACTTCAAACAACTCTTGATTGTGCTTAAAAGCTTTAATCAAGAAACACATCACTCACGCTTAAAAGCTTAGAGTGACACAACAATTACAACTCAATAAACACCCTAGTCTAATGCAATCATCTAGGTGATAATTGCTTGGCACACGAGTAAAACCTAATTCAAGATAAAATGAAAGTACAACAATGATATATAATGATATATTGAATTCCTCACCCTTCAAAATCACTGAATTGCTGAAAGTAGGATTGCCATCCTTTTATAATGCAGTACTTGGGCCTTGAACTTGAATTTCATAAAACTAGGGTTAAGCAAGTTAACATAATTTCCACACATTAGGGTGCTAACAAATTGGCTATATGCTAGGTCTCTTAATTTTAGCACAGCTGTTAGTTTCTTGAATATCAGCCTGAGATAAATACTGAAACATAACAGAAAAATTAGCCTATACTTTAGCATCTGCTGTCAGGGATGAATGTCATAATATTCAGTTTGACATCCAGAAAATGCTATCATGAATGAATGTCATAACATTCAGTTTGATATACAGTAAATCATGTATTAGCTAATCCTGCAGCATACTACTTAAGCATGTCATGACATCAGTCAAGACATCTAAGTACAGTAAGTGTTTTAACATGATCAGTGCATTTTGATGCACGTTCTTCCATGCTTGTACTTAAGCATTTCTCCGGTTTGCTTTGATTATTTTTATGTTTTAATGTATTTTTATAATTTATTTTATTTTTGCAATTATTTAATTTTCGTATTTAATTTTCAGCATTAGCAACTTTCGCGAGAAAAATCATATCTTGAGCTAGGAGTATCGGATTGAGACGTGATACCAGTCGATGGAAAGCTAAGAAAAAGATCTATAACTTTTGTTAAGAAGTTGGGAGATGAATCAGACTGTAGAAGGGCCATAAATTTCGTTGAAGTTGCTGCATTATTTTTATATTTTGTTTGGATTAGTTGTATTGGGCCTGGATCGTACATTTGACCCGGTTGAGTTGTGAAACGGGTTTGGGTGTTTTTACCTAGGTTAGGCAGCCAAAAACGAGGTTACGTTTTGCGGTTGATGTATGATTTTTTGAGAGCTAGCAAGATGACTATGGAGAACTAATCCCTTTTCAATCAACCTGCTGTAATTCAGAATCCGCTTTGAGGTTTTTATTAATTCCAATTTGTTTCCTTTGAATTCTTCTTATAATTCCAATTATTTGCTTAATCTAATTGTTGCTATAGGATAGAATCCTTAAATTCGATTGATGAATGATGATCCCGAATCAATTTCGTGTTAACATAGCTTTTATTTTATCACGAACGATCAAGTTGTGTCTGCTTAATTCGCAATAGTTTTTAATTCGTTTGCTTAATTCGGAATTTGGGAATATTACTCGCATAATTTCCTTTACGCTTGTTAATGGTAATTGTAATCGAATAGGAGCAAACCCATTAGGGATTTGGAATTTTATAAGATTCAATGATAAGTCGGAAGATGATGCAGTAGGTTGGTTCGCGTCAGCTTATTCTATAAGTCGGAAGATGATAAGTTGGAATTTTAATCACTTTTCATAATCACTTAGTCTAAATCGAATTGAAACCCCCATATTTTGTTTTCATACTTGGTTAATTTGTCAAGAGTCCTTGCGATATGATACTCGAGGTGTCGCTTTCCGTTTACTATATATTATTACTCGTTTTGACCCGTGTGCGACAGCGATCAAATTGGCGTCGTTGTCGGGGATTCTTGTAGATTTTAACCATTATTATAGTCTAACTATTATTATAGTCATATGTGTTTTAGTATTTTTTTTGCCTTAACTTTTTTGCGTATTGGTCCTTTTGCGGTTTAGGATAAAAAAAAATATGTTTTTAAACAAATTGTCTCAGATTATTCCAATTTTTCGTGGATTCATTAGGAAAAAATCAGTAATCAAAAGCCTCTATTTATGGAATAAATAATGGATGCCGCCCTAAAAAACCGAAATTCCTTATTTTTCTATTTTTTATGATTTATTTTCTGTTTTGGTAGTTTCAGAAAATTCTGAAAACATTCTCAAAATTCTTAATTGACGTTATTAGATTAATTTTCGTATTTTTGTATTATTTTAATTTTATTTTAATCGTTTTTTTCGTATTTCAATTGTTTTTACTTAATAGGGACATTGTCGATATTTTCCTATTTGTTGCTGCATTGCTGAGTTAGTTGTGTTTTCTCATTATTTGTTGATTTTTTTCTTTTCTATTGAGTTTAACATGGCTGACCAAAGAACTCTGAGAGAACTTGTTGCCCCTGATGTTGATTATAATGATTTGTATATTGATAAGACTTCAGTTGCTGTCAAATCCTTGATTGAGAAGATGTCATTTAACTCCCAACAGTTCACAACAAGGGATAATTTTTTGGTCCAAGCAAAAGGTGTGAATGAGATTCAGGTTTCTTTTTCCAACAAAGCTCTAGAAACCAGAATTGATGAACTTACCTCTTTAGTGAAACAATTGATGCTACTCATTCCACCATCACCACCATATAACCCTCCACAAGTAACCACCTTTTCACCTTCTGAACCTTCACTAGAGGATCTTGTCAAACAAATGGCCGCCAACAATCTCAAATTCCATCAAAGGACTGATTCTAGCATTCAGACCTTGAACACGCAATATGGACAACTTGCTACTCAAATAAATAACATGCAAGCCCAAGGGTTGAACCAGCTTCCAACCCAAACAGTTGTCAATCTAAAGGATTCTAATGCTAATGTGAGTGCGATTTTATTGAGATCTGGAAAGGTTACAGAAACAGCCCCAGAAAAAAATAAAAACATTGTTAGTGTAACACTTGAAAATAAACCTGAACCTTCTATTGATGTTGAGGTTGAAAAAAAGTATGTATCATCAATCCTTTTCCTAGAAAGAGTACTAAAAAATAAGAAGATTGACGAGGAAGAGTATTCTGTTTTTCAAATAGAGTTGGTTTCTGAAGTTGTTGATGAAGTTTATTCTAATTTGTTTTCAACTGATTTTCCAACTTTATCGGGTTTTGATGATATTTACTCATGTGATGATTGTACTAACACTAACCTTTGTGCTGTTTGTGCTGAGATTGATGTTGCCTTGCAGGGTGATAGTGTAAATGAAGTTGTTTATGTAGCTGAAGCTCTTGACATTCCGACTGCCCCAAACATACCATCCATATGTATGTATAAGATCTCACTTAAATATGAAACAAAAGTAGTGAGACAACCCCATAATCCTTTAATTCTTGATGTTATGAAAAAGGAGATCACTTTCACGCGCTCATTCAACACTTTTACTTATCAAAGATTCTTCTTTGATTCTGGAATACAAGGCGAATACACTAATCAAAATTTTAAGGTCAATGGACACTACCCAAAGCTACTACATGAGAACCCGACTTTGGAAGAAGAGACTTCAGAAGAACTCTCTTTGGAAAAGGATGCTTATGTAATCACTTATCCGCCTTAACTCCTCGGGTGTGTTCTTTCCTTTCTCCCACTCTTATTTTATATTTATGGTATTTCATTGAGGACAATGTATGTTTTAAGTGTGGGGGAGGGAATCATTTATTTGTTTTGTTTTGTTTATTTTGTTTTTCAGTTTTCTCTGTTTTTGGTTTTTAATTGCTAAAAAAATGCATCTTCTTGAAAGTTTTAGGCTATAGACTGACTAATTTGAGATTAGTTGCGAAGACTTGAGAAAAATTCACAAGATCGGTATCGTCTTAACACCGTAAGTCTCCTGCATATGGAAATTGATTCGAATTCTTATTATGTTTTAGCCTTAAATTCTCATCCTCTGACAGCTCTTGAGTAGTTTATTTCAGCAGTCAGCATCATCTCACACACACTTTACACAGAGAAGCCGATGAATATAAGTGAGTGTTCCAAAAAAATAATAATAATAAATAAAGGAATGCACCTTCTAAGTTTGGTGACCCTCACCCAGTCACTTAACCCAACGGTTGTGGAACCTTCAAAAAAAAGTTGGAAATAAGACTCTTTTGTAGTTGGTTCAGCGGATTCTGGTGCTGAACTTGGTAGGGCGGATTACGGTCCGATCCCCCGCAACTACAATTGAGTAAGCAAAGGGTTATGCCAACTAAGTACCAGAACCCCGTGCAGAAAAGTATCAGAGTCACTAACCGGTCGTCTTGCTATGAGTGTGTGGAGATAACGGGCTTAATGTGATTGCGCCTGAATGAAAAAGAGCCAAAGAAGGATGAGTAAGTTAGGCTTTAATATAATAATATGATTCGAGTTGATTTGTGTATTCAGGAGGTTTATGTCAGCATAATTGTGGATTAGTGTTCTTACAATGTCCTTAGTGTGCAAGATTAATACCTATCGAATCAAAACATAACCGAAGATGACTTGTAGCCTAGAATGAGTAACCGTTGATGTGTCTGTGTTTTTTTTTTGTTTTTCATTTTGCTCGGAATGCAAAAGTTCAAGTGTGGGGGAATTTGATCAGTGCATTTTGATGCACGTTCTTCCATGCTTGTACTTAAGCATTTCTTTAGTTTGCTTTGATTATTTTTATGTTTTAATGTGTTTTCATAATTTATTTTATTTTTGCACTTATTTAATTTTCGTATTTAATTTTCAGCATTAGCAGCTTTCGCGAGAAAAATCATATCTTGAGCTAGGAGTAACGGATTGAGACGTGCTACCAGTCGATGGAAAGCTAAGAAAAAGATTTACAACTTTTGTTCAGAAGTCGAAAGCTAAATCAGATTGTAGCAGGGCCAGAAATTTCGTTGAAGCTACTGCATTATTTTTATATTTTGTTTGGGTTAGTTGTATTGGGCCTGGATCGTACATTTGACCCAGTTGAGTTGTGAAACGGGTTTGGGTGTTTTTACCTAGGTTAGGAAGCCAAAAATGGGGTTACGTTTTGCGGTTGATGTACAATTTTTTGAGAGCTAGCAAGATGACTATGGAGAACTAATCCCTTTTGAATCAACCTGCTGTATTCAGAATCCGCTTTGAGGTTTTTGTTAATTCCAATTTGTTTCCTTTGAATTCTTCTTATAATTCCAATTATTTGCTTAATCTAATTGTTGCTATAGGATAGAATCCTTAAATTCGATTGATGAATGATGATCCCGAATCAATTTCGTGTTAACATAGCTTTTATTTTATCACGAACGATCAAGTTGCGTCTGCTTAATTCGCAATAGTTTTTAATTCGTTTGCTTAATTCGGAATTTGGGAATATTACTCGCATAATTTCCTTTACGCTTGTTAATGGTAATTGTAATCGAATAGGATCAGACCCGTTAGGGATTTGGAATTTTATAAGAATCGATGATAAGTTGGAAGATGATGCAGTAGGTTGGTTCGCGTCAGCTTATTCTATAATCACTTTTTTTTAATCACTTTTCATAATCACTTATTCTAAATCGAATTGAAACCCCCATATTTTGTTTTCATACTTGGTTAATTTGTCAAGAGTCCTTGCGATACGATACTCGAGGTGTCGCTTTCCGTTTACTATATATTATTACTTGTTTTGACCCGTGTGCGACAGCGGATCAATCCTGTATTAGCTAATCCTTCAGCATACTACTTAAGCATGTCATGACATCAGTCATGACATCTAAGTGTAGCGGTGTATTCGTCACTTTTAGATTTATTGACTAAATCAAAAGCAAAGCATACAAAGATAGAGTCGCCACCGCACTTCTATTTATCCAAAGGAATGGCTAGAAAGCGAACAAAAGCCTAAGAAGTTTTACAAAGAAAACTAATAAAAAGGGTACAGAGATCTGGGTAAGGGGGTAATTATGCAAAGGGAAGGTGTTAGGCACCCAATGCATCCTAGGTACTCCTAGGGAACCCTTTTCACAACTTGTTGTAAAAGTATTGTTTATGAAAATATTTATTGTGCAAACATGAGGGAAGAGGTGAGAAAAGAATGTATAAGTTTTATTATTTTTGTGTTTGGATGGATGAACCCATTGCCTACGTACCTTTTCATGAAAGATAAGGATCAAAACGCCGTAGTTCGGCTAAAAGATTTCCAAAAAGTGAGTGGATTGATTTTAAACAAAAAGCCTTAAGGTCTTTCATTATCAAAGGGAGAACACTCAACCTGAACCAACAATCCACCACGTGAGAACAGTTTCAACATGCTAGTGAGGGGTTAACCCTATAAAAAGCCGAGAAGTCTTACAATTCAATCACTAAGGATGCGGTGAGATTTACATCAACCACTAAGATAATTCAGATCTATGGCTAATGCATGAAAACTTGATTTAGAGAGTGGACAAGGCCACAAAAGCAATTGAGTGAGTTGAATTAACCAATTAGAGTTATTCACAAAATAAGGTCAAAGTTGACATTAAAGTTCATTCACAATGAGTATTAATGAAATGAGATTTTGAAAATCAGAGGCTTAAGGCCTAGGTTTCTAGTTTTGAAAACAAGTGAAAATGTTTGCACAAAAGTTTTCTGGTTTGGGTTAGAGATGAAAACAATGGTTCAAGGTTAAGCACAAAAGGGTTAAGGGACAAAGCCACAAATAGGAGTTGCTTTCTCAAGATCATAGGAATGATCCAAGTAAGTTCCTTTGGAATCAGGCAACACAAAGCATAAACAAATAAGCAAGGGTCTCATAAGAGAGCAACAAAACTGGAAATGGAGTGCCAATCAATGGTCTTATATCCAACTCCGAAAACAAATGGGAAACGGAGTGCCAATAAATGGTCTTACGTCCAACTCCACAAAGCAACATGGGAAACAGATAGCCAATCAATGGTCTTACATCTAACTCCACAAAAGAAACAAAATAGGAAACAGATAGCCAATAAAATGGTCTTACATCTGACTCCACAAAAGAAATAAAAAAGGAAATGGAGTGCCAATCAATGGTCTTATATCCAGCTCCCCAAAAGGAACAGGAAACAGATAGCCAATCAATGGTCTTACATCTGACTCCTCAAACAAAGCAAATAACAAATGCAAAGACAATATGCAAAACAATATGCAAAAGCAAACACAAGCAACCACAACAATCAATTAGCACACTTTATACACAACCAAGAGGCTCATACAAAGTTGGGCTTTAGTCAAGGGGTCATATCAACCTTGACAAACAAGCCAATACTGTTATGGGTGTTCAGGCTCTTAACCTCTGACATTGACCGTCAGGGTGAGCAGATGAAATGGGAAATGAGGATTAGACCTCATAGCTCTTAACCCTGGCCTGAGTGAGCTTGAATCAAAGAAGGTGTGGGAGTCTAGAATGAGGAACTCTATTCCACATGACTGACTCTATATACAAGATTTTGGGTGTTTATTCAAATGCATCAGCACGTAGTGCGAGCAAGATGAAAGACTCAACTGAATAGCAGGGGATAGATTGCACATCCCTTCTATCTGCCAATTTCCTCTTCACTTAGGAGAACTTGAAGTACATGGCACAAATATAAACAATCACAGACATTGCCTCTTAAGGAGGACTTCAGCCAAATGCCTGCCAAACATAAACGACAGGGCTTCCAGACTACATGGAGTTAAAGAGATTACCTAAGTGGTATGCCAACCACAAGCAAAGAAAAGCTCAAATAATGAGAAAAAGCGGCTAAAGTACCTGTATGAAAAGCTAAACCATCAGTATTCACATTCAGACAAACAATAGTGGTTTCCAATATACATAACATGCAAGTCATAAAAGGCACTCATTCAAGTGAGTCCACCTTCAAAATACCTACAACATAATCAACATTAGATAAACAAATCAAATTGTATCTCAAGCTAGGAGATCACATCATCCATTAGAACTTATTGCTTGAACCTGAAATGCAAAGCTCAAAAGGTGACTACAAACCACTAGTGGAAAGACTAGGGTCCAAGGCAAAGCAAAAAGTCAAAACAGAAACCAATATTCAACATAAAGCTCATTTAAACAAGTGAGAACATGTCTTAAAAATAACCAAGTCCAAATCATTAAGCAAAGTCATTACATGAGCAAGATATGGCAAAGGCAATTACAAAGCACACAATTGGTCATCAAGAATGAAATTTCCATATTAAAACAGAAATGAATCAAACAATCATGGAAATTTTTATACGCACACAACATATCAAACACAATCATCATGCCAAAACTTAGAATCAACAGAACTCAATTGACCTAGAAAAGAAAATGCACAAGTATGACATCAAATTGTGTGACACACATTGTCACACCCTACATTCATGTGTCTAAAACAAAGATGAAAAATGATAAAAATACACAACCAAGCCTCAAAAATCATGCAACATGTTGGGAGTCAGCATACCAAATTTCAAATTAATTGGCCAATGTATGAGCATTTCACAATAGAATGAATGAAGCATGTCACATTTGCGTACATGTCCAATGAAGCCAACACAATTAAAATTCCAGAAATGATAAAATCATGAAATCAGCATCATAAAATAATAGACATCCATATGAACATGTAGCAAAAAATTGGAAGTGATTTGGATTAA
The DNA here is from genome assembly GCF_024323335.1 of Lathyrus oleraceus. NCBI lineage: Eukaryota > Viridiplantae > Streptophyta > Magnoliopsida > Fabales > Fabaceae > Lathyrus > Lathyrus oleraceus. The sequence goes on along the minus strand of NC_066581.1, from coordinate 26,509,331 downwards.
TTTTCAATTTGTTATGATTTTTGGAAGTTGGAGAAAATAATGAAATAATGAAGAACAAAACATGATAAATTGGAGGGAAATGGAAATGTGAATTAAATTTGAAAAAGTGCTGGAACGGAGGATCGAACCAGGTATATAGAAAAAATGAGCGCTGAAGAAATAAATCATAAAAACGCTACCAGTGGGAATCGAAGGAGGTATGGCCAAAACGCTGCACTTCACTAATTGAAGTGGCAGCCTAGTCAGCAGTCAAATGCCATGCATGTAATGGTCAAGGAGCCATAGCCAATGGATGTGCCAACAGGGCGCACACGCAAGCGCCAACAAGGAAATATTAAAACAAACAAATGCTACATGAAAGAATCGAACACACGATGCAATGGTGAAAGGCGCTTCTATAGTGGAAATTCAGAAGCTGAACCAGAAACCCTAGCCCACTGTTCATGCACGGCGAGGTATGGTGGTTTCCACCGTCTTCTTCATGAAGACGGTGGCGCTATAGTGAAGCTCTCAAAAAAATTCCAGAACCAGGCGAATCATACATCATTCGAAAGGTTATTCAATGAGGAACACGGATCGAGCATTATCTAGACCTAATTCTTCATGAATCAAGAGAATCAAATAAAAACATTTATGCATTCAAAACTTCAATTCCAGATATCTCATGCAATTCTTCACCATTTTTCATGAAACTTATATCAGCGTAATCAGCATTCAAAGCTCTACAAGTCTATGCACATAAAAAGGAGAATTAAGAGGTTCAAATTTCACACCTCTTGAAGAGCAGTCAACAGAAACTGTAGATTCAAGGCCTTGCAAGTGTCCAGATCCAATCCTGAGATGATGATTTGAAGTTTGATGTATGAATTGAAGCTTGGCACGACCTAGATCTAGCTCAAATGGCAGTTTCCATCTTCATGTTCTTGAGCTTGCACAGTTTGATTTCTGCTCGAATTCTTCAAATCAAGGCTTGATCTGCACTCAATGATGATCAGAGAACAAGAATATGCAATAAAATTCAGATGCTATGTGGAAAAATTTGATGTTTCAATTGAGAGCAAAAATGGAGGGAAAGAAAAATTTGAGAGCTAGAATGTGATGTTATGAATAATTCTGTTATGATTAAGGCTTTATATGACATGTTAATCACTCTGAAAAATTAATTAAGCAATGGCTAATTGTAATTAGTGAGAATAAGGTGTATGACCAAAATTGGAAAAGTGAGGTGCATGACAAATTGTACACGTGAACAGTAGCATGTGCATGTGTATTTTCACTTAAAATCCTCTTATGAACACAATGGCAATGGTATTTAGCTCATGTAATGCACCAAATTTGAATTTCCAAATTTCCCTCCAAAAAGTTCATGAATGCACAAATGGTCATGTGATGAAATTTCATGCAATGCAATGATGTATTTGGAAAATATAGGTCATAAGGAGCATAATGCAAAAAGAGGCACTCAAATTGGAGCTTTGGATCAAAAGTTATGGCTTGTTGAAGTTCCATGCACACTTGGCAATCATTTGATCATATCTCCTCAACCATTCATCAGATGCTCATGATCTTGGACTTTTTGGAAATGGGAGAGAGATCTTCAACTTTCATGTTGGACAAAATTTCATTTGAAGCTTCTTTGATGTTGGAAAGTTGAGTTGAATATGAACCAAAAACTTGCTATTTTTGGAAACTTGAAATTATAGGTCACTTTCCATTTTGGGAAACTTTTGATTTGACTTCAAAATCTTCAATATGGATGTATGACATGATGAATAGGCCTTGTTTGAACATGAATGAGATGTTAAGATCAATTCCCCAACCTCAAAGCTTTCAATTAACTGCACAACTGATCATATGGTCCTCAGATAACCTGAAAATATTCTGATGAACTTGGGCCTTTGCCACTTGATGAATTTGCTTCAAAATGGAACCATAGCTCATATAAGCTCAATATAATGATCATATGGTCCTTGTACCAAGAAAATACCATCACCTCCTACACAAAGGAATTCCTTGAATTGCCTTGACCTGTGCTACTTAGACTGCAAAACAAATGGTTAGATGACATATTTTTGTACTTTTGGTTAGTGATTAAACAAGGAAAGCAATGATATACAATGCAAGCAATGCCTGGTGATCCAAAACCACTCTCAGGAGATATCCCACCCACAGGGAAGGAAGCAAAGATGCTAAAAGATCCTTGAGGCTATGAAATGAAATGATATGATGCCATAAGGGATCTTAGGGACAAAATTGGGGTCTTACAGATGCCCCTATTTAAGATCATTCTAGCCGGAGAAGTGAAGGTTAAAATCTTCATCTCGACGCGGTAAAATGGGCTTAAATAACAACAACGAGACAAATTTTGGTCCCTAAGAGACCTCATGATGCGAATGTATGAATGCAAAACAAACAAACTCTATGGGAATATGGGTCCACAAAGAAGAAAAGAAAATCAGGAGAAAAGACAAATCCATTGGAGTGATACACTCTCTAGGAACACAAAGACTCTAATGGGGACTCTCATGGGGATAGAAAGGAAAAGAATGTGTGAGCAGGACACGCCTTGAAACTGGAGATTATACTGGGGAATAAAGGACTGACACTGGGGAAAAAGAGTTTCCAAAGGGAACAAATCCATTGGAAAGACTCAAGCTGACTCAAAAAATGCATGTATTGGGGAAAACACCAACACAACAAACTATCCACAAAGGATACTTCGGATAAAAATCCGGACTCAGGCTGAGGAAAGAGCTGACAAGACAACTCTGCCTGGAAAACGCATGTATTAGGGATAACGCCAATACAGCACAAGGGAAAAAATCACAACAGAAATACTCCGATGGGGAAATCTATCAAAGACTCTCCAGGGGAATCAAAAAGGGTGAGGTGTTACCGGTTACTGGGTAACAAGCTCAAAGAGACATGTGATCTGAACACCGGTTACTGGGTGAAAGAACAACACGCTCAGGAAGAATGAATATCTAAGACCGGTATAAGGGTGAGAGATATCAATCAACCAAAACATCTGAGGAAGACCTAAAAAGGTATGTCAACTCAGGAAAATCTGACTCCACAGGGGACCAAGGTCATAATAGGGAGCAGAAAGGAAGGAACACCAGGGATACCGGTTACTGGGTATATAATAGGTGACCAACCAAAGCGTGAATTGGGGTTTACTTCCAAAACACTCATCATCCGAAAGGAGGGCTTGAAAAAGCAAATCAACTTACAGGATGGACATTCGACTCCGCAAAGGGAAAACGAATCTTACTCAATTGGGGAAGGACAAAAGGCTTCAACCAAAGAGCGCATGAGATATATTATCCATTACCGTTAGAACGTCGATAGTATACTCGCATGGAAGGAACACTAGGGATACCGGTTACTGGGTATATAATAGGTGACCGACCGAAACGTGAATTGGTTTTTACTGCCAAAACACTCATCATCCTGAAGAGAGCAAAACGCAAACTTGTTAAAGGATGGACATTCGATTCCACAAGGAATACGAATCTTACTCCGCTGGAGAAATAATCAAAAGATTTTGACCAAGGAGTGCATGAGATATATTATCTATTACCGTCAGAACGTAGATAATACACTTGCATGGAAGGAACACCAGGGATACCGGTTACTGGGTATATAATAGGTGATCGACCGAAAAGAGAAACAATCGTTACCAACAACAACAGGGTAGACGAAAGATGACTCGCTGGGGATAAATTGCAAGCATACGGCAATTATCCAGGAGACATATCACCGGTTACTGGGAGATATGCTCAAAAAAGGGGTAGAAATGAATATTCGATTCCGTAAGGAACACGAATCTTACTCGACTGGGGAAACACAACAGGCTTCGACTGAAGAGTGCATGAGATATATTATCTATTACCTTCAGAACGTAGATAATATACTCGCATGGAAGATTATCCACAACCGGTTACTGGGTTAAAGGATAAATCATCCGAAAAGAAAGGCATCGGGATACCAAAACTAGGTATATAATGATGACCGATCAAAGGGAGAAACAATCATTACCAACAAAAGGGTAGATGAAAGATGACTCACTGGGGATGCATTGATAAAAAATCAATGATCCGGGGAACAAATCACTAGCAAACGGTGAAAGGACCCGTTAGGGATAAAATTGCTTACTCAGAGCAATTATCCACAAAAAGGGGAAAAAACATGTTGGGGATACAATTGCCTACTCAGAGCAATTATCCACAAGGAGGTGAGGAAAGATCAACATCGAATACTGGATATTGATAACCACCAAGAGTAACCGTCATCAACCAGGATGAGCCACAAAGGTTAACTCTGCAAAGGGGAGAGATTAGGATTTACACCCACCGAATACTGGGTAGAAACCATCGACTCTGATGAGGATAAAATATAGGATTTACAACCAAGTTAAAGCAGGCTTCTCGAAGATATACTTGATTGGATCTATTCTGGATATCAACCAAGTTGTATGATTTATCATGTACTGGCGTAAACGCTCAGCAGCCCAAGCCAAAGCACAACATGTCTTCTCAAGCATTGAGTATCGAGACTCACAATCAGTGAACTTCTTACTCAGGTAGTAGATAGCAGATTCTTTCTTTCCCGATTCGTCTTGTTGACCGAGTACACAACCCATGGAGTCTTCAAGAACAGTCAAATACATGATCAGAGGTCTTCCTTCTACAGGCGGAGACAAGATCGGAGGTTCAGACAGATACTCTTTGATACTGTCGAAAGCTTTCTGGAAATCCTCGGTCCAATCAAGAGACTGATCTTTCCAGAGGAGCTTGAATATCGGCGCACATGTGGCAGTCATGTGGGATATAAATCTGGAAATATAATTCAAGCAGCCAAGAAAACCTCGGACTTGCTTTTCAGTTTTGGGCGCAGGCATCTCTTGTATTGCTTTGACCTTTGCAGGATCAACCTCAATACCTCTCTCGCTGACTATAAAGCCCAATAACTTGCCAGAACGGACTCCAAATGTACACTTGTTCGGATTCAGACGAAGCTTGTACTTCCTCAAACGCTGAAAAAGCTTCAACAAGTGCTCAACATGTTCAACTTCCGTTCTTGACTTAGCAATCATGTCATCGACATAGACCTCTATCTCCTTGTGCATCATATCATGAAACAAGGTAGTCATAGCTCGTTGATACGTGGCTCCGGCGTTCTTCAAACCGAAGGGCATCACTCGATAACAGAATGTTCCCCAAGGTGTGATGAATGTTGTCTTCTCCATATCCTCGGGTGCCATCTTGATTTGATTATATCCGGAAAATCCGTCCATAAACGAAAAGACTTTGAATTTAGCTGTATTGTCTACCAACATATCAATGTGTGGTAGAGGGAAATCATCTTTCGGACTAGCTTTATTCAAATCTCTGTAATCAACACACATACGGACTTTTATGTCTTTTTTAGACACAGGCACAACATTGGCCACCCATTGAGGATACGTAGAAGTCACCAGAAACCCTGCATCAATTTGCTTCCGAACTTCCTCTTTGATCTTCACTGCCATATCTGGATGAGTTCTTCTGAGCTTTTACTTCACAGGCATGCAGTCAGGCTTCAGAGGTAGGAAATGTTGCACAATATCTGTATCTAGACCTGGCATGTCTTCGTACGACCAAGCGAAGATATCAGAATATTCTCGTAGCAAACTGAATAACCCCTTCTTGACAGACTCTTCAAGGAGTGCCTCAATCTTCACTATCCGAACATAATCTTCAGACCCCAAGTTGACTCTTTCCAGATTCTCAAGATGCGGCTGAATGATCTTCTCTTCATACTCAAGAAGACGGGTAATCTCATCAGGAATATCTTCAACATCATCTTCCTCTGCCTCAAATATAGGGAATTCAAAATTGGGAGATGGCGTTGGACCATTATGTTCAATGGGTTTTAGAATCAACCTGCATAATGATTTTGGGTAATGAAAAACTTTAGAATTTAAACAACCAAATCATTATGCAGATGAAATGATTTTGGTTTTTACTGCCAAAACACTCATCATCCTGAAGAGAGCAAAACGCAAACTTGTTAAAGGATGGACATTCTATTCCACAAGGAATACGAATCTTACTCCGCTGGAGAAACAATCAAAAGATTTTGACCAAGGATGCATGAGATATATTATCTATTACCGTCAGAACGTAGATAATACACTCGCATGGAAGGAATACCAGGGATACCGGTTACTGGGTATATAATAGGTGATCGACCGAAAAGAGAAACAATCGTTACCAACAACAACAGGGTAGACGAAAGATGACTCGCTGGGGACAAATTGCAAGCATACGGCAATTAACCAGGAGACATATCACCGGTTACTGGGAGATATGCTCAAAAAAGGGGTAGAAATGAATATTCGATTCCGCAAGGAACACGAATCTTACTCGACTGGGGAAACACAACAGGCTTCGAATGAAGAGTGCATGAGATATATTATCTATTACCGTCAGAACGTAGATAATATACTGCCATGGAAGATTATCCACAACCGGTTATTGGGTTAAAGGATAAATCATCCGAAAAGAAAGGCATCGGGATACCAAAACTAGGTATATAATGATGACCGATCAAAGGGAGAAACAATCATTACCAACAAAAGGGTAGATGAAAGATGACTCACTGGGGATGCATTGATAAAAAATCAATGATTCGGGGAACAAATCACTAGCAACGGTGAAAGGACCCGCTAGGGATAAAATTGCTTACTCAGAGCAATTATCCACAAAAAGGGGAAAAACTTGTTGGGGGTACAATTGCCTACTCAGAGCAATTATCCACAAGGAGGTGAGGAAAGATCAACATCGAATACTGGATATTGATAACCACCAAGAGTAACCGTCATCAACCAGGATGAGCCACAAAGGTTAACTCTACAAAGGGGAGAGATTAGGATTTACAACCACCGAATACTGGGTAGAAACCATCGACTCTGATGAGGATAAAATATAGGATTTACAACCAAGTTAAAGCAGGCTTCTCGAAGATATACTTGATTGGATCTATTCTGGATATCAACCAAGTTGTATGATTTATCATGTACTGGCGTAAACGCTTAGCAGCCCAAGCCAAAGCACAACATGTCTTCTCAAGCATTGAGTATCGAGACTCACAATCAGTGAACTTCTTACTCAGGTAGTAGATAGCAGATTCTTTCTTTCCCGATTCGTCTTGTTGACCGAGTACACAACCCATCGAGTCTTCAAGAACAGTCAAATACATGATCAGAGGTCTTCCTTCTACAGGCGGAGACAAGATCGGAGGTTCAGACAGATACTCTTTGATACTGTCGAAAGCTTTCTGGAAATCCTCGGTCCAATCAAGAGACTGATCTTTCCGGAGGAGCTTGAATATCGGCGCACATGTGGCAGTCATGTGGGATATAAATCTGGAAATATAATTCAAGCAGCCAAGAAAACCTCGGACTTGCTTTTCAGTTTTGGGCGCAGGCATCTCTTGTATTGCTTTGACCTTTGCAGGATCAACCTCAATACCTCTCTCGCTGACTATAAAGTCCAATAACTTGCCAGAACGGACTCCAAATGTACACTTGTTCGGATTCATACGAAGCTTGTACTTCCTCAAACGCTGAAAAAGCTTCAACAAGTGCTCAACATGTTCAACTTCTGTTCTTGACTTAGCAATCATGTCATCGACATAGACCTCTATCTCCTTGTGCATCATATCATGAAACAAGGTAGTCATAGCTCGTTGATACGTGGCTCCGGCGTTCTTCAAACCGAAGGGCATCACTCGATAACAGAATGTTCCCCAAGGTGTGATGAATGTTGTCTTCTCCATATCCTCGGGTGCCATCTTGATTTGATTATATCCGGAAAATCCGTCCATAAACGAAAAGACTTTGAATTTAGCTGTATTGTCTACCAACATATCAATGTGTGGTAGAGGGAAATCATCTTTCGGACTAGCTTTATTCAAATCTCTGTAATCAACACACATACGGACTTTTCCGTCTTTTTTAGACACAGGCACAACATTGGCCACCCATTAAGGATACGTAGAAGTCACCAGAACCCTGCATCAATTTGCTTCCGAACTTCCTCTTTGATCTTCACTGCAATATCTGGATGAGTTCTTCTGAGCTTCTGCTTCACAGGCATGCAGTCAGGCTTCAGAGGGAGGAAATGTTGCACAATATCTGTATCTAGACCTGGCATGTCTTCGTACGACCAAGCGAAGATATCAGAATATTCTCGTAGCAAACTGATCAACCCCTTCTTGACAGACTCTTCAAGGAGTGCCCCAATCTTCACTATCCGAACATAATCTTCAGACCCCAAGTTGAGTCTTTCCAGATTCTCAAGATGCGGCTGAATGATCTTCTCTTCATACTCAAGAAGACGGGTAATCTCATCAGGAATCCCTTCAACATCATCTTCCTCTGCCTCAAATACAGGGAATTCAAAATTGGGAGATGGCGTTGGACCATTATGTTCAATGGGTTTTAGAATCAACCTGCATAATGATTTTGGATAATGAAAAACTTTAGAATTTAAACAAACAAATCATTATGCAGATGAAATGATTTTGGTTTTTACTGCCAAAACACTAATCATCCTGAAGAGAGCAAAACGCAAACTTGTTAAAGGATGGACATTCGATTCCACAAGGAATACGAATCTTACTCCGCTAGAGAAACAATCAAAAGATTTTGACCAAGGATGCATGAGATATATTATCTATTACCGTCAGAACGTAGATAATACACTCGCATGGAAGGAACACCAGGGATACCGGTTACTGGGTATATAATAGGTGATCGACCGAAAAGAGAAACAATCGTTACCAACAACAACAGGGTAGACGAAAGATGACTCGCTGGGGTTAAATTGCAAGCATACGGCAATTATCCAGGAGACATATCACCGGTTACTGGGAGATATGCTCAAAAAAGGGGTAGAAATGAATATTCGATTCCGCAAGGAACACGAATCTTACTCGACTGGGGAAACACAACAGGCTTTGACTGAAGAGTGCATGAGATATATTATCTATTACCGTCAGAACGTAGATAATATACTCCCATGGAAGATTATCCACAACCGGTTACTGGGTTAAAGGATAAATCATCCGAAAAGAAAGGCATCGAGATACCAAAACTAGGTATATAATGATGACCGATCAAAGGGAGAAACAATCATTACCAACAAAAGGGTAGATGAAAGATGACTCACTGGGGATGCATTAATAAAAAATCAATGATCCGGGGAACAAATCACTAGCAAACGGTGAAAGGACCCGCTAGGGATAAAATTGCTTACTCAGAGCAATTATCCACAAAAAGGGGAAAAAACTTGTTGGGGATACAATTGCCTACTCAGAGCAATTATCCACAAGGAGGTGAGGAAAGATCAACATCGAATACTGGATATTGATAACCACCAAGAGTAACCGTCATCAACCAGGATGAGCCACAAAGGTTAACTCTGCAAAGGGGAAAGATTAGGATTTACAACCACCGAATACTGGGTAGAAACCATCGACTCTGATGAGGATAAAATATAGGATTTACAACTACCGAATACTGGGTAGAAACCAAAACCTCTGCGTGGGGAGCGAAAGGATCACTGCTCCGCACGGGAAACAAATAGGGTTTATAACTACTAGTTACTGGGTAGAAAACCACAAACTCTGCTGGAGAGCAAGAAAATAGGATTTACAACTACTGGATACTGGGTAGAAAACCACAAAATCCGCCATCAACCAGGATGAACCACAAAGGTTACCTCTGCTAGGGGGTGAAAGTAGAATTTATAACTACCGGTTACTGGGTAGAAAACCACAAAGATAGGACTTACAACTACCAGCTACTGGGTAGAAGCCACAAATTCCGCTGAGGATAAAGTGAATGATTGCCGGTTACTGAGCAAACATTCATTTATTCCACAGGGAAGCACAAGAGACAGTCACAAAAGGCCAATTTAGGATCAAACTAAAAGGCAAACTGAATCAAGACTCGTCCTAATGAGGATATATCTCAATAGGGAAATCCGTCCCAATATATATGTTTGGAGGAAACGGAAACAACCGTCATCCACGAGGATATATCTCAGTGGGGAAATGAAGAAGGAAAAACAGACACTTTCTGCTTAAGGGGCTGACTCTATATTGAGAGATTAAACACCCGACATCTGCTTGGGGAGATCTACTAGAGAGATCTATATCACCAATTAGCAGGAGACAACAAACAAAAGATATATGGCAAAAATGCAACATGAATATCTGAATGTTGAAAGTATGCATGAATATGCGTGATTTATGTTTGATGAATGCTGACAAAACAGACATAACTAACACCAACAGGTCCAGGAATCAAACGCCCGGTACTACACCACATGAGAGAAAGCCAGGATCACCGGAGAATAACCAATTCTGACGGGATCAGGAAACAACAAGATCTCTGCAAGGGATGGATCATCAGTCTCAGCTGGGAAAGAGGAGCTCACTGCACAAGCGAAAACTGCCACAAAAGCAACTCCAAACAACTCCACTGGGGGAAAACCCACTGAGGGAGAAAAGATCACACAAATAGATCCTGCCACACAAGCAACTCTACTAGGATCAGAGATATCAGGAAATCACCAAATCTCTGCAGGGGAAGAATCATCACGATACAATCCGCCATGCCACCAATCTACTGGGGGTTTATCCGAGAAGGAGAACTGGGGATCAACCACCAAATACCGAACCTTCCACAAGGAAAACAACTGCTGAGGAGGAAAGAATCACTGCTCTGCTGAAGGGAGGGGAGGTGAAAACCTCAATAAGCACTCTGATGGGGAGAGTCCTAACAAAGGCTCTGCTCAACAAAATCTGTTCGGGAGAAATCCCAACAAATACCCTGCTTGAGGGGAAAAAACTCAACAGAAGCTCTGCTTGGGGGAGAAACCCCAACAACAATCTGGAGAAAGAGGATACAGCCATGCCAGGAATATGAACAAAAGTCTTACCCTGTTAGAAATCATGCCACCCTTGGGAGAGCACTGAGAATTTCTTAAGTATCCTTTCATCATTGTGAATGTTCACTTTGTTTAAAAACAATTTTATGAAAAATTTGTTTGTTTAAAACAATGACATTTTATCAATTAAAACATGCAAAACATTTGTTGAATTGAAACAAATAAGAGTGCAAATAATTGGATAAAAGCTCAAATTGATTTGATGGAATGGTAGTCTGCAAATGGCAAGACTCCATAGATCTGTACAAATTTGAAATCGGTGATATATATTGGAAGAGGGCTTCATTGAACATAATGACCATTTCTCTACCAATTTGAATCCGATGTATTTGAAGCTTCAGTTGACGATGACTGAGCGAGAATCTCTGACGAAAAGACAGTTGTGAAACAGAAAGTCTTGTCAGGATGCAGTGACTTGCCAAATCCCTAATTTTTGCCTAGATTGCCCCAGGGTGAGGTACTCAATCTAGCGGGATGCAAATATTCTTTTTTTTTCATATCTATAATTTTTGCCTGGAACGCCCTTTCGGGTTTTCAATCCACCGAGACGCTCATTTTTGCCTAAGCCTCCCTTTCGGGTTTTCAACTTAGCGAGCTATTCTATTTTTGTTTTTTTTTTAGGCAAAGTATTTCTTGACTGCATCTGAATTCACAGGACGAGTGAAATCCTCCCCATCCATAGTTGTGAGCATCAAAGCTCCGCCTGAAAAGGCTCTCTTGACAACATATGGGCCCTCGTAGTTTGGAGTCCACTTGCCCCTGGAATCGGGCGCGAAAGACAAGACTTTCTTGAGCACAAGGTCACCTTCTTGAAACACGCGCGGCTTGACCTTCTTATCGAATGCTTTCTTCATTCTCTGCTGATATAACTAACCATGACACATGGCAGTCAATCTCTTCTCTTCAATCAGATTCAGCTGGTCGTAACGACTCTGGATCCATTCAGCATCAGTCAACTTGGCTTCCATCAAGACTCTCATTGATGGGATCTCCACCTCTACTGGGAGAACAACCTCTATGCCGTAAACAAGAGAAAAAGGGGTTGCCCCTGTTGAAGTGCGGACAGATGTACGATATCCATGCAAAGCAAATGGCAGCATCTCATGCAAATCTTTGTACGTGATTGTCATCTTCTGGATGATCTTCTTGATATTCTTGTTAGCAGCTTCAGCAGCCCCATTCATCTTGGGTCTGTAGGGAGAGGAATTATGGTGTGCAATCTTGAACTCAGCGCACAACTCTTCCATCATCTTATTATTCAGATTAGATCCATTATCAGTAATGATCTTATCAAGCACACCATAACGGCATATAAGCTGATTCTTGACAAACTTC